>NW_011494876.1:16519127-16527356 GCF_000754665.1 Bison bison bison | reverse complement strand
CTGAGTGAACTCCAGGAGTTGGTGATGGACAGGGAGGCCTGGCGTGCTGCGATTCATGGGGTCGCAAAGAGTTGGACACAACTGAGCGACTGAACTGAACTGAAAATGTTTTATATAGTCTTAACAATAAATTTGATTAAGGATGGGGGAACCCAAAATTTGAATACAAAGAGAAACAAATGAATCTAACCACGTATCAAGTTGATAACATAACACAGAAAAGGAAAGGGGGTGATTTTAAGTAGCTTCTGAAAATAATAATCTGACCAGTGGGATGTATCCAATGACAAAAAAGAATTGATGTTGGCAGTGGTACAATAATTCCAAAACTCCTCTGTGTACTACAGTTGTGAGTAAACAAATATATATTTAGTTTTTCACTGGAGAAAAGGGGAATATTAATACAAATACAGATCACAAGATGAGTTCGAATTGGAGATGTCAATACAAGTCATGCTTTTAAAATCTTACCCTTAGGGATGACAACAGTAGACACAATGAATTATGTAACGAATAAAAAAGTTAGTGTACTCATAGACTATTTTGTCAGGAATGTCTAGATGTGATCACTGGTGTTACCCAGAAAGTAACAGACCTGTTCCTTCCTCACAACAGCTTTAGTATATGTCATTATAGCTAAGGAAAAGTTTTTCTTCTAAAAAATCCTCAATTATGTGCAATAACTGTGTGACCCGGCTTGGTTTACTTCAAATTTCCACCTTCTCTTCTGCACACTGGAGTTAACAGCAGTGATTCCCCTCTGAGGACTGTTGCAAGGATTCAAGTAAACAAGTGCCTGGCACACAGTAAGGAGGCAGTAAATGTCAGCTCGTTGAACTACTGCTATTATCACGTTTCATTTGTTCTAGTTTTCTGGAACTTTAATTACCATTATCTTGGTTCTATTCTCTATCCGAGCTCTTTCAACAACTGTGCTCTCTTCAAGGCTGTCTTGTATTACAGATTTTGCCCTTAAAATTTTTACTTCTCTTGCCCTCTCATGCAACTATGCCAAAGCCTTTGATTGTGTGGATCACAACAAACTGTGGAAAATTCTTAAAGAAATGGGAATACCAGACCACCTGACCTGCCTCCTGAGAATCTGTACACAGATCAAGAAGCAACAGTTAGAACCGGACATGGAACAACAGACTGGTTCCAAATTGGGAAAGGAGTACGTCAAGGCTGTATATTGTCACCCTGGTTATTTAACTTATATGCACAGAGTACATCATGCAAAATGCTGGGGTGGATGAAGCAAAGCTGGAATCAAGACTGCTGGGAGAAATACCAATAACCTCAGATATACAGATGGTACTACCCTTATGGCAAAAAGTGAAGAGGAACTAAAGAGCCTCTTGATAAAAGTGAAAGAGGAGAGTTAAAAAGCTGGCTTAAAACTCAACATTCAAAAACTAAGATTATGGCATCTGGACCCATCACTTCGTGGCAAATAAGTAGATAAATGATGGAAACAGCAACAGACTTTATTTTCTTGGGCTCCAAAATCACTGCAGATGGTGACTGCAGCCATGAAAGTAAAAGATGCTTGCTTTTTGGAAGAAGAGCTATGACCAACCTAGACAGCATATTAAAAAGCAGAGACATTACTTTGCTGACAAATGTCCATCTAGTCAAAGCTATAGTTTTTCCAAAAGCTATGGTTTTTCCTGTGGTCATGTATGGATGTGAGAGTTGCACTGTGAAGAAAGCTGAGCGCTGAAGAATTGATGCTTTGGAACTGTGGTGCTGGAGAAGACTCTTGAGAGTCCCTCAGACTGCAAGATCAAACCAATCAATCCTAAAAGAAATCAACCCTGAATACTCATTGGAAGGACTGATGCTGAAGCTGAAGCTCCAATACTTTGGCCACCTGATGTGAAGAACTGACTCACTGGAAAAGACCGTGATGCTGGGAAAGTATGAAGGCAGAAGAAGGGGACAACAGAGGACAAGATGGTTCGATAGTATCACCAACTCAATGGACGTAAGTCTGAACAAACTCCAGGAAATGGTGAAGGACAGGGGAGCCTGGCGTGCTGCAGTCTATAGGGTCGCAAAGAGTCGGACATGACTGAGCAACTGCACGACGAATCAGCATTTTGTAGTGGACCCTTCTAATCTTCATTCTTCTTATATCCTTAATCCACCAAGTTCATTTACAAGCCTTATGTTGTTTGTTAGGGTTTACGTCTTATTTGTGAGCAGGCAAGGAATATAACTGGTTCTTGATCGTACACTCCATTCTTCTGTATGATGGCTAAAAACCTCTATGTATCTACAATGAAGGGATGAGATGATACATACCACTCTCAATCCCTGATTTCTTAGAGATATTTACTCCCCGCAGTGCTGGTCTAGCTGCCCTCCAGCTTCCTCCTTCCCACTGATTTTCTGAACTAATGGAATACCTGAGAAATGGTGACTCCCATATGACCTGCAGACAGGACGCCCTTTCTTGTCCAGCCTATAGGTGTGGGCCATGCCTTCTGTGCTGTACTGCCATCAATACTCTGCCTAACAGGAAACCAGGATCCTTAAATAGATGGAGAAAAACTCGGGAGAAGGGAGTAAGAGAACAGACATCATTCTAATCCCTAAAACAGCACCAGGTAATGTTCTGTATAGAGCGCTGCCCAACCCCTGGTAGCACAGGCTTTTGGAGCTGAGCCAGGTAAGGGATGGAATATAATGACTCCCTATCTTTCGCCAAGCCATTCTTGTTTCCACAAGGAAACAAGTTTATCTCAGGTCTGTCCTAAAGATTAAGGCAGACACCTTCCTGAGTTCTTAGATGTTACTGCTGTCACTTTTCACATTTTCATGGGTATTTGGGTAGGGGGCTGAGGAAGCTGTGTTGAAGGCAGCTCTCAGATAGTATGTTCAACTGCAAACCTTTTGGTTCTCTGTGCTCTTGATTAACACTGTCATTCTCAGCCCAGTTTTCTAAACTAGAAATTTGAACTTACCATTACTGCCTTCTTTCCACCTGTTACCTAATGAATACATCAAATTCTGCCTCAGAAATATTCTCATACCTGACCTTTATTCCGTCTACCCTGTTACTCCTGGGTCCAGGATTTCAAAATGTCTTCTTTGAAAAATGCATTTTAAAACACCTCATTTTGGAGATAGGTGGGTACACGGGGATTATTATACTAACTTTTTCTACTTTTGCATATGTATGGAAAATTTTCATTTAAAAAGTTGAAAATAACAAGTCTTTTAATGATGAGACTGACAGGATTTTACTGATAATGACACTTAGTCTTGAGCTCGCTTATTTTCAGGCTTGCTCTTCTTCTGATTTTGGAGGAAAGTACTGTAGCACTTAGCTCATTTTTGTACTTTTAGACATTAATGTAACTGAGGCAACAAATGTTACATCTTGAAGTCTTAAGACACAGCACTATGATTTAAACAAAAGCAATTATTTTCATTAAAATTATTAATATGTTTCCTATTTGTGAAAAATGGAGAAGGAAGTAGCAACCCACTCCAGTATTCTTGCCTGGGAAATCCCATGGACAGAGAAGTTGGTGGGCTGCAGTCTATGGGGTCACACAAAGTTGGACATGACTGAGCACACAGACATTAGTGGAAAAACAGTGTATCTTTATTTTTTTAAAACTGGTTTGGATGTTTTCGCTTTTTTGAACATCAGACTCAGCTCCTTTTTCTTCTTCCTCTGTTTACCTCAACCTCTCTACTTCTTCCTGGTCCTGATCCTAAATTACTTTTCTCATTTTCTATATAAAAATCTATTTTTAGGTCTCTGTAATTGCTGTCCCTTATGGCTCTAAATATCAGGAAGCTTATCTCAGTGTAAAAGTTACTTGGGGAGTCCAAGGGTCAGTGTGATCCCCTCTGCAGCCTCAAGAACTACACTGAATGTCATGAGATGCTCAAGACCTACTGAAGACAAAGGCTAAAAGAGCAGCACAGCCTCTCACTTGAGGGTATTAACTTTGCCACCACTGTCCAGCAGATGTCACTAGTTAGTAATAGGGAACTGTACAAAGTAACACTAGATTATCCAGCATAACTTCCTCCTCTAGATTTTAACTGCTGCTTTCCTCATCCAGAAATGTGAATCACTAAAATGTATTTGTGAGAGAAAACCCCTTCATTTCTACCAGGCCTGGTCACTGGCTTCAGGCCCTATGCTGTCCTGCTGGTTCCCGTGAAGAGTTGATACAGCCTGGTATATTAGAGAGTTAGGGTTGCCATAATAAAACACTACAGACTGGGTGCCTTTTTAAATAGCAGTAATAGCGGAGACATCACTTTGCCAACAAAGGTCTGTCTAATCAAGGCTATGGTTTTTCCTGTGGTCATGTATGGATGTGAAAGTTGGACTGTGAAGAAAGCTGAGCACTGAAGAGTTGATACTTCTGCACTGTGTTGTTGGAGAAGACTCTTGAGAGTCCCTTGGACTGCAAGGAGATCCAACCAGTCCATTCTGAAGGAGATCAGCCCTGGGATTTCTTTGGAAGGAATGATGCTGAAGCTGAAACTCCAGTACTTTGGCCACCTCATGCGAAGAGTTGACTCATTGGAAAAGACTCTGATGCTGGGAGGGACTGGGGGCAGGAGGAGAAGGGGACGCCAGAGGATGAGATGGCTGGATGGCATCACTGACTCGATGGACGTGAGTCTGAGTGAACTCCGGGAGTTGGTGATGGACAGGGAGGCCTGGCGTGCTGCGATTCATGGGGTTGCAAAGAGTCGGACACGACTGAGCGATGGAACTGAACTGAACTAAATCTATAAAATGAAAGGTTTTTGGTTTTAAGTTTTTATTTTTTTATTTTTTTGACATGTAAAAGGTCTTAGTTTATTCTCTTTCATGAAAAATCTGCACAATCACCACAGATACAGTCACTGCAGAATCTTTACTCCTTATTTTTGCCAGCACCGACGTTGGCCTTTGCAGTCCCCCTGACTTTCTTCATTCTGTTCTTGCGTTCCTTCCACTGTTTTCGTGAGGTCTTTTTTTTCTCATATAGGCCATGTCTCGCAAGCCTGTGTTTGGGCTCATTCTTCTTCGCGTAATCCAAGGAATCATAAATCATGCCAAAGCCAGTTGTCTTGCCACCACCAAAATGCATTCTGAATCCAAATACAAAGATGACATCTGGTGTGGTCTTGTACATTTTGGCCAGTTTTTCCTGAATTTCTGTTTTAGGTACTGTTGCCTTTCCAGGGTGAAGAACATCGATGACCATTTGTTTCCGCTGAAGCAGTCGGTTGGTCATGAACTTCCTAGTCCGGATAGTTACTGTGTCATTCATGATGGCGGCTGATCTTCAAGCAGCCAGGGAGGAAAAGAGTTCCTTTAAGTTTTTAAATTAACAGAATCAAACTAACGTTTCAAACTCAAGGACAGTCAATGCTAATCTAGGATGAATTCAAGAAATCTGCCTTTTGAAGAATTTATGGACTGTCTTCAGTTTATGTATTCATCACTTGATGTAGAGGGGCTGTTCTGCTAGAATGTAGGACTTGGAAGCTGTAGGTTTTCAATTCCAGTACTTTGCAGGAGAGAGGAGGCATCAAAGAGGGGAAGGCCTCATCTCGGAAGCTACACACACTACAGTCTGAGAGTGGATCCATTATTCCACACTCACTATTTCTCTACGTCCCCAGTCCTTGGTCTCTTCAATGGTATGAGGGTGTAACAATACTAGAACCTTGTTAAAGGGTTAATAATAGGAGGAGACATTTAAATACAAGGCCTGGCTCACAGGAGACACTCAAGAACTGCGAGCTCTCCTCTGCTGCTTTACCTTCCAGGTTATTATTCAGTCAGACATCCTGAGTCGTTGAATTCTCTTCTGCAGTGTCTGACAAAGCACATGTATTCACACAAATAGTTTAGCTGAGATCCTTGGATCATATCAGGAGCCCATTCCCTAACTCTCTTTCCAATTTATTTTATTAAAAGTTTTTTTTCCTTTGGCTGTATCTCATGGCACATGCCGGAGAAGGCAATGGCATCCCACTCCAGTACTCTTGCCTGGAAAATCCCATGGACGGAGGAGCCTGGTAGGCTGTAGTCCATGGGGTCGCTAAGAGTCGGACACGACTGAGCGACTTCACTTTCACTTTTCACTTTCCTGCATTGGAGAAGGATAATGGCAACCCACTCCAGTGTTCTTGCCTGGAGAATCCCAGGGACAGGGGAGCCTGGTGGGCGGCTGTCCATGGGATCGCACAGAGTCGGACACGACTTAAGTGACTTAGCAGTAGCAGTAGCAGTAGCATGGCACATGCAGATCTTCCCTGACCAGGGATTGAACCCATGCTCTCTGCAGCGGAAGCACAGTCTCAACCACTGGACCACCAGGGAAGTTCCTCCAATTTTATCTCCTCTCCTATGGCCAGAGCAGCTGGGTCCCGTTTATCCTCCTTCAAGTTTTAAGACATTCTTCTACCTAGAATGCATCCTTCCTGGTACTAGCCCAACAGTAACCATATTTTTCAACTTTCAGTGCAATTTCTGCCTTCCTCCAAGAAGCACTTCTTGATTTTTTTTCTGCCTACAATAATTTCTCTTCCTGATTCCTGATCCTTCCTGATTTGGCCATATTTACTGACACTGTTCCAAATGTTAACTATACACCAGTGAACAAAACAGATGAAATTCCCTGCTTGACTGGTGTTTATACCCTTGCATAGTGAACTAGATGGTAAATGGGATAAGTAAATTAAAGAGGAAGGGCACTAAGGAGAAAATAAAGTAGGGAGATAGGCTGTGTTTGTGTGCTGGGGAGGGGTGAGGATTTTAGACCATACTTAAGGCCTGAGAAGGTATCCTTCACATGAGGGTCTGAAGAATGTGAGTGAGCAGTCCACAAAGGTAGCTTTGGTGAGATATGGGAACAAAAGTCTGACTAGAACGGGCTCAAGAGAGAACAGAAGAGAAACTGGAAGCATGTATGGACCACTCTTTCAAGAGGTTTTGCTATAAAGATAGGCAGAGAGAAAGAGTGGCAGCTGGCGAGGAAGAGTGATTTGTAAAAGTTTTATTTTAAGAAGGGAGCGCCAATGATATGCTGCTGAGAAAAACCAGCTGAAGGATGAAGATTATGCAGGATAAAGAAGAGGTAACTGCTGGAAGGATGAAGGGTTGAGATCTAGTGTACAGGTGGAAAACTGGACTCACAGGCAGGTGGGGAAGGACAGATGTGGGAGTCTATGGAAATTCTCTTCTATTATTTCTGTTTCTTTAGTTAAATTGAGAAGATTATCTGCTAGGAATAGGAGCGGGAGGAGGTGTTGTAGGTTTGGGGAGAAAGAAGGTATGAAAGACTCATCTAGGAGAACAAGAGAGTGAAAGAAGTATAGAAACAGTATGCTTGTGGTCATCAAGAGCGTACCAGACGTTAATGATCATGAACTGAAGGCAAGATCAGTCAGCAGGGCTGTGTGTTTTCCCTCTATCAAATACAGATGTGGTGCAGACACAGAATATGTGGGGAATGGGTTTAACCAGAGTGTGGCTTAGCCAAACAAATATAAAAGGAAAAGAGAACCGAGGGAAGTGGTTATAATCACTGATCAAGAAATTTAAGGTTAATAAAGAGGAATTGAGAAAGAATGAAAAGGAGACAGGATCAATGAGCTGTGAGAGCTGGGGGAGGACAGCAAAGGAGCTGTGAGAAGACAGCGGGCAGTGCCGGGAGGCCTGGACCACTGATTGAGAACATGGACAGTAGTGATGCTGGTCCTACCACAGTATAACCACAGCAGTGAGTGGTTGAAGTAGGTGGAAGACCACAACCCTGGAGGAGAAGAGGTCAAGGAATGGAAGGACCAGACGATGAAAGGATTATTTATGTGGAAACGAGAAGGAACCTGGGAGTTATTAGAGGACGACAACAAGGAGGGGCAGTGGCTGGGAGAATATAATGTGAGGTTTGAGGCTGAGGACTTTAGGGAGGACAGAGAGAAAGGTCTAGAAGCAACGAGGAACAACAGAGACACTCACATCTGCCATCAGTGTTACAAGGAAAGGGAAAGAGAAGTGCCCTTGAGGGCAAGCCACGCTTTAGCTAGATTACGAAGATGAAGACCGAACTCAGAGTGTGGGCTAAGAAATTTACGGGATTTAGCTGAAGACTGAGCAAGAGTTCTAGAGGGTACAAGAATGGGTACTTAGGGATGGGAAGGTTACTACTTAGGCGTTAAGCTGTCTTTGGGCATTTTATCACCTTGACTGCTTCA
>NW_011494876.1:16518689-16519027 GCF_000754665.1 Bison bison bison | reverse complement strand
CCTTGGTTTCCCCACCTGAATAATGGGGTAATCAGAGCATGTAATTCATAGTGTTAGTGTAAGGATTATATTCAACAACACAAGGCAGGCATTTAGGAAGACCTTAAAAATATGTATTGAGTACACAGCCGGCACTCAAAAAACCATTAGCTCTTGCTAACAAGCTATTTTCTCTGCTGCATAATCATTTTTGGTTCTGTTAATAATTCTTTATTTTCATTTAACATTTAAGTGATATTAACAAGTTTTAACTTTTCAGTAAGACTGTAAGAGCTAAGGGTGAGGGATAATACCAAGCACTTGTCTGCGTTCTGCAGAGTTCAAGGACTGAACCACAC
>NW_011494876.1:16495746-16518589 GCF_000754665.1 Bison bison bison | reverse complement strand
TGACAAAGAGCCTACGCAGCAATTCATCTGTGACCCTCTGTGACCTCTGGAGGAGGTGTCACTGCACTCTCCACTTCCCAGGCCTGTCCCACAGATGTCAACAGCTATTATTACGAAACTTTGGGTAAAACGAGGTACAGGGAAGAACAGAAATGGGAGATGGCAGCTCATAAGTCTCATACTAGCCTTAATTCCTACTCTATTTCCTCTCCATAAATGACTTTTTTTTCTTTTTTAGCTGCACCTCGAGGCATAAAGGATCTTAGTCCCTTTTCACCCCCAACCAGAGATCAAACCCCTGCCTCCTGCAGTGAAAGCTCAGTCCTAACCACTGGACCACAAGGGAATTCCTATCTCCGTAAATGACTTTTTATAGGAAGCAACACATTCTTCCATCTCCTTTCAACAGACTTTGGTATACAGTCTTACCAAAAACTTTCTGAAAACATAAATGAGCAGATTCTCTCAAAGAAAAGGACTAAGAAGTAGAAAAGGGATTTGGACCCTTACTAGATATTAGGTCACATGACAACTTAAAACCAAGAAACTTTCCCAAACAATGGGATATGAAAGAATGATGGGACACATATAGCTCGCATAGCAATTTTGAAACACATTAACATCCCACATTAAACTAGATATATCCAGAAGCTTAGCATTTTAATTATAAGAAAAACTTTCAGAAAACATATTTATCAGCTCTATGAAAAAATGGGGCCCTTCTCTGCTTAAGAACAATCATGAAATAAAGAGAGATGTATATCAGATCAGTCAGTCGTGTCCGACTCTTTGCGACCCCAGATGTATACAGTCAATACATATTTACTGAGTACTTGCTGTGTGCCAGGAAGTATTCAAGGTACCAGTCACAGATCAAAATTTTTGAGTCAATAAAAAAGAGCAAAATTAAATTATCTAGACCACAACAGTTAAATGGGAAATGTATTATTAAACTGGTTGCATATAAAAAAATAAAAAATAGACTTCCTGTATTTGGAAAATATTCATTTTTTGTTAATAATCAAAGGAATGCCAGATAAAACAATCCGAGGCACTATTTTACTTCTAAATTAAAGGAGTACATTTGTAAGTCAAGAATATAAAAAAATATTTAAAAAATAAATGAAAGGAGTCAGCACCGTCTATATTAGTGATGGAGGTGAAGAACAGGTCTTGGCAGGGCATCTTTCTCCCTGTAGCCTATTTTCTACTGTCTCTTGAAAGCAGTACAAAGAAGCAGCCAAGGCAATGCTCAGTCTCTGACCAGAGACTGCTACTCCCAGCGCTACAACTGAGGAAGTAATTTAAGGGCCTCAACAACGTGAGCAAGAAGTTAATGGCTCACTTCCCTGGTGGTTCAGTGGTTAAGGGTCTGCCCGCCAGTGCAGGAGACATGGATTCAACCCCTGCTCTGGGAAGCTCGCACGTGCCAAGCCTATGCTCCACAACTACTGAGCCCAGGCTCCAGGGCATGCTAACTGCCACTACTGAAGGCCTGGCGCCCTAGGGCCTGCGCCTCACAAGAGAAGCCACCACAGTGAGAGGCCCATGCACCACAACACAGAGCAGCCCCTCGCCTGAACTAGACAAAGCCCATGTGCAGCAACGAAGGCCCACCACAGCCAAAACAAATAAATAAACCTCAAAAAAAAATTAACGGCAAGCATAATCTAGAATGCCAGAAATAGTAATATGAAAAGTTGTTTTTAGAAGCCATAATTATGAACATGGAAAAATATCAGTGACATAAATGAGACAAACTTACTATAGTAATCTAAAAATAAGCACATATATATTTAAAACAAAATGAAATAGAACAAAGGCATCACAGGTAATTCTGATAATGTTCTATAATGCTTTCAACTTACCTTTTTATTAAAAAGATGAACTTATTTTTATTTAAGATAATCCCATCTTAAAATAGCATTTTAGTAGTATGTTATGAAAAAGAATACATACCTGACACTCGCCGATCAAATCTGCCAGGAATTGGAACTGCAAAACAAAAAAATAACGTCTAGTCATCATTATGTCACATGACCCATCTTTATTTCCCCTTTTTGTAAAGATCTTTCATAGGAGAACCAGGAAACTCAATACCAAGTGGTGGTTCAATTCATATTCTTTCATCATCAACCACAGACAGTGGTTCAACATGATCACATAAAGACAACATAAAGAATATATATATGTCTTTGAAAACAAACTCTTTATAACTTTAACATGAGTGGCAATTTTATTTCTACTCACATTCAAGTTCTATCTAATTTGTATCACACCAGATAAGTAAGAAGTCTACTAAATTTACTGGTAATGTCACGATATCAAACATTTAAATTTTCTTCTTTTAAAAATAATTACAAGACCTGCTAACTAATAGTATTTACATTTCCTTTTAAAATAATTTAATGAGTATTACACTAAAATAAAAAAATGAACCATTAAGTTATACTCTCCTTCGAAATGGATGGGTTTTCTCCACCCATGGTCAGTGTATTAATTAGAAAAATGTATCACATGTTTTCAGTTAAAAATATTTTTTTCTTTTTGTTAATTTTTCCTGCTTCTCACTTGCATCGTTCCTTGTGCTTGATGGTTATCTGAATTCTTACTACTGAATATTTGAACAAGGTGGGTTTTTCTATAGTTGAAGATTAATCTAATTTTATTTTAACAAACATACAGAATATGCCTTATTAATCTCCAAAAAACAGAAATTTGAGGGTTACTGAAAAAGAAATTGAAGATGGCTCTGAGAGCCAAACTCTAATGCAAAGTTTCTGAAACAAATACAGACCCAGGAAGGAGGGAAATGCTCACCTTACTAGGATTAGAACTATCATTTTACATAGCACAGGGTCAAAGGTACGTTACTGGAACAAATAGGCAAATAATCAAAAGAAAATCCCAGTGGTTCCTGAAAGTACCTACAATAATTTCACTACTTCCTCAATAAAAGAGTGGATTAAAAATATAAGCAGAGTACCTAGTACATGCCATGCAGTGTAGTAGACAATTTAGAAAACATTAGTGAACAAAATAAAGATCCCTGATTTTATGAAGCTTGAGAGAGATGCGGGAGAGCTGACTTTGATCATTTGAAAATACACATCTCATCACTCAGGTAAACAGATGAATATATACCAGCATAAGCCCTCAACCCAGGCCTCATGGGGTTTCCATAATTTAAACGCCACCAAATATTAGTATACAATCTGAAATTATAAAGCACATAGTGATACAGTTTAGCATGGGTGCTATCAGGGGATACCTCAAAGGGCTAGACAGAAAAATTATAGACTTATCATAAAATAAGAACTGTATGTTTAAAACAAAGACATAAAGAAGGAACCAAAATTTTTAAATGTGAACTTAAAATCACTATTTCCATCTATCATGCAAAAAAAGACAAAATTATTTTTTAAAATTCCTAAAGCATTCCCACTAACTGAAAGATTCAAAAGTGTTAAAAAAAAAAAAAAAAAGTTGACTTGCAGTGTAAAATGTAATTAAAAACAAGAGACTTAAGGCATTTAGCTCGAATGGATCACTGTGTGGATGAAAAGGTAAACAAAATGGGCACAGACATGCTGCCTGATAAATCTATGTGTTATTTCATTTTAAATTAGTACACATCTTAAAAACTTTTATAGGGTCAGAGGAAACAGCTGCAGTTGGAAGAAGATAACGCCAAGGCACACAGAGGATGCAGTCAATAACCACAGCAGTCAGAGACCACCCATTCTAATTTCACCACTGCTTAGAGAGCTCAAACACAGCAGATCAGACTTTATGTGAATCCAAGTATGCAACCAGTGTAAATCTGAGAAATCTTCCAGCAGAAAACAAAGCCTAAAATGCTCTCCTTTTCTATCATAAACAAATACTGACAGGGAGTAGGAAAACTTAATTTATTAGGTTATCTGATCTGAAAACATGTGCCTCACATTATTACTGATTAAATGAACTCCTAAACACAGACATACTCTGAAAATTAAAACATGGTTCTTTGAGCATGTAGAATATTTTATGTGGTAAATATTAAGAACATCTGGAGAATGTGAAAACATGTCCCAAAGTCTCTCTTAAATTAAAATATGATAGACAAGATAATAGAATTTTCCCATGGCAGGAAATGGCACAAAAGCCTGGAGAACAAAACCCAAGCACGATTAGGTAGCTCAGATGGTAAAGAATCTACGTGTAATGCAGGAGACCTGGGTTCAATCCCTGGGTTGGGAAGATCCTCTGGAGAAGGGCATGGCAACCCACTCCAGTATTCTTGCCTGGAGAATCCCATGGAGAGAGGACCCTGGCAGGCTACAGTCCGTGGGGTCCCAAAGAGTCAGATGAAAGATTCTGTGACTCCTGGGAAGGCAAATAGGCACACTCAAAACCAGGCTGGTAGGACGTTAGCAGCACCAGCTGTGTACAGAGGCAGAGAACAGAAGCAGGACATTTACAAGGGCCTTGTGTCTGGGGGATCTCAGCCTAGTATAACATAGCACAGCACAGCACAGCAAATCTCAAAAGTGGAATACAGAGCAGCTGTCAGAGCAGGCCCTTTAGCACAGTTAATCACAACATGGAGACTGCCAGGAAGGGCTGCCACCAAAGGGTGACATTATGCTGGGCCCTCATAGGCCAGGGGGTGAAAAGTGCATCTCTGGGCAAAGCTTGAGGAAAGCCCCAAAGGCAAGGGTTTTGGATTGGATAAATATCCCAGGGTGCCTGGAAACAGATGAGGGAGAAGTAGGGTGTCAGGGGAGGACCACTCAGTGAAGCAAGAGAAGCCCAAGAAAAAGTGCTGGGTAATGGCTCAGCGGTAAAGAATCCATCTGCCGTGCAGGAGACACAGGAGACTTCAGGTATGATCCCTGAGTTATGAAGATCCCCTGGAGAAGGAAATGGCAACCCACTCCAGTGTTCTTGCCAGGAAAATCCCATGGACAGAGGAGCCTGGCAGGCTACGGTCAGTGGGGTCGCAAAGAGTCGGACATGACTGAAGCAACTGAGCACAATCCAGTTAGGGTTCTGAGACCCAATCAGTAAACTATAGGACTCACTCTTGGTTCACAATTAAGAAAAAAGAGAAAAGAGAAGGAAAAGAGAAAAGATAAAGTATCTTCCATGAGTTCACACACAAATTAATTCTGCCTTGTCTGAGGGTCAGAAGAGGGAAAGAATGCTGCTATCCTTTCTTCACTTTTTCTTCCTAGAATCTTGTGCTGGTTGAACAAGGTACATGGTCACTGAAGTTTAGAGCAAAAACTCCAACAGTATGTTTGCCCTGGTATGGTAGTTTCTGCCAGTACCTGTGACTATATGACGATAATGAAGTCCATCCCATTGAGCTATTTCTCTAGTGTGTCCAACATCTGATATCCATCTTCCCACAATCTACCCAGAGAGAACTCCTAGCAGACCCTGCTGGGCCTCTAGCTATATCATACACGTAAATACTTCCCTCCAACATCAAACTTCTCAAATGAGCTGTTTTGTGAGCTGATCACTTTTTTTTTTTTGAGACTTTTGCAATCTGGCTTCCAACTATTATTAAAGTAGCCTCTTCCAAAATCACAATTTTCCTCTATATTATTCTTCTGTATTGATTATTTCCTCTATTCTTGAGCTAAATAAAAATCATTCAATATTGGTTGGTGCCAAATACATATTCATTCATTCAACAAATAATTACTGAGCCCTTCTATGACAGGCACTGTGTGATCTAGTGGGGAAATATGAATAAAAGTGATTCAGATATGGCCCCTGCCCACAAAGATCTTGAAAGTGAAAGTTGCTCAATCATATCCGACTCTTTTCAATCCCACGGACTATACAGTCCATGGAATTCTCCAGGCCAGAATGCTGGAGTGGGTAGCCTTTCCCTTCTCCAGGGGATCTTCCCAACCCAGGGATCGAACCCAGGTCTCCTGCATTGCAGGCGGATTCTTTACCAGCTGAGCACAAGGGAGGCCAACAAAGATCTGAGAAGCTATCTAAAAATGACCAATAATTATCATCATAATGACGTGATATCTACTGATACTACAACAAAGGCAAGTACAGAGTGCTCTGTGAGCACATACGAAGAGTGCCTAGAGGAAGCCCAGGAGGGTCTGGGTCTGTAGTCAGGTCTAGGCATGGCTGGGATGGAAGCTGAATGAACTGAGGATTTGGGGAAATGAAAGACATATGATATGGCATGAGCAGTGTGGGAAAGGAACAGAGATGCGGGAGAAGAGGTGAGCAAGGGTCATTCTGGAAGCCAACCTGTGGCAGAGCCATGTTCAGAAGTATTTCTATGTCTTTTTTGTTCAGCTGGGGGAGAAGAGCAGGAACAAAGATTTAACCTGATAAAGATTCCCTTGGATATGACTGCAAAACCAGAAGGGAATATATGGAGCAGAGTGACCAAGGCTTAATGAGAGAAGAAGTACCAGTTAAGAGAAGAAGAAAGGATTCCCTATTCCAATACTAGGGAGTGGCAGGAAAGTCTTCTAGTAGAGAATAGCCATCCCTTTGCTCCACTGATTCCCCACCTGAGGGCTCTCTACTTCCCCCCAGTCTTGAACACCTGTGAGACCAACGGAAAGAGGATGGGGGCTCAGCCACCCCCAGACAAGGTGGAGTTGGAGAGAACCACTTGGAAATGATCCCTGTGAGTGGATCAGCTGTGGACACAGCATTTCTGCTCAATATGAAGAAACTGGAGCAAAGGGAGTCATCACAGACTGGATTTTATAAAGATCACTCTTGACTGCAGCTGGTGGAAGGAGGTAGTGCACTGGTCAGATGTGTCGCTGCAGACAGAAGGAAAATAAAAGGAGTCTAACGATTTACAGAAGATTAAAATTTATAATGTTTAGTGATAAACTCAATGTTTGCTCCATAACAACATCAACTGAAGTTATACACCTACAATTATAAAAGAAAAAGTATTCAATATGTGCTTCAGTCAATCTATAAATAAGGGTGCTGCCATGGATCCCCAAGTTATAAAATGTCAGAGTGGCAAAGCATTTATGAATTCATCCAGTCTGGTCACGGCAAGCAAGTTTCATCTCACATGACAACTCTAATTGATGTCACGGGTCCACCTGAATCATCCTGACTCCTTCCTTTCTTTCATTACTCACACCTGCTTCATTAATAATTCCATCTGTTCTCCCACCCACTTTGTTTCTTGAATCAGTCTACCTTTCTCCATATCCACCCTAGTCTGAAGGGCATCATTTCTTGCCAGGATGATTGCAACAGCCTCCAAACCTGTCTTCCCACAGCCCATTTTGCTCTACATCAATCTATTCCCCACACAGTCATCAAAGTGATCTCAAAATTTTGGAAGAAAATCTGGCAGTTTCTGTCAAAATTTTTACTGTGAACTGCCTTTGACCTAGCAATAATTCCACTTTTAGGAATATGTTTTATATATGTATATAAAATACTATATGTAATACTATAATCACTATAGTATTTTAGGTAATAGAAAAAGTGAAAATAAAAGTTGTCTAGAAAAAGAAGTTAAAGATATACTGGTATAGCTAGAGTATGAAGTTCTATGCACACATTAAAATTTAGGATGCCACAGACCTACATGAAGTGCCAGGGAGACCTTCAAGATAGATATACTGTTAAGTAAAAAAAAGTTTGACAATCATTACATGAAATAACCCTAATTTTCTAAAAATCTTGTCATCAAACTTTAACATGTCATAAATTTAAAAGCTAATTAGTCCTATAAGGCTGCAACGAAGAAAACAACACCAATAAAACAGAGCCCTCTTCTAATCCATCTCTCCCTACCTGCAATTCCTGCTCCCCAGGGGCAACTGCATCAACTCTTTTGACTATGTCTCCTGAGATTTATTTTACCTTAACACACTTACACTACGAATTCTGTGTGTTTTAATTACCCTTTGTCTTGCAGTTCTGGAAAAGAAAAGGAAAAGGCTTGCAAAGTAGCAGGACATGGATCCCTAACCTCATGAAGCCCCCTGTTCTACTGGTCCTGAACTTCAAGCTGCCAATTTTTTGCCACTTACAGACAAACCTAATCTTTTTCAAACTGAAGTATATATAGTTGCTTTACAATATTCAGCTGTATAATGGACTTCCCTTGTGGCTTAGGTGGTAAAGAATCCACCTGCAATGAGGGAGACCTGGGTTTGATCCTGGGTTGGGAAGATATTCTGGAGAAGGGAAAGGCTACCCACTCCAGTATTCTGGCCTGGAGAATTCTACGGACTTGCAAAGAATCAGACATGACTTAGCGACTTTCACTTTCAACTGTATAAGACCAAAATGATTCAATAAAATGTACAGACTATATCCATTTAAAGTTGCTGCAAAACATTGGCTATATTCCTTGTGCCACACATTACATCCTCATGTCTTATTTACTTTATACCTAGTAGTCTGTACCTCTTAATTCCCTTCCCCTATCTTGCCCTTCTTCCCTCAGCCCTCTCCCCACTGGTAACCACCAATTTTCTATATCTGTGAGTCTGTTTCTGTTTTGTTATATTTATTCATTTGCTTTATTTTTTAGATTTCACATATAAGTTAAAACATATCATATTTCCCTCTCAGTCTGACGTATTTCACTGAGCATAATACCTTCCAGGTCCATCCATGCTACTGCAAATGACAAGATTTCACTCATTTTTATGGCTAATATTCCACTGGGTGTGTGTGTGTGTATGTATACATCACATCTGTTTTTTTTAGTCCATGATTCATGTGGGATCTTAGTTCCCCAACCAAAAATGGAACCTGTGTCCCCTACACAAGAGAATGCAGTCTTAACAACTCAACCACCAGAGAAGTCCCTGCACCACATCTTTATCTACATTCATTGGCTGATGGACACTTAGGTTGCTTCTGTATCTTGACTAATGTAAAGAATGCTGCTGTGAACACAGAGGCGTATGTATCTTTCCAAATTAATGTTTCTGTTTTCTTCAGATATATATCCGAAAAACCTAATCTTAGTCAATACAGAAGCCAAAAGGAAATTCTGCTGATCCAAATAACAAACAATGCTGGAAATTATGGAGATGAAATAAATAAAAACATATAACATTTACGTGCCAGGATGGGACTTCCCTGGAGGTCCAGTGGTTAAGACTCTGCACTCCCAATTTGATCCCTGGTCAGGGAACTAAGATCCCACATACGTCTTGGTCAAGGAAAAAAAAAGTTATGTGCCAAGATCTGCCCTGAACACTTCGTGGTTATTAAGTCACTTAACTCTGATACAAACTTTATGAGGTACTATCAAACTTACGAACTCATTAAGTACATACACTTACATTACACTTAGATAAAGAATCTAAGGCAAGAAAAGTTAAATAACTCATTCTACTAACAAAGGTGGAACCAGACTGAGTGCAGGCACTCAGCTTCATAGCCCACGCTCTCAGCCATGGAAGGACAACATCCAAAATCAGCCCGGGGATGCCAGCAGGGTAACCAGGTAACACTCACATCAGTGTAACTGTGTGAATGCACCTTCTTTCTTGAAATGTCTAAAATGTCTTCTCAAATGATGTTTAAAGCCCCCGGTAGAAATCTGCATTTGGAATCTTGACATGAGACTAATACAGTTTATCAAATATTAGTACTTACCAACTAATCAAAATTTACTGATGAACCTGGTCCAAAACTGAGTATTTTTCTAAGATCAGCATTAACAGTTCTTTTAAAAACTTTTTTTTTTCCCCACAAGTTCACTTTAAGTACAAATACTTTATACTTAATACTTTCTTTATATTGACTCAGTACACTGAGTCAATATAAAGAAAAACAGAAGTAACCATAACTGTACTTGGCCATAGCTTAATCTCTCAGGGGGGGCCTGGGATTGCAATAGCTAGAGGTAAGATGGGAAGAAAAAAAAAAAAAAAGCTTTATTTTTCTTAATGTGATAGCCTTATTGAGATATAATTCACATATCACATAGTTAACCACTTATACTATACAACGGTTGTTAGTATATTCAAAGAATTGTGTCTCCATTACTATAATCAATTTTAGATATTTTTCAACACCTCAAAAAGAAACCCTATATCCATCAGCACTCCCTCCCCATTCCCCCCAATCCCCTTGGCCGTAGGCAACCAGTAATTTACTGTCTCTATAGATTTGCCTTTTCTGGACATTTTGTATAAGTAGAATACAATATGTGGCCTCTCATAGCACCTTTTAGTACTTCATTTCTTTTTGTTGTCAGACAGTTTCATTGTATGGATATACCACATTCATCTATCCATTCATCAGCTGGTGAACACCTGGGCTTTTTCCACTTTTTGGCTATTAAGAATAACATTACTATGAACCTTCATGTATACACATTTTATACATTTTCATTTCTCTTGGGTATACATCTAGGAATGAAATTGGTGGGCTGTATGGTAACTCCATACTTAAGTTTCTGAGCAACTGCCAGACTTTTCCATTTTCCACTCCTACTAGCAGGATGAGAGGGTTCCAGTTCTTCCACATCCTGGTCAACACTTGTTAATATTTTTTTATTGTTATAACAGTGGGTATAAAGTAGTATGTCATCATGGTTTTAATTTGCATTTCTAATGACTGATGTAAACAGTTTTATTTATTACTGCTAAAAATCCTTATTTCTGAAAAGCTAACGATTTTATTCACTATCATCTTAAAAAAAAAAATCTCTCTCCTCTCCTCTGTGACTTGATGCTGAAAAACAGTTCTCACGTCCATGATCAGTAAGCTAGTCTGGACTTCACAATAACTGCTTTCTTGCTGGCCTTGAATCTTTGTTCTTCAAAGGATTATCTGTTACAATTACTGATAATAGGCAGAAGTTACTATGATCATTTATTTTTCTTTAGAAACACTAAAGTTAAAATGTTTAACTAAACATTTGTGAAAACATCTGCAGGGGCATATTCATTCTCACTGATTAAATAATGGCTTATCCTGAACATCTTCATTTGCTTTGAAAAATGTATCACATATCCAGTAGGAGGAGATGTGACAAAAACCACCATCCGACAAGAAAATATAATTCATTGTTCAACTGTTGCATTAGCTTCCACTCTGCTACCATGTCTTTCCATTCCTTCAAGGCCAGAATTAGTGTGCATGCTACTTAGAACCTCGGAGCAAAATCTGAGATGCAGGAAATGTTTAAGACCTGGCTTATAAAACTGTAGCCCAACAGAATCAAATTTGATCCCCCATGCCATTTTTAGTATAATGGTGATGTACCTCTGCTTCTATTTCCTTCTCTCCCCGCATCACCAAATCCTCTTCTGGAAGACAAATGTTTAGGGAAACAGCTTTGGAGGAGGAACCCTAAAGAAGGTTTAATTAGATAAAAAGTTCTTTATTATATGAAATTGGGCAGTTGATGATTATGTGAAAGCAGAAAGGCACCTTAGTACTCTCAATCTATCCTGTTCAATTTGTTCAAATACCCTATTAAGCAGAATTTCTATATAAGGTCAACAAACACTCCTCCATGAACACTCAAATCTAATTGAGTTGATTCCCAAGCCTACGTGGTGAAGAAATGAAAGCCTGCAGTGAAGGCACAGGACACCCACTCTCTGGCCTGGATGCCCCTGAGATGGACAATGAAGGAAGTGCTGAGGCTAGGCATGCTGACCAAAATCGGAGCCGGGCCAGAGCACATGTGCTCGACCTTTTTACAGACATGCTCCATTTAATCTTTTTTCTTGAAGACTCTCATCCCCAATAACCAGCTTCACTTCTTTTTCATTTGATAGAAAAAAAAATTTACATGGAATGAGCTTTTTAAAAAGTATTAACTACTTTATTACTGTTTCTACCACTTTGCCACTTTTGTGACTGAGCTCATCTTGATTTTGTGGGGTGAAATTATAATACATTTAATGAACTAAACTAAAGGAAGTCAACTGGAAAGGAAGCAGGCAAAGTTGGAACACTTGTATTTTTCTACAGCAATGAGAGAAGTCTAAAAAGTATTCATGCTGACCACCTGTAGAAACTAAGTAACATGAAGATGATAACTCTCTGCATAGTGAGACTTTGTAAGATACAAAATAGATGTTTCTAAGCATTTGAGGTCAGCAAATTCAGAAGTAAATGTCCTTCATGATCAAGGCCCTTTGTCTGATAAAGCACTGTGGAGGTATCCACTGGATATAGGATTTCCTCCTGGGTAGAACTCAGACACCAGACGCAGCAGGCCGTGCTCCTCACTCCCTGGGAGGCTGGCGGCTCACCTTTCCTGTCTGTCCCTTCCTCATTCCACTGCATCTCCCTGACACCTACCATAGTTGGTGAGGGTAAGACAGTGAGATGGGCGGGGGACAAACCTGAATCTGATCAAGCTGATGTAGCAATGGTCCTCAAACTTTAGGATACATCAGAATTATTGAGAAGACTGAAGGCCTCTTCTTCAGAGTTTCTGATTCAACAGGCCTGGAGTGAAGCTAAGAATCTGTACTTCTAATAAGTCTCCCAGATGATGCTGATGTTACTGATCCTGGAACCTCATTTGAAAACTACTGCTCTAGTGCCAATTATGAAATGAGAGGAAAAACAGGGGATGGGGAACTCTGATGCAAACATCATGGGGATGCAATCAGCCAAACTCTACAAAATAAACTTTATTCTACAAATAATCTTCAAAGGAAACAAGAAAGAGATCAAGAAAGATCCTACAGACTAAAAGAGACTTAAGAGATAAGGCAGTCAAATGTAATTCTTGACCTTATCTGAAGATGTGTGGAGAAGTGTGAACAGAGATTGAATATTTGATATTAAGGCATTATTGTTTATTTTAGATATGATGAAAGTTTTGTGGATATATATTTAGAACTAGTCCTGAGGGACATAAACCTAAATACTTATGGATAAAATTGTTTTTGATATTTAAAAAAAGTAATCAAAGAGGAAGGTGGTCTGAGTCACGAGCTGGGGTCAGGAGAACTGATTCTGAAAATCTTTACCTAACTTCTTGTTCAGTGAAATTCTGTGGTAGCTTGATACTGGTATAGTAAATACATGGGTAAAGACTCCCCAAGAGAAATTAGCAAACATTATAAATTAAGTCACCGCCCAAGAGTTAACAGAGTTGGGGATAGATAGACGATGGGGGTTATTACACTATTCATTTTACTATTGTCCATCGACATTTTCCATCATTAAAAAAAAAAGGTAGAAAAGAAAAAACCAGCATTCCTGGGAGGGGATGGGGGAACCAGGGGACAGAGAAATTCTGATACAGTGGTCCATTTAACCTCTCTCCAAAAACACTGCCCTAATACACACATCCAGCCAGTAAACAGAGTCATTTATTCTGAAACAACCATTGGCACCCACAACCCCCTGTCCCCATCCACTGAACATCTCTCTGGTCCTAAAGTACCCACTGCCTAGAAAACCCATCTCTAACCCAGCCCCAATGTCCTGCCAAAGAATGAAAATGCCATTTTAAGAGCTGAGATTCCTTCTCTACCACAGAATGCAAAAATTCCATGTGTCTACTACATTACATTAAAAACTCCTAAGGAATAAGTATGGGGACGTTCCTACCACCTTTTGTCTGGCACAGACCTTGTCATGCACAGACACTAAATGTAGATGGACTGAATGAATGAGGCCCTAATAAGCCAGAAAGGACTAAAAGCCACGCCCCCCTTCCTGGGTATATCACCTCATCAACTCACATCTGGCCACTAATTTAAGTTGAATTATAACAGGAATATAAAAAAACTACTCTGACACCAACTGGTAAACTTCAATACAATTCTGATGCTAACCCTCAGGGTAGCACCCGAGTCCACATCTCAGGGACATGGTCCCCAACAAGACTGCCTTTACTCCAGTTGCTAGTTGCACTTTGGTGGTCCTGGGCCACCAACATGTCTAACCAACTGGCTACAAATTCACAGGTTCCCACAACTCTCAGGTTTGACTTGCTAAAACAACTCACAGGACTTTAGGAGATGGCAACCCACTCTGGTATTCTTGCCTGAAAAACTCCATGGACAGGGGAGCCTGGCAGGCCACAGTCCATGGGGTTGCAAAGAATCAGATACGACTGAGCACGCACTCACACATACCTATTCCTGGGGGTTTCCCTGATAGTTCAGTGGGTAAAGAATCCACCTGAGAGTACTCTTTCTACCCCCTTCTGATGCCTATGTCAGAAGCTTTCTCTATCTCCTTTATACTTTAATAAAACTTTATTACACAAAAGCTCTGAGCGATCAAGCCTCGTCTCTGGCCCCGGATTGAATTCTTCTCCTCCCGGGGTCAAGAATCCCGGTGTCTTCGTGTGATTCAACAACCACCTTTCATCTTGGGGGCTTGTCCGGGATCCTTCAGGACAAGATAAGGATGCTTGGAGCTTTAGTTCTTTGTTCTCTTAGCAAACACATTTTCTGCCGTGCTTTACTAACTCTACCGTGTGCTTGTGTGAATGAATGACAGGCCCTGTGAGAAGCAAGTAAGGAGCCCTGCTCTGCGGTTCCACGGTGATCTCATACGGCTTATGGCAGAAACCTGTCGGGGGTTTATACCGACCTGCCAATGCCAAGAGGCACCCAATGTCTCCTTCGGGAACCGACCAGAAATGGGCAAAGTGTGTGGACCGAACTCTCCTTTCTCGGTCAGACTTTTCGGTCTCTTTGACCATTTCATTAAAAAAAAAAAAAAAGAATCCACCTGAGAATGCAGGAGACACAGGAGATGCGGGTTCTACCCCTGGGTTGGGATGATACCCTGGAGAAGGAAATGGCAACCCACTCCAGTATTCTTGCCTGGAAAATTCCATGGACAGAGGAGCCTGGCGGGCTACAGTCCACGGG
Source organism: Bison bison bison (assembly GCF_000754665.1). Classification (NCBI taxonomy): domain Eukaryota; kingdom Metazoa; phylum Chordata; class Mammalia; order Artiodactyla; family Bovidae; genus Bison; species Bison bison. The sequence goes on along the minus strand of NW_011494876.1, from coordinate 16,503,749 downwards.
GTCACAAAGAGTTAGATGACTGAACACACACAAGCAAGCACATACCTATTATTACAGTTTTATTATAAAGGATACAAATCAGTATTGGCTAAATGAAGATACACACAGAGCACAGTTTCCCTGTCTCTTCTCACAGAATCAGGGTGCTTCACCTTCCCAGCATATCATCAACCAGGAAGTTCCGCCAAGTTTTGATGTTCAGAGCTTTGTTGGGGTTTCATTCCATAAATGTGATTGACTGAATCATGGGCTACAACATTAAATTCAATCTCCAGTCCCTCAACTTTCCCCAGAGGTCAGACTGGCTCAAAGCTCCAACATTCTAATTACATGGTTGATTTTTCTGGTGACCAGGCCCCATCTTGAATCATCTCATTAACATAAATTCAAGTCTGATCCAAGGGAGCTTCAGATCAGATCAGATCAGTTGCTCAGTCGTGTCCGACTCTTTGCGACCCCATGAATCGCAGCACACCAGGCCTCCCTGTCCATCACCAACTGCCGGAGTTCACTCAGACTCACGTCCATCGAGTCAGTGATGCCATCCAGCCATCCCATCCTCTGTCATCCCCTTCTCCTCCTGCCCCCAGTCCCTCCCAGCATCAGAGTCTTTTCCAATGAGTCAACTCTTAGCATGAGGTGGCCAAAGTACTGGAGTTTCAGCTTTAGCATCATTCCCTCCAAAGAAATCCCAGGGCTGATCTCCTTCAGAATGGACTGGTTGGATCTCCTTGCAGTCCAAGGGACTCTCAAGAGTCTTCTCCAACACCACAGTTCAAAAGCATCAATTCTTCGGTGCTCAGCCTTCTTCACAGTCCAACTCTCACATCCATACGTGACCACGGGAAAAACCATAGCCTTGACTAGACGGACCTTTGTTGGCAAAGTAATATCTCTGCTTTTGAATATGCTATCTAGGTTGGTCATAACTTTCCTTCCAAGGAGTAAGCATCTTTTAATTTCATGGCTGCACTCACCATCTACAGTGATTTTAGAGCCCAGAAAAATAAAGTCTGACATTGTTTCCACTGTTTCTCCATCTATTTTCCATGAAGTGATGGGACCGGATGCCATGATCTTCGTTTCCTGAATGTTGAGCTTTAAGCCAACTTTTTCACTCTCCACTTTCATTTTCATCAAGAGGCTTTTTAGTTCTTCACTTTCTGCCATAAGGGTAGTGTCATCTGCATATCTGAGGTTATTGATATTTGTCCCAGCAATCTTGATTCCAGCTTGTGTTTCTTCCAGTCCAGCGTTTCTCATGATGTACTCTGCAGAGAAGTTAAATAAACAGGGTGACAATATACAGCCTTGACGTACTCCTTTCCCTATTTGGAACCAGTCTGTTGTTCCATGTCCAGTTCTAACTGTTGCTTCCTGACCTGCATACAGATTTCTCAAGAGGCAGTTCAGGTGGTCTGGTATTCCCATCTCTTGAAGAATTTTCCACAGTTTATTGTGATCCACACAGTCAAAGGCTTTGGCATAGTCAATAAAGCAGAAATAGATGTTTTGCTGGAACTCTCTTGCTTTTTCCATGATCCAGCGGATGTTGGCAATTTGATCTCTGGGTTCCTCTGCCTTTTCTAAAACCAGCTTGAACATCAGGAAGTTCATGGTTCACATATTGCTGAAGCCTGGCTTGGAGAATTTTGAGCATTACTTTATATTTCCATTACTTGGGAAATTCTAAGAGTTTTAGAAGTTCTGTGCCAGGAATCTGGGACAAAGGCCAGACATGTTCTTTATTATTCAACAAAAACAAACTGTGAAAACTCCCTAGCCAACTTACAGAAATAAAGCAAGCATGAAAAAAGCCATACAAGACCACTCATTTTAGGGTGTTAAATCCCTCTCTCACTTGGCATTTCAGATACCAATCATCTGCTAGACCTGCACAACACTTAAAAATATGGTATGCATTAAATTGAACCATACTCTGAGAATTATCTATGGATCACTATCAACAGGAAAAAAACCAAAAACCGGGAGCATCACCAATCAGACATGGCTTCTCTGTGAGTTGAGAAACCGACTCATTAGTTGAACATTGGACTCTTGGTTTGGTAACAGTAAGACAGAGCAGTTGCCCTGTTAATGATCACAGAGCCACCAAACAAAAAGCTTTAATAATCTTTCTGAAGAGAATCATCAAGCATTCACAGCATGAAGCAAATTCTCCTGTAATCATCATTTTACTTTTGTTTAAAAATAATGGATGTAAAAAAAAACACAGAGGTTTAATAATAACATTGCAGAAAAAAAAAATAATAACATTGCAAACTGAACAATAATTCTCCAGCCACTGGTTTACCAAAAAAATCTTCATCCAAATCTTGACATCTTTAGTCACTGTCTTCACACACATTATCTTGTGGGTATCACATCTTAAAACGGTTGTTAACAAATTCCCTGGCAGATATCAGGGCTTGGACTAAAAAACTCAAGCCATCTATATTTTAATCTTAAATTCACTTAAATAAAATCTCAAATGCCAAAGAAATAATATAAGATAAACATGCCTGTTTGTTTTTTTTTCCTGGCCTCACCTGCAGTAGAGGCATGGAGTCTTAACCACTGGATCACCCGGGAAGCCCCATGATTACCTTTTTTTAATTCCAAAGAGTCATACACTAAATTTTACACTAAACAGGAAAAAATACATACATGAGAAAAACGTATTGTGATGATACAAAATACCAGAACAGCCCTAGCAGATGTTATCTTTTTTTTATTTGAAATATAATTGACTTTCAATATTATATTAGTTTTAGATGTATAACATAGTAATTTAATATTTTTATATGCTACAAAATGATCACCATAGTAACTTGCTACCCACTGTCACCATAAAAAATGATTATCATCTTATTACCTATATTCCCTTTGCTGTACGTTACGTCCTTGTGACTTACTCGTTTTATTATTGGAAGTGTGAACCTCTTAATCTCCCTCACCAATTTCACTCTTACCCTGACTCACGCCCCTATGGTAACTACCAGTTTGTTCTCTGTATCTGTTAGTCTGTTTCTGTTTTAATACATTTGTAAATTTGTTTTATTTTTTAAGTTCTACATACAAGTGAAACCATATAGTATTTGTCTTTCTCTGTCTGACCTATTTCATTCAGCATAATACCCTCTAGTCCATCCATGCTGTCATAAATGGCAAGCTGTCATTCTCTTTTTTAGCTGAGTAATATTCCACCTGTAAATATATACCACATCTTTATCCATTCACCTAACAATGGGCACTCAGGTTGCATTCTTATCTTGCTTCTGTAAATAATGCTGCCTTGAGCACAGCGGTGTGTTTATTTTTTTGAATTAGTGTTTTTGTTTTCTTTTGGAAAAAACCCAGAACTGGGATTGCTCAGTCATACAATAGTTCTCTTTAAATTTTTTTGGAAAACCTCCCTACTGTTTCCCCTTAGCTTAGATGTTCACCTCTGAGATTCAAGTAAGTAAAAGACAAAGCCTTGAATTAAGAGCACACAGAAGTAAAACCTTAAATTATCCTTTAAATTAAATAACAGCTAAAGCAAATAACATCCCTCTCCCGTTTCTGAATATGAGATGTCCCCACTTTTCCCCTCCATTCTAATCCACCTCCCCACCCCCAACTCTAGGACCTTGCTGCATCAGACACGAGCTCTCCACGGGCTCCTTTCCCTCTGCATGTGAACATGCTTATGGTGACTCTAACCGAACAAAACAGAATCAGAGACCTGCCTTCATATCTGTACTTCTTCAAGCTACCACCAAGTTCTTTCTTCTTCAAAACATACTCACCATTTTTTATCTGAATCTTCTGCAGGCTCTTCTTTCCTTCTTTACTCCCTCCTTCATTCCCTCCCTCTCTCTCTCTCTCTCTCTCACACACACTCCCTGACCTACTGGCACCTGACCTCTTCCATCACAACCCCACTAGAGCCTCTATCCCCAAGAATCACAGCTGAATCATTTCAACACTGGCTTTATCCAATTTGACCTCTTCACTGCTTCCAACACCACTGATGCCTGTTTCAGTCACCTTTATTCAGCATAGTACTGAAAGCCCTACCAGAACAATTAAGCAAGATAAATAAATAAAAGAGCATTCAAATAAAAAAGGAACAATAAAACTATTTACAAATTACATGATCGTATATACAGAAAATCCTAAAGAATCCACAAGTTGCAGGGTACAAGATCAACATACAAAAATCAGTTGCAGTTGCATATATTCACTATCAACAAACTGAATATGAAGTTTAAGAAAACAAGTTTTGTGTTTTTGTTTTGCAGAAATGGAAAACCTGATCCTAAAATTCATATAGAATTGCAAGGAGTCCTGAAAACTCAAAAGAATCTTGAAAAAGAACAATATAGTGGTGACAGTTACACAAAATAATGTACTGAATGCCCCTGAACTGTATATTTTAAAATGGTAACAGTAAATTTTATGTATATTCTACCAAAATGAACAGTATAATGGCATTAAACGCAGCCTAAAGTCAAACCCTGCTTATTACATGGTCTTGGATAGTTTCTAGGTCTCAATTTCCATATCTGTAAAATGGAGATAATTATAGTCCCTGCTGCTAAGTCGCTTCAGTCGTGTCCAACTCTGTGCGACCCCATAGACAGCAGCCCACTAGGCTCCCCCGTCCTTGGGATTCTCCAGGCAAGAACCTTTTTCAAAAGATTAGGAGGATTCAATGAGATGACGCATAATAAATAACTGAGCACTGAGACTACTAAAGAATAAAGGCTTAATAAATGCAAGCTGTCCTAATCACAGAACAGTATTTATGGGTAAATTACGTAAAATGTAGAAAAAGAGTAAAAAAAAAAAGTCTCCTCCAGCTGATATTTCCAGAGCAAGATGAAGGAATACATAGTGTGCACACTTTATGAACAATCACGCTGCACATCTGTGATTTGTGCACCTTTTTGCACATACGTTTTACTTCAAAAAAGTTTACCTGCCTCAAAAAGAAAGGTGGCCGCACAATACTGTGAAGGCACTGTACTGATGGCACTGAACTGTACACTCACAATGGTTAAAATGGCAAATTTCACATTACACACAGTTCACCACGATTCTTTACAGGGAGATAAAAGGAAAGAAAGCTGATTTTGGTGACAGTGTATAGATGGGTAGAAGACAGATGAGTGGGAGACCTACAGGATGCATCCAGTTAAGAAGCAATATAAGGACTTCCCTGGTGGTGCACTGGCCAAGATGCCATGCTCCCAATGCAGGCGGCCTGGGTTCAATTCCTGGACAATGAACTAGATCCCACGTGCTGCAACTAAAACTTCACATGCCACAGCTAAGACCTGGTGCAGTCAAATAATTTTTCTCTTTTAAGAAGTAATAAAAAGCAAACCCAAGGCAGGGAAGGGACAGTAGGGAAGGAGAAGATGGGGGAACCCAGAGATCAAAATAAATGAAAGTGAAAGTGCAAAAGAGAGAAGAAAGTGATGGATTTCTGGGTTTCTTGCCGAAGAAATCAGAAAAAGGTGACTGCAGAGAAAACAGAGCTGTGTGACAGGTAAGTTCACAACATTAGTTTTAGGCATCATGAGCTTGAGAGATGAATGAGAGGTGACCAGCTGACAAGACAATCATAAATAGGGTGTGTGTCTAACAGCAAGTTTTGATTCTGAAAGTTCAGGTTCAGGGCAGGTTCAATGCTTAGGAAGAGAACTGTCACTGAGGGAGAAACAGTAAACAAACCAAATTCAGGGGATCATCAACAGACATTTAAAGGATAGAGGTGAGAGAGTCAAGACACAGGGGAATAAAGACACTGATGCCAAGGAGGGAGAAAGTTTCAAAGAGGGCTGGTTCAACTGTGTCGAAATCCTCCTGAGAGACCCAGATATGTGAACTGTAGAAATATTATTATTATTAAGCAAGTCTCAAAAAAGTTCCAATAAGGCAATTTAAACCAACTCCAATTGTTATGTGGTATATACTGTGCAATAAAAAATGCTGGGAAAATATCCTAAGGAATCCACTAAAAAACTAGAGAACTAATAAACAAGTTCAGCAAGTCTGCAAGATACAGGTCAATATCTTAAAAATTAACTGTATTTCTATACATTTGCAATGATCAATCTGAAAATGAAATTAAGAAAACAATTTCATTTACAATCACTTCACAAGAAATAAATGACTTAGGAATAAATTTAATAAAATAAGTGAAAACTTTATATTCTAAAAACTACAAGACACTTGTGGTTCTTTAATTTAGAAATTATAGAAAATCTAAATAAATGAAAAGACATTCTATATTCACAGATCTGAAGACTTAACATTGTTAAAAGGCAATACTCGCCAAATTAATCTACAAATTCAATGCAATTTCTGTCAAAATCCCAGTTGGCCTTGTTGCAGAAATTGACAAGTTAATCCTACAATTCATATGGAAATGCAAATAGGCAAAACAACTCTGAAAAAGAACAAAGTTGGAAAATTCACATTTCCTGATTCTAAAACTACTACAAATCTACAGCAGTCAAGGAATGCAGGAGTGGCACACAGGCAGATATACAGATCAATGGAATAGAACTGAGAGTTCAAAACAGACTCTCGCATTTACAGTCAATTGATTTTCAACAAGAGTAGCAAGACAATTAAATGGGGAAAGAATAGTCTTTGTAATAAGTGGTGCTGGGGACTTTCCTGGTGGTGCAGTGACTAAGACTCTGTGCTCCTAACCCAGCAGGCCTAGGTTCAATCCCTGATCAGGGTACTGGATCCCACATGCCGCAACTAAGTTGCAACATGATGCAACTAAGATCTGCTAAGTCGCTTCAGCCTTGTCCAACCCTGTGCAACCCCATAGACCGCAGCCCACCAGGCTCCCCCGTCCCTGGGATTCTCCAGGCAAGAACACTGGAATGGGTTGCCATTTCCTTCTCCAATGCATGAAAGTGAAAAGTGAAAGTGAAGTCGCTTAGTCGTGTCCGACTTTTAGCGACCCCATGGACTGCAGCCTACCAGGCCCCTCCGTCCATGGGATTTTCCAGGCAAGAGTACTGGAGTGGGGTGTCATGTGTAGCCAAATAAATAAATACTCAAAAAAAAGTGGTGCTTAAAAAACCACATATAAAAGAATGAAGTACCTTACTTCCTAAACAAAAAATAACAAAAATGTACTACAACATAGGGATGTCCCTGGCAGTCCAGTGCTTAAGACTCCACACTTAAGGGCACAGGGCACAGGTTTGATCCTTGCTTGGGGAACTAAGATCTCCTATGTTGCACGGCCAAAAAAAAAAACCAAACAAACCCCAAAGTACTACAACCTAAATGTAAAGCTAAAACTGTAAAACTCATACAAGAAAACAGAGAGGTTAATCTTCATGACCTTGGGTCTGGCAACAGTTTCCTAAATAAGACACCTATGGCACAAACAACAAAAGACAATGATACACTGGACTTAGTAAAAATTAAAAACCCATGCTCCAAAAAACCATATCAAAAAAGTAAAACGACAACCTGCTAAATGCAGAACATAGTTTTTAGTCATATATCTGATAAAGGACTTGTTTAGAATATACAAAGAACTCTTAGAACTTAACAATAAAAAGACAAACCAATTTTATAAAACGGACTAAGGACCTGAATAGACATTTTTTCAAAGATACACAAATGACCAACACACACATGGAAAGATGCTCAATATCATTCAGTTCAGTTCAGTCGCTGAGTCGTGTCCGACTCTTTGCGACCCCATGAATACCAGGCCTCCCTGTCCATCACCAACTCCCGGAGTTCACTCAGACTCACGTCCATCGAGTCAGTGATGCCATCCAGCCATCTCATCCTCTGTCGTCCCCTTCTCCTCCTGCTCCGAATCCCTCCCAGCATCAGAGTCTTTTCCAATGAGTCAACTCTTAGCATGAGGTGGCCAAAGTACTGGAGTTTCAGCTTTAGCATCATTCCCTCCAAAGAAATCCCAGGGCTGATCTCCTTCAGAATGGACTGGTTGGATCTCCTTGCAGTCC
>NW_011494876.1:16489873-16495646 GCF_000754665.1 Bison bison bison | reverse complement strand
GTGACCACGGGAAAAACCATAGCCTTGACTAGACGGACCTTTGTTGGCAAAGTAATATCTCTGCTTTTGAATATGCTATCTAGGTTGGTCATAACTTTCCTTCCAAGGAGTAAGCATCTTTTAATTTCATGGCTGCACTCACCATCTGCAGTGATTTTGGAGCCCAGGAAAAAAAAGTCTGACACTGTTTCCACTGTTTCCCCATCTATTTTCCATGAAGTGATGGGACCAGATGCCATGATCTTCGTTTCCTGAATGCTGAGCTTTAAGCCAACCTTTTCACTTTCCACTTTCATTTTCATCAAGAGGCTTTTGAGTTCCTCTTCACTTTCTGCCATAAGGGTGGTGTCATCTGCATATCTGAGGTTATTGATATTTCTCCCGGCAATCTTGATTCCAGCTTGTGCTTCTTCCAGCCCAGCATTTCTCATGATGTACTCTGCATAGAAGTTAAATAAGCAGGGTGACAATATACAACCTTGACATACTCCTTTTCCTATTTGGAACCAGTCTGTTGTTCCATGGCCAGTTCTAACTGTTGCTTCCTGACCTGCATACAGATTTCTCAAGAGGCATTCAGGTGGTCTGGTATTCCCATCTCTTGAAGAATTTTCCACAGTTTATTGTGATCCACACAGTCAAAGGCTTTGGCATAGTCAATAAAGCAGAAATAGATGTTTTGCTGGAACTCTCTTGCTTTTTCCATGATCCAGCGGATGTTGGCAATTTGATCTCTGGTTCCTCTGCCTTTTCTAAAACCAGCTTGAATATCAGGAAGTTCATGCTTGGAGAATTTTGAGCATTACTTTACTAGCATGTGAGATGAGTGCAATTGTGTGGTAGTTTGAGCATTCTTTGGCATTGCCTTTCTTTGGAATTGGAATGAAAACTGACCTTTTCCAGTCCTGTGGCCACTGCTGAGTTTTCCAAATTTGCTGGCATATTGAGTGCAGTACTTTCACAGCATCATCTTTCAATATTATTAGGAAACTGCAAAGCAAAGCTACAATGAGGTAGCTACTACTTCCTACCCACTGCTGCTGCTGCTGCTAAGTCACTTCAGTGGTGTCTGACTCTGTGCAACCCCATAGACCGCAGCCCACCAGGCTCCCCCGTCCCTGGGATTCTCCAGGCAAGAACACTGGAGTGGGTTGCCATTTCCTTCTCCAATGCATGAAAGTGAAAAGTGAAAGTCGTCTCTCAGTCGTGTCTGACTCTTAAGAGACGCCATGGACTGCAGTCTACCAGGCTCCTCTGCCCATGGGATTTTCCAGGCAAGAGTACCCACTAGGCTGGCTATAATAAAAAAGATAAAAAGCGTTGACAAGGATGGGGAGGAATCAGAATCCTCAATACACTGCTGGTTAGAATATGTAAAATGGCACAGCCACTTCTGGAAAACAATTAGTTCCTCAAAATACGAAGTATAAGAGCTACCATATGGTGCAAGAATTCTACTACTGTGTATATACCAGAAAGAAATGAAAACCCGTGTCCACACAGGAACTTATACACAGGAGTGTTCACAACAGCATTATTCGTGATAACAAACAAGTGGAAACAACCTAAGTGGCCATCAACAGCTGAACAGACAAAAAAATGTGGCAGATTCACACAATGGAGCAGGATTCAGCAATAAACAGAGATGAAAAACTAATATATGCTACAATATTGATGAAGTTTGAAAATATTATGCTAAGGTAAAGAAGCCAGAAGCAAAAAGACCATATATTTTATGATTCCATTTAAATTAATTGGCCAGGACAGGCGCATTCATAGAGACAGAAAGCAAATTAGTAATTGCCTAAAACTAAGGGAACAGGGATGTGGGCAGGGGATGGCTAAAGTGTACGGGGTGTCTTTTGGGGGGGTGATAAAAATATTCTAAAACTGACTGTGGTGACAGTTGTACATATCTTGTAGATACACTAAACCAATGAACTATACACTTTAAATGGGTTAATTATGTGGTATATGGATTATGTCTCCATAAACCAAAAAAGAAAAAAAATGCTGAGACCCACAAATATAAATGTTTTACTGTAATTACAGAAGTGAATCAAGTCTAGATGCCAAGTTATTATTCTTATGAGGATGCAGTCAGAGTAACTTATTAATAAGTCAATAAAGTCTGAACTCTTCAGGCCTTCCCAAGAATGAACTATTCATTCTAATACTTCACATTTGATGTGTTGTTTGATATCAAACTGTTGTTAAACTAAACCAATAACAATTAATGAAGCTTTTTGAGTGTTTCTAGTAGCATACAGTTTCATAAACTGAATTGGTAGTTAGCCATTCAGGACCTTACTAAGTAAAGTGAAAGTGAAAGTTGCTCAGTGGTGTCCGATTCTTTGCAGCCCCATGGACTATACAGTCCATGGAATTTTCTAGGCCAGAATACTGGAGTGGGTAGCCTTTCCCTTGTCCAGGGGGATCTTCCAACCCAGGAATCGAACCCAGGTCTCCAGCACTGCAGGTGGATTCACCAGCTGAGCCACTAGGGAAGCCCAGGAATACTGGAGTGGGTAGCCTATCCCTTCTCCAGTGGATCATCCTGACCCAGGAATCGAACAGGGGTCTCCTGCATTGCAGGCGGATTCCTTACCAACTGACATTGCAGGCAGATTCTTTACCAACTGAGCTATCAGGGAAGCCCTACTAAGTAAAGTCTCTCTGATATATTATGGTTCTAATACTATATATCCTATTTCTAATTTTAGGTACTGTGGACTTATTATTCCTAATGTTCCTAATCACTGGATATGCAATGCGTTCTGTATGATGTTACAGAAAAGCCTGAATGAACTTTTTGGTCATCCTAGTATTTCTTATCTTTTCAAAAACATATGTTTTCTGCATAACATAATTTACCATTTCAACCATTGAAGTGTACAATTCATGGCATTAAGTACATTCGCAACATTGTGCAACCATCACCCCTATCCAATCTCAAAACTTGGTCATCATTCTAAACAGAAACTCTGCCCTCATTAAAAGGTAACTCCCCACTGTCCACTCTCCCCAGCTCCTAGTAATCTCTGTTCTGCTGTCTCCATGAATTTGCCTATTCCAGGTACCTCATATAAATGGATTCATACAATATTTGTCCTTTTGTGTCTAGCGTATTATACTAGCATAATGTCATCAAGCATCATCCATGCTCCTTCTCTTTTCTCCGCCATCTTATGTGCAGTTGAGTTCTCTCCTCACCATGTCGTCTCACAAAACTTTCAGGATCAAGTGATTCCTGGCCAAGAAACAAAAGCAGAATCGTCCCATTCCTCAATGGATTTGAATGAAAACTGACAATAAGATCAGGTACAATTCCCAGAGAAAACACTGGAGAAGAACCAAGCTGGGTTTATAAGAAGCCTCACATAAAAAGTGGCACACATGTTAAGACCACTTGTTTAACCAGCCAAATCACAGCGAGAGCATCACTACTGTAATACTTGGCTCCTGATGTTTTTTGTTGCCTCACTATCAGTCTATGAGACTCAGTAATAAATATGAAACGTTGTTGGAAATAAAAAAAGAATCATCCATGCTGTAGTATACATCAGAATTCCACTCCTTTTTAAGGATGAATAGTGTGCCATTGTACATATACACCACATTTTGTATACATACCACATTTATCCATTCATCTGTCTATGGAACACTTGGGCTATCTTTTGGCTATCGTGAATAATGCAGCAATGAACACCAGCATACAAGTATCTGTTTGACTCCCTGCTTTCAGTTCTTTGGGGGTATACACATAGTGGGATTGCTTGATCACACAGTAATTCTATGTTTAACTTTTTGAGGAAAAGTCAGTCTTGCACAGCAGCCAGGACATTTTACATTCCCACCTGCAGTAAGCAAGAGTTCCAATTTCACTACATCCTCACCAACACTTGCTCTTCTGTTTTTGTTTTTTTTTTTTTTTCCATAATAGCCAACCACATGGGTATGAAGTGGTATCTCACTGTGTGCGGTGTATTTTTAGTCTATTATCTGTAAATAGAAGTTCACCTTGTGTTCACTGCTATAATTATACTTAGCACAGCCACTGAAGAGATATAAACAAAAAAATTAAATACCAGTAAAATAAAGCACAGGGTTACAAAGATTTAAGTCAATTCAACTTTGAAAAAGATATAAAAAGTGACCCAAAAATGAAGACATGAAACAAAACTTGGAAATTCGGTTTTACTCACTTGGGACTAATAGCTAAAATAGTAACGTTTTGGGTAAACAAAGATTGTTGTAAAGCAATTTACAACTTTGTGATTTATTGTTATGACAGTGGAACAAATGCAGAAGTCACTCCTGAAATAAATCTTTCAAAAACACATTTATTCCTGGGAGACTGTGGTCACTAACCCTATTTTAAAGATAAGCAAATTTGAAATCAGATAAGTTCCAAAGCTTGTCTTAGACCACAAAGCAGTTCTGTGGCAGAGGTTTGTGAAATAATTTCTGATTTCCAGGTTTAAGGTGAAAAACCCATAATTTAATGTGTATTAAAGCCAGGGTAACACGGATGAACAATTTCCATTCTTAGCATGAATAAACTACGGGAAGTTGTCCACAGCACTGAACCTTACAACCTCCAATAGCAATGACCATAATTAACTCCCCTGCCAGCCTAACTTACATGCGGATTCAACTCAAAACTAGGTCGTTGGGGGTTGTTTTTTTTTTTCAGTGTGAGCTAGTAAACACTAAGTCTCTAACTTTGTCTCTCAGATGTTTTCATTGTTTTGTTAAATTCTGGCTATTCAAAACTAGGGTAATTCTATCGTTAAACTGACAAAGTCTATGTTGAAGCCATCAAGGAAAATGGAATTGCTTTTTGACAATCTTGCTTAAATCAGATACAGAGGTGTTACTAGTCTTCTTTCCTGCACCACGTATGAGAAAAAATGTATTCTTGACCCTCACCACATTTGCTCCAATCATTTTAGGCAAATTAAATATATCTTTATACATATACTGAAGTATCCCAGGCTGAAAGAACGTGAAATCCTGGGACTTGCTTTAAAATACTTAAGCAAAGGAGAGAAAAAAAAAAGTATAGATGAAACATTTGTGACAGATATTTCAACTGTGTAACGTGGGTGACGGCATATAGGGAGTTCAGGTCACCTTTTCTATTTATGTCTACACTTATAAAGTTTTGCACGATAACTTTTCACAAAATAAGTTTTCCCAAGTTACCGCCCTGGTTAGGAAACCCGAGTCGGTGTAGGCGAACGTTCTTGTCTTCGCAACGAAACCGGGCGAAGCTTCTCCAGCCGAGGTGAGGCGGCCGTGGGCTCCACGCCCCTCCGGCCCCGCGCCAGCACGCGGGCCGAAAGCGCGCACGTTTCACTCGAGCTGAATCTGACAACTCGCTCGCTGCTTTCCGGGGCTGGCAGGATCGCCGAGCTCAATTTGGAAGTGGCGCACGCGGGGCTCACGCCGGCGGCTTGGGAAAGCCGGACGAACTCCCCTCGCGGGCTCCAAAGTCCCGGCCCAGGGTGGCGGGCCTGGCCCCTCGCAGCCCCTCTCTGGATCTTGAGAGACCCCCGCCCCCCGGCACCGCTCCCTCGGTCCCCGTACCGCAAACCCCTGCCCAGCCCGCCGCCTACCGTCCAAGTCCTCTTCGTCCTCCGACTCGCTGTCCGCCACCGCGTCGGCGACCAGGCCAGCGCCGGGATCGAAATCCTGGGAGCCGGAAGGAGGGGCGGCGGGCGGGGTGGAGGCTCTGGAGCGGGCCTCGCGCAGGCGGGTGAAATAGTCC
>NW_011494876.1:16486437-16489534 GCF_000754665.1 Bison bison bison | reverse complement strand
CGGGGCGGGAGCCCGGGTTGTGACGCACGCGGCCGCGGGCGTGCGCGCTCCCGCCGAGGGCCGGCCCTCAGTGCGCTTGCGCCAAGGGGCCGTCTGCTCGCCGCTACCCTGGCGATCTTCAATCCAGGCGCAAGGATGAGAGGTCTACCCGCTAAGTGGAGTGTTAGTGCCTTTTATCTTTCATTTCTTCTTTCAGCACACGCTAAGATCCAACCATCTGCCCGCCCTTACTGGGTATCAGGGACATAGCTGAAAGCCAGAGGCAAGAATGCCACCTTACCATCTCGGTGTGGTTCCAGATATGGTGGAGAACAAGGGGACCCTCTTTAGGGGGTGACATTCAAGCTGACTCCGAGGCTTGGGCAGGACCTAACCACAGGAGGAGCCAGAGGAAAGCCATGTGGACATAGAGGACAACAAGAGTAAAGACCTGGGAAAGTCACAACCACCCTGTTGGGTGGCATGGTGGCATGACCATAGGACCCTCCAAAGTCTGGCAGGAGGTCTGTGAGATGTCAAAGAAAGAAGGCCTTGTAGACAGTAGGAGTTTCGATGATAGAATAATTTGGTAGCCACAGGCAGATAAATCTGGAAGAATGAGTTCGAAATATGTTCCTTGAGAAAAGGGAATAAAGCCCAGGGCAGGAATGACCACTGTGCCTGTTTCTCTGCTTGAGGATCCCCATCAGGATTCCCAGGACTAGGTCTGCAAACCTATATTCTCCCCATACTCTGCCCTGGACCCTGGGCCCTGGGCCAGCATTGCTTGATGGTGTTTCAGCAGATGGCAAGGCACTGTTATCCTTTGTCCCTAGGAAGGGGCCTAGGCAAACTGGAGAGGTCATGCTATTTCCCAAGCTGCACTTTCACCTACAGCAGATTGGAAAGGAAGAGAAAAAAGTGGAAACCTTTTCAGTGTGTCCATAACACAGCCCAGGTGCTGACCAAAGTCCCAGTAAGCATGGGACAGCATTCTGTCTCTGCTGGGCCAAGTCAGAAAGTGCCTAGATATAGCCTTGGGAATCTGAAAGGCATTTGGGATGGTTAAGCTCTGCCTGGTAATTACCCAGTATTAATTAAAGCCTCACTAGGACCTCTCATTTTGTCTTGGCACACATCCAGGAGCTCAGTGCTGCTGGGAACTGAGCATCTAGAAGCAGGAATACGTGATCCCCACTGGTGCAGAAGCCACTCAGGCCCCAGGCCAGGCAAGTCTATGATTCCAAAGAGCAGTGTCTCCCTGGACAAGTTTCTTGACTCCTGGGAGAAGTCCTGAACCATTAACTTTGTTAGGGGTGGGGTAGTGTCCAGCTCATTTCCTGCTGGGGTCCTTATTGCACAGTCTTAAAGATTTACTAAATAAATGAATAATAAATTTTCACACAGCAAGAAGAGCCAGTGAGACTGCTCTCCTGACCTCAGTCTCAGAACTAGGATCCTTTGATTCAAAGCTATGTGTCTGATCTCAGAATATAAAGACTTCAGTAAGGACGGGGCAATGAGAAGCTGGAGGGGCAGCGTTCCTCAACTCTTCTCTGCTCCTGTGTAGACTGACCCTTTCAAGTTTTCCAGCAGTCAACCCATACTCAGGAAACCAAGGTGGGACTCCCACTGCCCTGCCACACCTGGGGATATGACCCACTTCAAGAAATCCTACCACTAACCTTTTAGAAAGGCAAATTCTTAACTCCATTCTCTAGTTTGCCCATTTGTCAGGTTTTATACATTTGAAAGGGGGAAAGGCAGCTGTACAATTAGGACTCCAACTTCAGTTGCGAACAGGGTAGGAGGAAGCTACTCCAGGACTGATGACAGAACTGACTGTGGGCAGGTTCTCCCAGTCACTCCAAGGACCCCCTCTCAGCCTCTGCCTGAAGGAGGTTGGTCCTCCTGGCTTAGTCTCAGATACCCTAGCTTGGCCAGCCAGCCAGCAAACATGGCATTCAAAGGCATCCTCAGACCTGGAGGAAATGAGGACCACAGAAATCGGGAACTGCATAGCTGCTCCTCACCTGTCTCCAAAGACCAGCTTCAGAGGAAGGATGGAGAGCCAGCCTCCAGGTCCAGCTTGACTCTCCTCCCCGTGCACCTGGGCTTCAGAGCAGTGATCTATCTCTGCCCCTCTGGGGAAACCCTTCAATAGCAAGGGGGAGTTCCCAGCGCCTTCATGAGGGCCCAGCTGAGCTGGCAAAAGAACAGGGCCTTGGAACAAGAGAGAATACAAGAGGCCCAAGCCCCACATCTTTGATCCTCACCCTTCTAGGATTGCCTTCGTTCAAGCCTGTCCACTGGCACCACTGGGGGTTACCATGGCAACTGAACCCACAGGCAGCCAGTAACTGGGAAGCAGCTGCCAACAGCCAGTAATGGTGGGTTGGAAAGGTCAAGAGCAGAGACCCTCGAAAGCAAGAGAAATACAGAGACCATGGTAGATAGAAGAGGAGGCCCCAGAGTCCTGCGAGATGCTCTACTCAACCCAGATATACTCACCACCCAGAAGATAATCATCATTTTGCCCGGGCTGCCAAACTACCAACCTCAGAACAGACATGGACACCATGGGGGCGGGGGGGGGGCGCAGTTCTCAGAATTATTTACAATTATGCTTACTCAAGTGGGGCACCTGTCTAGTCTAAGAGCAGTGAGTCTGGTGATAATGAACATGGGTAGGGTACCAACTGCTATTTCCAATGGAACAGTTATTTCCTGTGCTCTTGACAGGTTCATGATTTAAAAGGTTTTTTTTTCCCTGACTCTTTCCAGGAAGAAGGGAGACGCTCATA
Source organism: Bison bison bison (assembly GCF_000754665.1). Classification (NCBI taxonomy): domain Eukaryota; kingdom Metazoa; phylum Chordata; class Mammalia; order Artiodactyla; family Bovidae; genus Bison; species Bison bison. The sequence goes on along the minus strand of NW_011494876.1, from coordinate 16,486,751 downwards.
GTCCCCTAAACTTCTCTGGAGGACACCGTGCTCTTGGCCCAGACCCCCTGGTTAACTCACTGTCTGCCCTCTGATGCCCTCCACCTGCTCTGGGGGACTCACCCCCAGCAGGAACACCTCCCTCTCCTCTGCCCCAAGGGGCTGCTTCTCTAAGCCTAGCCCAACCCCCACCCATCTCCTGGGACTTGTTCATCTGACCTGCTCTACATACCAGTCCCCTGGCCCAGTCTCCCTGCATACTTAATACCTACCACCACCTGTTTCTATTTTGCATTAGAAGTGTCCATGAGCCTCCAGTGGCCAGAGGGGAGTAA
>NW_011494876.1:16463718-16486337 GCF_000754665.1 Bison bison bison | reverse complement strand
ACCCAAGGCTCCATAGTGCCTCCCCCATGAAGCCACTGCCTCTGGTCCAGTTATTTTAATAAGCATCCATGCTCAAGAGAGCAGTTAATTCTTGGGCTGCTTATTTCTGCACTTGTGAGCCATTTATGACCACCACTCCCCACCCCCCCCACCCACCAACCCCAGACACTGTCCCTAGAAAGTGTCAGTCTCTACAGCGGACCTAGGGTCTGCCTCTGAGACATCTGAGAGCAAGGACAGAACCTGGGAAGCAAAGAAGAGCCCTAGCTGGAGAGCCACAGGCCTGCATGCCAACTAGAGCAAAGAAAGTAGAAAAAAGGAGCCCTCAGGGAGCCCTTGACCTTCCTTGTGTCTGCTGGGACTCTGTGTGCCGTCCCTGGCCTGACTCAGGCCAGCTGCCCGGGCTTTGATCCTGAAGTACAGGCAGGCTCTTGGAGTTTGGGTCAAGCAATCCCAGGACTGCTGATAATGTCACAAGCCTTTCTTCAGGCCTGTGGACACTGAGACACCATTCTGTCAGCCACATTCTGATATCTACTTGGCGATGATCTTGGTAGATCAGTTTTCCCTATCTGAGCTTTGGCTTCCACATCTGAAAGTGGAGGTATAAATCCCTACCCATTAAACACTGAGTTTGTTGCTGTTTTTGAGTTGCTAAATTGTGTCCGACTCTTTGCGACCCCATGGACAGTAGCCCGCCAGGCTTCTCTGTTCATGGGATTTCCCAGGCAAGAATACTGGAGTGGTTGCCATTTCCTTCTCCAGGGGATCTTTCCAACCCAGAGATCAAACGTGCATCTCCTGCATTGGCAGGCGGCTTCTTTATCACTGAGCCACTAGGGAAGCCCAAACACTGAGTTACATCGGGTAAAAAGATGAGAATGAATCCCTGAAGAGGTTAGGAAAGGAATAGGGGGCTTAGCCTAAAGAACTATGGGTAGAGATGCTATGACCTTACAGCAGAAATGGTGCTGCTATTGCTTCTAACAGGCTGAGGTTGGAACAACCTCCCCTTTGTCCTTTACCTTTGACCCAGTTATACCCTCTTTGTGCTTGGATAAGGCTGTTCTCACTGGCTGGTTGTTTTAACCATTACTGGCTTCTACTTAACGCTGTCTGTAGCAGTCTAAGAAATTCCTTAAGGGGGCCCCAAACTCTCCCCCACCCTTACCCCCATCCAGGAGAGGAGAGATACATCAGGAACAGGTGGCATTTCAAAGTGCATCATAAACAGGAAGTGCCAGCCAGAAGGGGGTCACTCACCATCTGCTCTGCTCCCTTCACACATATGCCTCCAGGGGCTTCCCTTTTTTGACTTCACATCTCTTGAATCCCCAGAGGAGTAAAAGAATCCACCAGCATTAGCATCAAAGAATCAAAATATTCCACTTTCCAATGGAAGCTGTTTCAAAGGGCAAATTATTCAGAAGCAGAAGACTGTAAAAGTGATCCTGAGCCATGGGAATGGCTGGCATTTAGCTAGAATGCAAACGCACTCCCAGGGCTCCCTGGAAAAGGTTGAGGTCTCAGGACTGTCTCAAGGACTGAGCAGTGCCGAGAAGAGCTTCAGGAGACACCTCGGAGGCCATCTCCTCATCAGTGAGAGATTAAACAAAGATATCCTGCAGCATGAGACAGGAAAACGTAACACTGAATTAATTAATCTTCCCAGGAAGAGAGCAAACAATTTTTATCCTTGAAGCAATTATTTTTACTTGACCATCATCCAGAAATATCTTCCCAGGAATAAAGCTTCCTTCCTTAAACCCCCAAATCTTCAGCTTCTGGGCAAATTGGCCACACCCACTCCCAAATGGGGATGGGTCCCTTCCCCTCTCACCCATTTACACTGAGTGATACCTCTGAAGCCAAAGTCCAAGGATCTCTGTGCAGCTGCAGTGAGGTGGGAAGTGCCAGCGGAAGTGTGACTGCCAGATGGGACAAAGCCAGAGAAGCCCAGCTCTGGTAGCCTCTCCCTCCCCCAGCTAAGGACGGACTAGCTAGCCTGTCACTCTCCACTCTGACTCCCTCATCTCCCCTGGCTGCACCCAATCAATCATCATCTTCAGCCTGATAAGTAAGGCCAGACATCAGATCATACAGCGACCCCCAAGTGCTATGGGAACAGTTACCAGTCAGATTGCCTTATCCCACCCCACCGATCTAACCCTCCAGGAGCTGGGGCCAGGGCAGTCAGGGAAGGCCGGGTGGGCCAAGACTTCTTCCTCTTTCTCTTGCTGAAATTGCTGCCTGAATTCCATCCAGGGAAGGTTGCTAGATGCCTAACAGCCTCCACCGAGGCCCCTGGCTGCTTGCTGAAATGACCCAGAATCAAAAGAAAAAAATTTCACACACTGCGAAAATTAGAAACAATATTTATTATTTCCTGTCCAAATAGGGCGCTCTCATGAGAAAAGAGTGTGCAAAAAGAGTCTTCCTACACCCTGGGCTTTCTCACTTTCTCACTTATCCTAGCAAGCTGGGATGGTCTATTCAAAACTCTCCTCACTGTGTAGGAGAGAAAGCTTTCCACCAACTCCTGGGAAATCAGGCTACTCTAGTTTTAATTCTGATTACTTGCATGCATTAAAAAAACAAAACAAAACCCGAGTGTTAACAGGCTCTCTGCCCCTAGGCACATTTGCTCAGTCTGCATAGACAGACAGATGCAGGCCTCAGGTCCACATTCCCATGTGGACCTGGAGCTGTGCATGCCAGGATTAGAGGATACCCTGGTGGGTGTTCCTGGCTAGGGATCCAGGAAGGCCCCAGCTCATAGACAGCTGGCTGAAAACATGCAGAGTGTCTCCAGTGAGAGGTTGACAGTCCCTCTTTCTCGAAGAGTATTCTGGGTGTAGGAGGGCTAGTAGTCAACTGGCAGACAGCACCCTGGCCGCAGGTGGTATGTGGTCTAGAAGCTACTTATTCCACCTCCAAGTCCTCATGAGATCCCTTAAATTGACAAGAGAGGATTCAAGTTGCAAAATGGCAAATTACACCAGGTACAGGGTGTGATTAAGACAATGGTCTCGACAGGTCCATGCACAGAGCTCTCATCCCACCATCCCCCTCTCCTCACACCTCAGGACTGCCTAGTCCTGCCCACTGTTCCTCCTGGATGACAGCTTCTGGCATCCTGAAGCCTGGAGCAGCCTTCAGCCTCACAAGTTGGGCACAGCCCAGTTAAGGAACTTCATGGCAACTTCAAAGCCCAGGAAACAGGCCTGAGAAGGGGTTGGAAGGAAGAGAAAAGCCAACAGGAGTTGTGGCTACTCACAGAGACCCCCAGAGTTGTGCTCGGCTGGCCCTGTCAGGACCAAAACCCGTTCCTAATCTTACCCCCTCCTCAACTCACGGAATCAAGCTGTGCTTTCTCATCCCTAATAGGGAAAGAAAATGCATGTCCCACAACTGGCCACTTCTGATGGCCATGCCAGGAAGTCAAAGCTCCTCGCCTTGGAGAATCACAAAGGTAACTCATCTGACAGATTTAGGAAAGGGGACAAATGAGGACGCTCTGGCTGAGGGTGGGACTTCAGAAAAACTGAGCCCCCAGTTCAATCTCAGAAGCAAGCAAAATCAGACCACCTGCACTCTGCTCTGAGCCCCAAATGGAAAAATCATAGCCCCTGCCAGTCACTCACCGCATTGGCTGGGAAGGCTCGGATCATCACTGCATTGAAGCCCTTGTACAAGGATGTGATGCCTTCATCCCGGATCAGCTCCCTCAGCACATCTCTGAAACCATTAGGATATTTCCCAGGAGGCGCTGTGGGCAGAACCCAACCATTAAGGCTTCAGGAAGCTTTCTGACCTGACCATGGTGACCTACATGGGGACAATTTTGTAGTCAAGGCTTCCTGCAGGGCCACAGCACCAGGGAGAGGCTACTGTGTGGGTCACCCAGAACCAGTCCACAGACAACACAGTTCACCCTGGAACAAACCAATGTCTGGATTATACTAGTGCCGAGGGAATGGGGAAAAGAATGAACAATGAAACAGTCCTTCCGCTCACGTGGGGGAAGGAAGGCTGACGTGACTTCTTCTCTCACTTTTTTGGGGTCACATTGCGCAGCATGTGGATCTTTGTTCACCAGGGATCGAACCTGTGTCCCATCTAGTGGAGTATTAACACTGGACCACCAGGGAAGTCCTTCTCTCAGTTACTTTATGTTTAGGCTGACAAGAAAATGAGTCTCACATTCTCAGGACACAAATGACTACGTGGGAGAATGCTGGCCAGACACTCGCTGAGAGCTACTGTGGAGAGGGAGTGTGCCTAAGACCTTAAGAGCTCCGTATCCCAGGGGCAGCCAGTTTGGGGGCCCACTCCAACCCCATCCACCCCTCTTCTCTCCTACTAACCAGTCTGGAAGCGGGACTTGAGCACGTCTGGGGGGATTGCCACAGCCCAGTTGAAGATCCCCGCAAAACCCCCAGCCACCAGGATCCGAGGCACGCTGAGCTCATTGACGCTGCAGAACATCAAACACAGCCCTGGTCACACAAAGGCTGTGAGAGTGGCGTTCAGATCATCCCTCTCTGTGCAGACCTGGCAGCCACAGAGAGGGAGGAACTGGCTGCAGGGAGGTGGTCCAAGGCCAAGACTCCTGTGACAAGGTAGCTGCCACTCTTTGGAGGAGGTTTTCTGTACTTGTTTCAAACCCTTGCTCCACTGGGTGAGCCACAGAGTAAGAGGTATTGGTATTAGCTGGGGCTCAACAGTAACAAGAGGAAAGTAGACATGGAGACAGAAGCAGGTCCCATTTCTGCCTTCAGACCCACTAATGGGCAAGGGCAACCTACCGGTAATGAGGGAAAGTGGCTTCTAAGCTCTTCTGTTCTCCTCACCTCTTTCCCTCTGGAGTGAAGATATTTTTCAGCCACTCATATGTCATGAAATACATGCCACTGGCTGGAACATCTGTTAGTGGCAAGAAAGATGTAAAATAAATGACAGAAAAGCCTCACAGATTTCTTGATCTTAGGAGAGCCAACCTTGGCACTGGACCCTTGAAGGTTTCCTGAGAAGTTCCTCAGCAGCACTTCTATCTACAGTGATCAGAGGTGGCTCTGGGGCCAGCACTGGTGTCAGTGAACACAAACAAGCATGACATTATTTCACCTTCAGAGGCCCTCTGAGTGGTCCCCACTAATATGCCCACTCCAAGCAGTATTAACTGGAGCTAACATCCGGCCTTCCTCCGAGCTGCCATCTCAGGGCTATCTCTGAGGCCTGGCGCCAGCCCCCTAGGATATGCCTCTCAAGCCAAATGAAGCTCCACTGTTACTAAGTCATTCTTTTTTTTTTTTCTGGCTGTACCACATGGCACCAGGGATCAAACTCATGCCCCCTGCATTGGAAGCTTGGAGTCTTAACCACTGGACCACCAGGGAAGCCTCCTATGGTATTCCTTTTTCCCACTCATCCCTCCAGCCATGCTTTCCATCTACTTGCTACTGCCACTGTCATGATTTCCACCCTTGGGGGCCGGCCTACCAGAAGGATGGAAGGTCCCCCCATTCTCATGTGTGTCCATGCTGGCCAGAGGTGAATGGCCTAAAAGCAGGACACACCGTGCCAGCCCTATCAGGGCCGTGGCATGTACGGTGCCAAGGCTAATCCAGAGATCCAGGCAAGACCTCCCTGTGGCAAATCCACCACAGGTGGAGGGCTCAAAGGTTACCTCGCATGAGCGTGAGTACAGTCCCCTTGTAGATCCCTCGGATCCCAGCCTCCTTGTATAGCTTCTTCGCACAGTCCAAAGGACCAGTGTACTTGGTCTCCCCTGAAGAAGCCTGAATCTGAGAGGGAGGAAAGAATTGTCAAGTCAGCAAGAGCAACATCCAAGTCAACAGACTCAACAGGCTACGAAAGAGTGCACAGTGAGTGTGCCAGTGGTCATTATGCATTAGATCAATAACAGACTTCAGTGGCACACCGACAGTTGTTTAGAATGTATAATGCTGGTGGAAGTCACTATGAACTAAGGCTAGGTGAAAATATGACAAAATACATACACACTGATTAGGAAAAAATAAAAAACAGCAGAGGAACTGGAAAGTAAGTTGAAAAATAAATTCCCAAGTATCTTTATCCCCAATAAATGTAGTTGGAAGTTCTAGAAAGGACTAGACAAATATTTCAGTCATTTACTTATTCCTTCAACAAATATCCATGCAATACTAAATCCATTCCAAGCTTTAAGTGATCATGAAGCTTGGTTAAGAGAAGGTGAGCTGGAAATTGTATTCAGAGCTCTAAGTGCTTGGACAGAGGTCCTGTGCAGAGCCAGGGGAGGGCCAAGGAGAGGCCCTTTGTCCCAGTCTCTTAATTAATTAAGAAAATTAAATGTGTATTAATTTTTTAAAATACCATCCTTGTAGAGAAGGAGGACAAAAGGAAGCAAATGTAGAAAAATATGGGAAACCTATTGAAAATGTGTTCATTTCCCCAAGAGCCTGAGGGCAAGCGGGAGGTATTCCAGAAAAGATCTGAAAGAAAGAAAGCCTGTACAGGATCCAAAGCAAGTACAGAGTCAAGAGGAATCTAAACATATGAAGGCATCAACCAAAGAGTAATTAAAGTTGGAAAGGGAGTTCATATTTAAGAGTTCCCAAGGAGAAATGCTTACAAAATAAATATATAAATCCGACAATTTTTGTACATACCAACAACTAGTTGAAGAATAATGGAAAAGAATCTCATTCAAAATAACAAAATATATGTCCATCAAGCCATAGGATTGGTGTAAATAAAACTCTAAAAACTTGCCAAGGGATAGAAAAGAAGAGGTGAATAAAAAGAGAGTAAGAGTTTTGTTGGGCTTCCCTGGTGGTGCACTAGTAAAGAATCCATCTGCCAATCCAGGAGACTCGGTGTGACGCCTGGGTCAGGAAGATCCCCTGGAGAAGAAAAGAGCAACCCACTCGAGTATTCTTGCCTGGAAAATTCCATGGACAGAGGAACCTTGAGGGCTACAGTCCATGGGGTCTCAAAAGAGTAAGATGTGACTTAGCAACTGAAGAACAACAACAACAGTTCTGGTTAGGAAAAGTTTTCAATCAGGAAGATGTCAATTTATCCAAAAATAATAAACTTAAGACAATATCTGGTTGAGTATCAATGGCTTTTAAAACAAAATATGACTTCCCCAGATGATCCTGCCACAGGTGAACCTGGTATGTCTGAGGGATGGCAGGGTGGCCCATGTTATCAGAGGATGCTAGAGTTGACTCACAGTGACCTGCGGGGACAAAGAGGACGGAGCATGGAAGTGACATAGTAACAGAATCCGTTCACTGTAATGTATGGTATAGACTATAAACACGGAAACAAGTGAGGAGGACCTTACAGTCACCCAGAACAGTGATGAAGGTGACCTGGGACCACGTGGTTTACAATGGAGGTGGTGGGAAGGAGTAGATTTGGGATACGGTAAAAGCCAGCTTAACTGTTCAACAAACGGGATGTGTTCAATGAGACAAAAAGGAATCTAGGAGGACTCTGGGGTTTTAGAGCTGAACAACTAGACAGATGGTATTGCCCCCAACAGAGCTGTAGAAGGCTGTAAGTGAAGCAAGGACTGAGGAAGACCAGGAGTTCAGCTTTGCACATAGTGACTTTGAGGTGCCTATTAGTGTCCAGTGGGAATGTTGGATGAACTAGTCCAGAGTGCAGGAAAAATCTGAGCTGGTGATACAAATTGGAAAATCGTCATCATACAGATTGTGTCTAAAAGTCATGAGACAAGAAGAAATCATCAGTGAGATGAGTGTAATAGCACTGAGTCTCGTGCACGTGAACATTAAAAGATCGAGAAGATGATGATGAATCAACAAAGGACATAGAGAAGGAGCAGCCAAGTAGGTAGAAAGTCAGGAGAGAAGCCAAGTGAAGACAGCTCTTCAAGGAAGAGTAGGGGACCAGTTGAGTCCAATTCTGTTGATGAATCAAGATGGATCTATGTCCAGGTCCAAGAACTGAACACTGGACTTGGTGTAAAAGTCACTAGTGACCTTGATAAAAGTAGTTTTGTTAGTGTTGTGAGGCAAAAGCCAGTCTGATGTATGTTTAACTATTAGAGAAGAGGTACTGGAGACAACGAGTGGGGAAAAAACAACAAAAACGAAAAACTTTTTCCAAGAGTTTCAATGTAAGAGGGAGTAAAGACAGAGCTTCCCTGATGAAAGGATAAAGAATCTGCCTGCAATGCAGGAGACAAAGGAGATTAGGGTTTGATCCCTGGGTCAGGAAGATACCCTGGAGGAGGAAATGGCAACCCGCTCCAGTATTCTTGCCTAAAGAATCCCATAGACAGATAAGCCTGGCGGGCTATAGTCCATGGGGTCACAGAGTCAGACATGACTGAGTGACTAAGCACCCGTGCACGAACATGCACAGAGCAAAGACAGGAAGCCCAGAAATGGAGGTGGAAGGTAAAAGAGAGAAGTCTGTATTTTTAAGGTGAAAACAGAAGCAGGTTCATGCCTTTATTGCCAAAGAGAACAATCTACTAGAAAGCAAAAACTGATGCTGACCTTTATTGCCAAACAGAACAATCTACTAGAAAGCAAAAACTGATGCTGAAGGAGAGAAAGAAGAACTGCTGAACAAGGTCTCTGAATGGGCAAGAGGGGTTAGGAGGCGGGGTCAAGCAGAAGCAGAAGCATGGGCCATTCTTGGTGGAAACAGGCCAGGCAGCCACAGGTGTAGTCAGGCGCCAGTGGGGCAGTGGAGGGCGTCTGGTAAAGTTCTCTTCTGGCGGTTTCAGTTTTCTCTGTGGAGTAGAAAGCCAGGTCATCTGCTGAGAGGGTCGGGGTCTGAGAAGAGAAGAGAGGTACAAAGTAGCCACCCAGCAGAGTGGAGGAGTGCACAGGGACTGTCTCATCTAGGAGCAGAAATCAGGGGGACTTCCCTGGTGGTCCAATGGTTGAGAGTCCGCCTGCCAATGCGGGGGATACGGGTTCAGTCCCCGGTCTGGGAACTAAAACCCCACATTCCACGGAGCAACTGGGCCCGTAGGCCATAATTACTGAAGCCCGTGTGCCTAGAGCCTGAGATCTGAAGCAAGAGAAGCCACTGCAACTAGAGAAAGCCCTTGAGCAGCAATGAAGACTAGCACAGCCAAAACTAACTAAATTAATCAAAAAAAAGAAAAGGACTTCAGGCATAAAAGAAAAGGAAGAAGTCATGATGGAAAAGGCTAATGGACAAGGCTACTGAAAAGAAAATAAATATTCACTAACTCAAAATCAATATACAGACTTCTAGCAAGTCTTTATTCTTCCTGCTAAATACCAAAGAAAAAAAAAGCCCTAACATTATTTGTTTTAAACAAATATAAGAGGGCTCTGAGAATTTGGAGAGGAGAAGCAGACTCACTAAGGACTTTCCGCCTTGAGCAATGACATCATGGTGAGTTCGCTGTATATTCTCATTTGACATATCTCAGACTTGAGGCAGAAGATACTGGTGATCCAGGAATGCCAACAGGCACAGACTAAAAAGAAGGCCCAATGAAAGCCTGCATTCCCTAGACAAAGGATCAGAAAAGGAACAGCCTAGAAAGACAGAACATCTTTAGACAAAAAACACTCTACTCCAGCCATACATCATAGAAAAAACTGTAGCCTCACCCTCACCCACACGAGCAAAGACCATGTGGGGAGCCCGACTTCCTCCTTTGCACGGCTGTAACGAGGTACCCAATGTGCTGCCTGGGTGGAGTCAGAGAGGACCAAAGAGGGAATGAGGACTTTCATCCCTGACAGCTGTAACCAGGGCTCTCCTGTCCTGTGTTGTCAGTGGAGTCAGTAGAACTCCCACACCCACCCAACAGTAAAAAGCAGTGCCCCTCCCTCAAGTGTCAATAGAGGGCAAGTAGGGCCCTGCATTTGTACTCACTTGGCAGTAGCAAGGCAGCAGCCCTCACTTCCTACTGGCGTGGTGTCAGAGAAAGCCAACAGAAACAGGAAGTTTATAAAGGATCCAAAATCTCAATAAAATATGCAAATATCCGGGTTCCAACTGGAAATCGCACTAACCAGGAAGATCTCAAACTGAAAGAAAAAAGAAGCAGTAGAGGCCAACACCAAGATGACAGAGATGTACGAATTCTTTGACAGACATTTTAGAGCAGGCATTGTAAAAATCCTTCAATGACAAATCGTGAATATGCTTGAAATAGATTCAAAAGATTAGAAAGCCACAGCAAAGAAAGAAAATCTTCGCACAGAAATAGAAGATATGAGGAAGAACCAAATGAAAGTTTTAGAACTGAAAAACAGCCAAAATTTAAAACTCAGTGGATGGCTCGCTCAACAGCAGAATACAGGGGAGAGATAAAGGAAAAAAAAAAAAAACAGACATCAGAAGACAAAACAGTGGAAAGTATCCATTCTGAACAAGACACAAAACAAACTGAAACAAATCAAACAGAACCTCAGGGACTGTAAGCCCATGGGGCTATATCAGAAAATCTTAATCTTTGTGTCCTCACAGTCCCAGAAGAAGAGGAGACAACAGGGCAGGACTGAACAAGTATTCAAAGAAGTCAAGCTGAAAACTCCCCAAATCCGGCAAAACAAACACTGAGAGCTTCCCTGACTGCCCAGCTGGTCAAGAATCCGCCTTGGCCCCAGGCAAATAGCAGGGAGGGATCACAGCCCCATCCATCAACAGAAAATTGGATTAAAGATTTACTGAGCATGGCCCTGCCCATTAGAACAAGACCCAGTTTCCCCCTCAGTTTTCTCTCCCATCAGGAAGCTTCCATAAGCCTCTTATCCTTCTCCATCAGAGGGCAGATAGACTGAAAACCACAATCTCAGAAAACTAACCAATCTAACCACATGGACCACAGCCTTATCTAACTCAATGAAATTATGAGCCATGCCATGTAGGGCCACCCAAGACGGGCGGGTCATGGTGGAGAGGTCTGACAGCATGTGGTCCACTGGAGAAGGGAATGGCAAACCACTTCAGTGTTCTTGCCTTGAGAACCCCATGAACAGTATGAAAAGGCAAAATGATATGATACTGAAAGAGGAACCCTCCAGGTCAGTAGGTGCCCAATATGCTACTGGAGATCACTGGAGAAATAACTCCAGAAAGAATGAAGAGACGGAGCCAAAGCAAAAACAAAACCCAGTTGTGGATGTGACTGGTGATGGAAGCAAGGTCCGATGCTGTAAAGAGGAACCTGGAATGCATAGGAACCTGGAATGTTAGCTCCATGAATCAAGGCAAAGTGGAAGTGGTCAAACAGGAGATGGCAAGAGTGAACACTGACATTCTAGGAATCAGCGAACTAAAATGGACTGGAATGGGTGAATTTAACTCAGATGACCACTATATCTACTACTGTGGGCAAAAATCCCTTAGAAGAAATGCAGTAGCCATCATAGTGAAGAAGAGAGTCTGAAATGAAGTACCTGGATGCAACCTCAAAAATGACAGAATGTTTGTTTCCAAGGCAAACCATTCAATATCATGGTAATCGAAGTCTATGCCCCAACCAGTAATGCTGAAGAAGCTGAAGTTGAATGGTTCTATGAAGATCTACAAGACCTTCTAGAACTAACTCCCCCCAAAAATGTCCTTTTCATTATAGGGGACTGGAATGCAAAAGTAGGAAGTCAAGAAACACCTGGAGTAACAGGCAAATTTGGCCTTGGAGTACCAAATGAAGCAGAGCAAAGGCTAATAGAGTTTTGCCAAGAGAACGCACTGGTCATAGTAAACACCCTCTTCCAACAACACAAGAGAAGACTCTACACATGGACATCACCAGGTGGTCAACACTGAAAACAGGTTGATTATATTCTTTGTAGCCAAAGAGGGAGAAGCTCTATACAGTCAGCAAAAACAAGACGGGGAGCTGACTATGGCTCAGATCATGACCTCCTTATGGCCAAATTCAGACTTAAACTGAAGAAACCACTAGACCACTCAAAGTGAAAAGTGAAAGTAAAGTCGCTCAGTCGTGTCCGACTCTTTGTGACTCCATGGACTGTAGCCTACCAGGGTCCTCCATCCATGGGATTTTCCAGGCAATAGTACTGGAGTGGGTTGCCATTTCCTTCCCCAGGGGATCTTCCCAACTCAGGGATCAAACCCTGTCTCCTGCATTGCAGACAGACACTTTACCCTCTGAGCCATCAGGAAGTCCAAGACCACTCATGTATGACCTAAATCAAATCCCTAACAATTATACAGTGGAAATGACAAATAGATTCAAGGGACTATATCTGATAGACAGAGTGCCTGATGAACTATGGACAGAGGTGCGTGACACTGTACAGGAGACAGGGAGCAAGACCATCCCCAAGAAAAAGAAATGCAAAAGAGCAAAATGGCTGTCTGAGGAGGCCTTACAAATAGCTGTGAAAAGAAGAGAAGCAAAAAAAAAAAAGGAGAAAAGGAAAGATATACCCATTTGAATGCAGAGTTCCAAAGAATAGCAAGGGGAGATAAGAAAGCCTTTCTCAGTGATCAGTGCAAACAAATAGGGGAAAACAGTAGAATGGGAAAGACTAGAGATCTCTTCAAGAAAATGAGAGATACCAAGGGAACACTTCATGCAAAGATGGGCTCAAAAAAGGACAGAAATGGTATGGACCTAAAAGAAGCAGAAGATATTAAGAAGAGGTGGCAAGAATACACAGAAGAACAGTACAAAAAAGATCTTCAAGACCCAGATAATCATGATGGTGTGATCACTCACCTAGAACCAGACATCCTGGAATGCGAAGTCAAGTGGGCCTTAGGAAGCATCACTATGAACAAAGCTAGTGGAGGTGATGGAATTCCAGTTGAGCTATTTCAAGTCCTAAAAGATGATGCTGTGAAAGTGTTGCCTTCAACATGCCAGCAAATTTGGAAAACTCAGCAGTGGCCACAGGACTGGAAAAGGTCAGTTTTCATTTCAATCCCAAAGAAAGGCAACACCAAAGAATGTTCAAACTACTGCACAAAGGCACTCACCTCATATGCTAGTAAAGTAATGCTCAAAATTCTCCAAGCCAGGCTTCAGCAATACGTGAACCGTGAACTTCCAGATGTTCAAGCTGGTTTTAGAAAAGGCAGAGGAACCAGAGATCGAATTGCCAACATCTGCTGGATCATCAAAAAAGTGTGAGTCCAAGAAAAACATCTATTTCTGCTTTATTGACTATGCCAAAGCCTTTGACTGTGTGGATCACAATAAACTGTGGAAAATTCTTCAAGAGATGGGAATACCAGACCACCTGATCTGCCTCTTGAGAAATCTGTATGCAGGTCAGGAAGCAACAGTTAGAACTGGACATGGAACAACAGACTGCTTCCAAGTAAGAAAAGGAGTACGTCAAGGCTGTATATTGTCACCCTGCTTATTTAACTTATATGCAGAGTACATCATGAGAAATGCTGGGCTGGAGGAAGCCCAAGCTGGAATCAAGATTGCCGGGAGAAATATCAATAACCTCAGATATGCAGATGACACCACCCTTATGGCAGAAAGTGAAGAAGAACTAAAGAGCCTCTTGATGAAAGTGAAAGAGGACAGTGAAAAAGTTGGCTTAAAGCTCAACATTCAGAAAACTAAGATCATGGCATCTAGTCCCAACACTTCATGGGAAATAGATGGAGAAACAGTGGAAACAGTGGCAGACTTTATTTTGGGGGGCTCCAAAATCACTGCAGATGGTGAGTGCAGCCATGAAATTAAAAGACACTTGCTCCTTGGAAGAAAAGCTATGACCAACCTAGATAGCATATTCAAAAGAAGAGACATTACTTTGCCAACAAAGGTCAGTCTAGTCAAGCCTATGGCTTTTCCAGTAGTCATGTATGGATGTGAGAGTTGGACTATAAAGAAAGCTGAGTACCAAAGAATGGATGCTTTTGAACTGTGGTGTTGGAGAAGACTCTTGAGAGTCCCTTGGACTGCAAGGAGATCCAACCAGTCCATCCTAAAGGAAATCAGTCCTGAATATTCATTGGAAGGACTGAAGCTGAAACTCCAATACTTTGGCCACCTGATGGGAAGACCTGACTCATTTGAAAAGACCCTGATGCTGGGAAAGATTGAAGGCGGGAGGAGAAGGGGACGACAGAGAGTGAGATGGTTGAATGGCATCACCAACTCAATGCACAAGAGTTTGAGTAAACTCTGGGAGCTGGTGATGAACAGAGAGGCCTGGTGTGCTGCAGTCCACGGGGTCACAAAGAGTCAGACATGACTGAGCGACTGAACTGAACTGAAACATAGAGATTTAAGAAGCTGACCAAAACCTAAACAGAATGCCCCAAAATAAATCCATGCCAGAGCACATCACAAATGAACTTAGTCGAAAACTGAAAACGAAAGAAGCTTAAGAGCAGCCTGAGAAAAATAACACACATGGATGTGAGTTGGACCATAAAGAAGACTGAATACCAACGAATAAATGCTTCTGAATTGTGGTGTTGGAGAAGACCCTTGAGAGCCCCTTGGACGGCAAGAAGATCAAACCAGTCAATCCTAAAGGAAAGCAGTCCTGAATATTCACTGGAAGGACTGACGCTGAATCTGAAGCTCCAATACTTTGGCCACCTGATGTGGAGAGCCAACTCACTGAAAAAGACCTTGATGCTGGGAAAGATTGAAGATAGAAGCAGAAGGGGGCGACAGAGGAGGAGATGTTTGGATAGCATCACTGACTCACTGGACATGAGTTTTAACAAACTCTGGGGGATGGTGAAGGACAGGGAAGCCTTGTAGTCCATGGAGTCACAAAGAGCTGGACATGACTTAGCAACCGAAGAACAACACTGAAATATTTAGAATGACAGCAGAAACCGGGGAGGGTAGAAAGGAGTGGCACAGTATCTTTCAGGAGCTGAAAGCAAAGAACTGTCATCCCAGGACCCTATGTCAAGTGAAAATATTCTTCAGGAATAAAAGGAAAAGCAGGCATTCTTAGATGAAAGAAAACTCAGCGACTTTGTCATTCGTAGATATATCCCAAGAGAATGGCTAAAGGAAGTTCTTTAAACAGAAAAGAAAGTATAAAAGAAGGAACTCTGGAACACCAGGAAGAACACGGTAAGCAAAAATATGGAATATTATATAATGGTAATATGAAGAACACTTACACAGTGAGAAAAGGGCCAATCCACCAAGAAGACATAGCAATTCTAAGTGTGTATACATTAAACAAAAAAACTGCAAACTATGTGAAGGGACACTAATAGAATTGAAAGAAGAAACAAACTCACAGTAACAGCTGGAGATTTCGAATTCTTCCATCAACAAACAGAACAACTGGCCATAAAATCGTCAAGGATAAAGAATTCAACACCATCAACCAACAGGATATAATCGACATTTATAGATTTTGCCACCAAACAACAGCAGCACACACATTCTTTTTAAATGCCAGTGGCACACAAACAAGATAAACCATATCCAAGGCCATAAAGCAACCCTCAAGAAATTTAAAAGAATGTGAATGATACAGAATATGTTCTTCAATCACAATGGACTCAAACCGGAAATCAATAATCTCCAACACTTGGAAACTGAACAACACTCTTCAAAAGCAATTCAAAAAGGAAGTCCCAAAGGAAACCAGAAAACACACTCAACTGACTGAAAACTGAAATATATTGGAGTTTGTGGGACATAGCTAAAGCAATGCTGAGAGGAAACTTTATAGCACTGCCTGCACACTTCAGAAGAGAGGAAAGGCTTCAAACCAAGATTCTAAGCTTGCACTTCAAAAGCTTAAAAAAAAAGAGAGAGAGAGAGAGAAAAGAAAAGCAAACTAAACCCAAAAACAAGCAAAAGGAAGGAGATCATAAAAACAGAAGCAGAAACCAATGGAATTGAAAACAGAAAAATAATAAAGAAAATCAAAGAGGGGAATTCCCCGTTGGCCTAGCGGTTAGGATTCTGGGCTTTCATTGCCATAGCCTGGTTTCAATCTCTGGTCGAGGAACTGAGATCCTACAAGCTGCGTTACACAGCTGAAAAAAAAAAGAGAAAGGAAAATCTTTTTTGAAAAGATCAATAAAAACTGACAAACCTCTAGTGAGTCTGACAAAGAAAAAAGAAAGAGAAGTCACAGATTACTAATACCAGGAATAAAACAGAAGATAATACCACAGACCCTGCAGACATAAAAAAAGACAATAAAGGAGTACTACAAACAACTTTACACACACGTATTTGACAATTTAGATAAAAAAACAAAAACTATCACAATTTTCCCAATATGAAATAAATAATTTGAATAGAAAGCTGAATTCATAATTTAAAAATTTCTTACCCCAAATCTCAAGCCTATATGATTTCACTATAAAATTGTACCAATTCTACCAAATGTTTACAGAAAAATCAACACATATTCTATACAGTAGAAGAGGGAACAATTCCCAATTCATTTTATGAAGCTTGTATTACTCTGATATCAAAACCAGACAAAGACAATATAGAAAAAAAATGACAGACTAATATCTCTCATGACTATAGATGAAAAATCCTTAACAAAATATAAGAAAATAGAACTCAGCAATATATAAAGGGGACTTTATTCCAGTAATGAGGAATTGGTTCAGTGTTCAAGAGCAAAGGAAGTAATTCACTATATTAAGAGTTTAGGAGAAAAATCACACGATCACATTAATAAAGGAAGAAAAAACATTTGACAAAAGTCAATATCCATAAAACTCTCAGAAAAAGAGGAAGAGAAGGTAACCTTCTCAAGTTGACAAAGAGTATCTAGCAATGCGGGAGACCTGGGTTCAATCCCTGGGCTGGGAAGATGCTCTGGAGGAGGGCATGGCAACCCACTCCAAAATTACATCTGTGTCTCTTGTACTGGCAGGAGGATTCTTTCCCACTGAGCCACCTGGGCTTCCCTGAGATTATATTTAATGGTGAAATGCTGAATACTTCCCCATAAGATTGGGAACAAGGTAAACATATCCATTCTCATCAGTCTTATTCAACATGGTACTGGAAGTTCTAGCCAGTGAAATAAGGATATAAAAGGTAAACAGATCAGAGATGAAGAAATAAAACTGTCCCTGTTTGCAAATAACAAGATTATCTATATAGGAAATCCCAAAGAATCTACCAAAAAAAAAAAAAATTAGAATTAATAAGAGCGTTCAGGAAGGTTCACAAGATACAAAATTAACATACAAAAATCAATTGTATTTCAGGCTTCCCTGGTGGTCCAGTGGTTAAGAATCTGCCTGCCAATGCAGGGGACACTGGTTCAATCCCTGATCTGGGAAGATCCCACATACCACAAGGCAACTAAGCCCGGGCATCACAGCTACTGAGCTCACGTGCTGCAAATACTAAAGTCCACGTGCCCTCGAGCCTGTACTCCACAACAGGAGAAGTCACCGCAATGAGAAGCCGGCACACTGCAACCAGAGACTGGAACCCACCCACCGTGACTAGAGAAAGCCCTTGAGCAGCAACAAAGACCCAGCACAGACAAAAATAAAAATAAATAAATATTTTAAAAAATCAATTGTGTTTCTACAAACTAGCAATGAACATGCAGACAACAAAATTAAAATTATAATACCATTTACAATGTCACTTTACAGAGGACTTAGGTGTGTAAGAAAACACATTAAGAGCTTATATGCTGAAAACTACACAATGCTGATAAAAGAAATTAAAGTTCTAAATAAATGGAGAGGTGTAACATGTCTGGGTATTGGAAGACTCAAAATAACATGTTAATTCTACCCAAGTTGATCTATAGATTCAACATACTCTCAGCAAGAATTTTCTGTTTTCTAAATTATCCTAAAATTAACATGGAAAAAACAAAGAAATTAGAACAGCGAGAACAGTTTTTTAATTTTTTATTTGGCTTGGCTATGTTGAGTCTCAGTTACGGCATTGGGTCTTGGTTGCAGTGCGTGGGTTCCAGGGCGTGTGGCCTCAGTAGCTGTGGTCTTCAGACTTAGCTGTCCCACGGCATGTGGGATCTTAGTTCCTGGACCAGGGATCGGACCCACACTCCCTGCCTTGGAAGGCAGATTTCCAACCACTAGACCACCAGGGAAGTCCCAGTTTTGTTTTTTTTTAAAGAATAAAGTGGGAGGGAACAGTCTAGACAGTTTCAAGACTTAGCCAATGGCTATACTAATCAAGACTGTGTAATATTAATGAAGGGAAAGTTGCATAAATCAATGAAAGAAAACAGAGTACACAGAAATAGACCCACACAAATACACTCAGCTGAATTTTAACAGAGGTGCAAATTAATTCAGTAGAATAAAGGTAAATCTCCAGGAAATGGTATGGTGCAACTGGATAGCCCCACGGGGGGAAAAAACCCTCTGACCTAATTCTCATACATGATACAAAACTTAACTCAAAATGGACTCACAAACCTACATGGAAAAAGTAAACTATAAATAAAACTTTCAGAAAAAAGCATATAAGAAAATCTTTGGGATTTCAGGCTAGGAAAAGATTCCTTAAGATCTGATGTCCTAAACATCCAAAACCCTACCTATAAAAGAGAAATGAACAAACTGGACTTCATCAAAATGTAAACGTTTGCTCTAAAGACTCTGCTGAGAGGATGAAAAGACAAACTATACACTGGGAGAAAATAATATGCAAACCACATATCTGACAAAGCAATAGTATCTAGAATAAAGGACTCTCGAAACTCAGTAATAATAATAAAAAAATCCCAAATAATCCAATTAGAAAATGGGCAAAACACATGAACAGACATTTCACCAAATAGGATACAGTGATAGCAAACAAGCACATGAAAAGATATTCAACACCTTCAGCTAGTAGAAGAATACAAATTAAAATGAGGTATCACTATACATCTCTCAGGATGGCTAAAATTAAGAATAGTGACAACACCAAATGTTGGTTAGGATGCACAGAAACTGGATCACTCATACCGTGCTCATGGGAATGTAAAATGATACAGTTACACTAGAAAAAGATTGATAGTTTCTTTAAACATGCATGGAATTTCCCTGGAGGTCCAGTGGTTAAGACTCTGCACGTCCACTGCAGGGGACATGGGTTTGATCCCTGGTCAGGGAGCTAAGATTACACATGCCATGTGGCGTGGCCATAAGAAACAAAAAAAGAAAACTAAACATGTAACTACCATATGACTCAGCAATTACACCTCTGGGCATTTATCCCAGAGAAACGAAGATTGATTTTCCCAGAAAAATCTCTGTACATGAATGTTTATAGCATCTTTATTTATAACAGCCCTAAACTGGAAACAACCCAGATGTCCTTCAATGGATAAAAATTAAACATATCTGTAGTACACCCATACTATGGGACTACTAAAAAGGAATGAAATACTCATACATTCCACAATCTATACAACTCTCCAGAAAATTTATGCTAAGTTGAAAGAGGCCAATCTGAAAAGGTTACATACTGTATGATTCCATTTACACATGTCTTGAAGTTACAAATTTATAGAAATGGAGTTCAGATTAGTGATTGCTGGGGTGCTTAAGAACTGGAGTGGAGGGACTTCCCTGGCATTTCAGTGGTTAAGACTCCTAACTTCCAATGCAGGAAGTGTAGATTCCATCCCTGGTCAGGGAACGAAGATCCCACATGCTGTGCAGGCAGCCGAAAGAAAAAAGGACTGGTGTGGGGAAAAGAAAATGAAAGTGGCTATTCAAGGGCTACATGAGGCATTGTTGGCATGATAGAATTGTTCTGCATCTTGACTGTATCAATGTCAGTATTCTGGTTGCGATATTATACTACAGTTTTATAATACATTACCTCTGTGGAAGAACAAGGTAAAGAACATGTGGGATGTCTTTGTATATTTATTTCTTTTCTTCCCTCTGTATTATTTCTTACAACTGTAAGTGAACCTTTAATTATCTCAAAATAAAACATTTAATTTAAACAATGCACAAAATTAAATGACTAATGCAAAGCATGAAAAAGATTTGCCACATATGATAAGAAATTAATAACCTTAATATTTCCAAAGTGTTTAGGGGTGGAGGAGCAGGAGGTATAAATTATTGGGTGAAGACAGGCTACAAGGATGTATTGCACAACATGGGGAATAGAGCCAATATTTTGCGATAACTGTAAAAGGAGTGCAATATCTAAAAATTGTATAAAGATTTTTTTAAATAAGGGACTTTCCTGGTGGTCCAGTGGTTGACTCCACACTCGCAACGGAG
The DNA here is from genome assembly GCF_000754665.1 of Bison bison bison. Lineage (NCBI taxonomy): Eukaryota > Metazoa > Chordata > Mammalia > Artiodactyla > Bovidae > Bison > Bison bison. The sequence continues at coordinate 16,466,132 of NW_011494876.1, read as the reverse complement.
GGGGCACAAGGTTCCATTCCTAGTTGGAGAACTAAGATCCCATGTGTCGCGTTTAATATTATTACGATAATATTAAATCAAAACATGTCTAAAGCTTTTATAAATCAAACAAACTGACAAATGAGCAAAGAATACAAAGAGGTGTTTCACGAAGGATAGATATAAACAGCTAATATGAATCAAAGTAATTAAGCTCACCGACAATAAAAAGCAAGAAAGACTAAAACAATGCAAATTTTTCACACAACACACTAGCAGAGATTGTAAATTAGATGCTGCAGAATCTGCTGGGAAGTGAGAGCTCTTCTTCCACTGATGGGAATAGAAAGTGACAGACCTTTCTAGGAGGGCCACTTAGTAACCTACATTACTAACGCACATACATTATGTGCCTGTACTCAGTCACCCAGTCGTGTCTGACTCTTTGCGACCCCACAGGCTCCTGTCCAGGGGATTTTCCCAGGAAGAATACTGGAGTGGATTGCCATTTTCTCCTCCAGGGGATCTTCCCTACCCAGGGTTAGCACCCAAGTCTCCTGCATTGGCAGGCGGATTCTTTACCACTAAACCACCAGGAAACCCCAACATGTGTTGAAAATTCTTTTAAAACTGCGTATCTTTAAATATACTAATTTCAAGTCTAGACATTTATCCTAAGAAAATAATCAGGAACACATGCAGAGACTTATTCATAAGATCTTCACTACGATATATAATTTGGATTATCCCCAGATAAAGGATTATTGGGTAAATTACAGCCCTGAATTGAAATAAAGCACAGAAAATGACGTCTGAGAAAAATAATCACAAAAATATTGTGACAAAGCAAATGAAAAAAGCTGGTTACAAAACTATGGCAGTATGTGACCCCAATTTTATTTCAAAAGATAAATTTTTTTAAATATGCATGTTTACTAAAAAGATGAAGAATTCACACAGAAAGTATAATGGTGCTTACCTCATGGGTGATAAATACATTGTTTTCTTTGTGCTTCTCTGCATTACCAAAATTTTTCTAGCAAAGACTATGTACTAAATTGCTTCGGCCGTTAGAAGAAAAAAGCAGCGCTGCTTTTTTTTTAAAGGAAGCCCTGTGTGGTAAGGCAAGCAGCCAGTTCACAGCCTTAGCCTGGGAACAAGCTCAGGCACTCTAAGGGCGCTGAGCCTTTGGGCAGTGGGTGCAGACAGACGATGTTGGCCAAGAGCAGCCTCCCTTCCACCTCTGAAGACACACGACTCCCCTTTTGGAGTTCTGAATTAGCCGCTAACAAGGGTGGATAAGTCTGAGTTGACCCATCACACGAGTGACATTTGGTTCATTTGTTACACTGTCCTGGTTCTTGACTCTAGTACAACTGCTTCCATGTTCCTAAAAACCTTGAAACTGTTTGCACACCTGATCTGAAGCCTTTATAAAGGGTAAAAGGACATACACATCCACCCAAAATTGTATACCCAGTAGAAAAGCTAGCCACCTGCCTCCAAACAATATCTTCCCCAACCCTGATCACATCCTCACCTGTAACAAGCACTTGATTCGCTCTCCAGGGGTCATAATTCCTGTGGTGAATACTCCAGACAACATCCCAGCTGCAAATATCTGGGGGTAGCTGTATTGAAAACAAAAACAAAAGGCAAGAACCTGTGACTAACTACTCAGAACAGAGGCAGCCCCAGCAAAGAAAAAAAATTAAATAAGTACTCGGACTGGGCGGAAGTCCAGCACAAATAGATTATGTTTCACACCAAAGCCAAGTTCTATGTATATTCTGACATCAAATTTCCCAGGGCAGGGGTCTCAGTGCCGAGAACAATATGAGCTTAGTCACAAGACCCACGGGCACACTCAGATGGCCTCAGTCACGGGAGAGGTTCTCCCCTGGCCGGCCATGCAGTGACTGTGGACGAGTTTCCAGGCCTCTCTGAGCCTTGATCAGCAAAGTTCAGGGTTGTTGTGAGAAATAGCCTATAATCCAGGATGTAGACCTCAGTTAACCCCAGATCTCCTCCAATCTCCCCTTCTCTGGATCACCAAGAGCCTGATAACACTTTAAGCCAAGACTCACACAGGACAGCGTCAAGGCCAGGGGAATGGCTATGGCCATATCTGCAGGCCAAGTTGTGAGGTATGTGCTGTAAGCTGCTGGGAAATGCCCTGTCAAGGATGGCACCCAATCAGGTGTGATGGGTCCTATGGCTTCTGTGCAGGGAATAGTCCTCCAGTGGCCAGAGATCTGGATCCTCACTGCAGCCCTCACAGAATGAACCACACTGAGTATGTGAAGGAACAGGAGGCTCCTAGCATCACTGCCTGTGCCGCCTCTGACGTCTCCTTTTCTTTCCGAGATTAAGGAAAATCTGGTCTCCAGGCAGACTGGTCTCAGAGGCAATGGAGCACAGAGTTACAATTTTGC
>NW_011494876.1:16445443-16463618 GCF_000754665.1 Bison bison bison | reverse complement strand
CAACAGAGTTCCCACAATTGAGCACAAGTTGATGAAAAACTTCACCCTCTTGGCTGACCCTCAGGCCCCTCCCGACCCTAGGCCTCCAGAAGCCAAGCCTTTAGGACTATCCCACCCCACAAGGAGCCCAAAACCTGGAAAAGAGATGTCAAATGGAAATAGGGAGACATCCACTTCCAGTCCTGACATCAAGTTTCCCAGGGCAGGGGTCTCAGTGCCAAGAGCAATACGAGCTTGGTCACGAGGCAGGGCACTGGTCTCAATGGCTGTTTTTCCTGTGCACTCACCCCAGACAGGCCTCACACAACTACCTCAGGCGTGCAAGCCCAGCACACAGGCTGTGTGCTCAACCATTGAGAGACCTGCTTTCATGGCTGGCCTCCTTCACAGTTTCAGTTCACACTGCTGTCCCTGAGAGGTACCCTTTCAGCAACAGAACTTCCCCTCGTGAGACCAACATCTGTTCTTCCATGGATGCCCAGACCTTAGGCTGCACATATCTCCCGGGACTGGGGACTCTCCTCTGAACAGGGTCTCTGCATGTACACAGGGTACCATGTAGACAGCCTGCATGGGTGGCCCATTCCGCCACCCCTCACTCACCCCAGGGAAGCATCTGTGAGGTCTGGACCCTCGAGCTTCCATCCAAGGTCCTGGTAATGTTCCTTTCTGTACTATGCCCAACACTACAGTGGGGAGGAGAAGGTGGCAGGGTTGACATTCAGGATTCAGAACATGGAAGGATTATGGGGCGGGGATTGGAGTGTCTCAACCTTTGCTCAGGCAGGAAGGGTACTTCTTTGAGCGCTGAAGTGACGGTACAGGGAATACAACCCACAGGCTGAGGCAGTAGCAGTCACCCCATGAAAGTTCTTGGGCATGGCCCCGGTTTATGATACAACTGTGAGCTAGCATATGAGCTAAAACCCCAGGTGCTCAGACAGGACATGTGTCCACAGTCTATTTGGACTACCACAGCCAAACACATGGCCTTCCCTAGTGGCCCAGGGGCTAAGATGCCACATTCCCAAGGCAGGGGGCCCAAGTTTGATCCTTGGTCAGGGGACTAGACTCGTTGCAGCCAAATAAATAAAAATACATATTTTAAAAAACAGTCAAACACAGCTTCCAAAGGACCCCGCCCCCTACACTCACATTTGGGGCCACCTATGGCTTTTTATAGAAGCTGGCCACATTCAGAGAGTCACGGGGACTCCAGAAATAGTTTCATGTTACGAGCATTTCTATTTACGCCTCGCCCCTCACTCAGCCTGCTGTGGCCTGAAGTAGTGATCGAAATCAACCACAGGGCACCCTGGGCTTCCTCCCTTGAGCTCTAGAATCCAAGCCTAGCCAGCTGCTGTGGGTCCTGTGCTGATGCAGCCCCACCCAGGAGGTGTCATCCCAGACTGAGTGTGCCTTGTCATCCCGGTGTCAACTCAGAATGCCCCTGCATCCCAAGAAGCCCATTTTCATTCACTGCTTTGTCAGTTCTGAGCCTTAATTCTACCTCATCTGCCTCTCCATACCCAAATCCAACTTCTGAAAGTTTACTGGAAGGAAACATACTAATTTCTTTCAGTGCAACAGAGACACCAATACTTGGAAATAATTATAATCATGTTACAAAAATGAAGGAAGACAGAAGCTGAAACCTTCACTTCTCTCATCCAGGGGATAAGAAACAAGGCTGCTGCCGTCATTACTGTAGCACCAGGTACCTTCGTGGTATCTGACACACACTTTAGCATTCGGACCTCCCAGTGCTGTGGGGCTGGTATTACTAATATCCCCAGTAAGCAAGACTACTTCACATAAGAAATGACGACAATCTAGTTAGGGGGGTTGGGGGAGGGCTTTGGGTTTTATCTTTTACCCTATTGGTCCACAGGGCAAAGGAAACCCAAGTACCTCCCTGATATGGAGAAGAGGACAGCCACTGCTGGTCTGATAATTCTTTCCTGAAACCTGCATCACATCACAGATCACACACATCGGCAGAACAGCATCGCGTGCTCCGGGCTGGTAAGTAAGTACTCACCTGAGCACATCCTCTGGGTGTTTCTGTTGCAGTTTCTTCCCCAAACCAAACCCAAAGAAGCAGACAGCAAACATGGGGGTGACCCCGACGATGGGGGCAGCCATGCCCCGATATAGACCCCTGATGCCCTGCAAGGAAGCATAGGAGGAGAAGCTGTTTACAGACACTACTAACATCTACATCACTGAAGCAGGGAAGCAGCCTGTCCTCTGACCTGTGGCCTCCTTTCCCCAAGCAAGGAGAGCTTTAAAAGGAAGAATCTTCCCACACTTATCAGAAATGGCTGTCTTCTTATATACTGCTGGAGAAACTGAAAACAGCTTCTAGTCTGGAAGGCAAACTGGCAACATGTAGCTTACACCTCCATCAGAAAACTACCTGTCTAGAAACATATTCTAAGGGAATACTCAAAGATATAAAAAAGAATGACAACAGGCATTTATTAAACACCGCACTTTGGAACATTCCCAAACAGGAGATTAATGAGACAAATTACGGAAATCTCATATTGGACTATCACACAGCCATACAATCACATTGTAACATGAGAAGAGATTACTAAATTGGAAAAAAAAAAAAAAAAGCAGGCTACAAAACAGAATGTACAATGTGACTTGCTTGGGGGTGAGACACAGGTGCTTAAGAAATTTTTGTATTTCCCAAGAATTAGGACCTGAGGGGAGTTCCCTAGTGGCCTAGTGGTTAGCATTCTGGGCTTTCACTGTGGTGGCCTGGGTTCAGTCCTGGAGAACTGAGATCACTCAAACCACCCAGTATGCCCCCTCCCAGAAAAGACATAAGATTCTTATTGTTAAAAACAATAGCAAGACTGCACATCAATTTTCACTAGTACATTTAGATAATGAAACTGACTATGTAGTAGCCAATAAATAGACAGACAAATAGACAATCCAACCAAACAAGTTAGTACAACAAGGACAAGGAAGATCTGGGACCCAGAGACCAAGGGTTTGGCCCAAGAGAGGGGAGGGGTGTTCCCAGGAAGCTGTTGGGTACAGCAGGCCTGGGAAGAAGCCAGTCAACATGGGAGTATGAGACCCAGGACTCCAGGAGGAGTTTATTTGTTTTCTAAGAAAAACAAAGCAAACAACAAACATCAGAAGAACGGATGATAACTGTCAGGCAGTGTGAAAAACCAAACAAAAAGGTATTCTACAGCACATTTAGGACACAGGATGACAGAGGCAGAGATTCAAAGAGACACAAGCAAAAGAAAGTGACACAACTGTTCACCCAACCTCAAGAAAAACAAAAAGCTGTACAAGTAATGAAATGCGCCCTGAAGGACATTACTTTGTTAACAGAGAAAAAACATACATAAAGTTGTAATCATGAAAACAGTGAACTGTATTAAACCACAAAGGATGATGAAAATTACTGGGCAGAGCAGAAAGAGGAGCTAAGGAATGCAAGAGTTAAAACCATCTACCACAAACAGGTAGCTAAAACAGTTTTAAATGGATAAAATACGTGCATGCAGCTCGGTAGAAGACAGCATTAATAACTGAGAGAGCTGAGGGACTTCCCTGATGGTTCAGTGGTTAAGACTCTGTGAACTTTCACTGCAGGGGGCAGGGGTGCAATCCTTGGTGGAGAAGTTCCCAAAAAGGGAGGAGGAAAAACAGTAATTGAGAAAGTAGAAAGTAGCAACTTCTAGAGGATTGGGGTGGGGGGCTACTTTGTTACAAGTCCTTCAGTAACAAACTAAGTGCTTATACCATTTTAATACAAAATAAGGGCTAATTTTTAAAAACATGTTACAGTTGCTCCCTACAGGAACTGGCAGGAGAAACGGGCAGGGGAGGGGATGCTACCACACACAGGGGAGGCTCCACAGACCTAGGCTGGAGAACCTGCCTCACTGCAGACTCCGGGCACTCACAACCCATCTTCTTTCCAGAACTAAAGGGCACAACTGTACTTGGCAGCATTCCTCCCAGATCCTGCAAAGGTCTACCATTGCTACAGGCTATAAGCAGACTCTCCAAGTGCAATGTGCACAGAAGGTAAAGAGGGAAGGGTGAATAGGAAGAGAAGGTTCTGAGAAGGATCTGCAAAAGCCCCTCAGGACAAAACCCTCCCAAAGCCCCTCCCACAGCTTCCCACCTGGCTGAGAAGGCTGCCCAAGGCTGAAGGCCAACAACTCCCAACTTCTCCAGCCTTCTTTCCACTGTCTGGCCCACCCAGTTCCATGCAGTACAACCAAGATCCGTCCAGTAGTACCAGAAAGTGATCTCAATCTGGCACAGCAAAACCCAGAGACAAGCACAAATATGGACTGAGGAAGCCTCTTTGACGCTGCAGGGAGTTGGGTTTATACAAGCCATTCTCACCAAGCCTCCAGCACCCAGCACATTGCCGAGGCACTAAACAGGTACTCAATAACATTTGCTGACCAGGGGCATATAATCCTGTCTCTCTGTAAGGGCAGAGAACTCTTAGCAGACTGGAAGTTCAAAGCCTCCACTGGACACTGATCAGACTCCATTCTGGGTTGATGAGAGAAACAGCCTTACAGAAGAAAAGACGGCACCATCTCCAGCATGGATGATTGGGTAGATTCCACTTCAAAATCTTCCTCCCACACCTGGGTCCTGCAGGAGCCCCGGGAACAGCTTCTCCTAGACTGAGTCCATCACTCACCAGCATCCCCTCTTTGTCTGGGTGATACCTGCTTCTTACTTCTGTATATTTAATAAAGACTATATATTTACTATTTATTCACATTGGAGTTATATTTTAGGCAACGAAGGAAAAGTTCTTAACAAGGTGTTGTTACCTATGTGCTAATGAAGTCAGTAATAAGCATCACTAGTCATTAAAACTTTTTAAAAATCCCATGTTTTCACTCTAAGAAATACCTGAAAAATGATTATACAATTCAATAATCTCACACCAATTTAGTTTCCTTGTCTATGGGTTTGAAGACTCTCTCTTTCACTCTCTCTTTTTCCCTCAGACAGGCTGACCTTTCCTCCAAATTTTATGTAAACTTCTGACACTGATCCCCCAGCTTTGCACTTTCATTTCATGTCTCCAATTATTCCTCATGAACTCCCTGTGGTCTAAATTCTGCCTTCCAAGAGAGACAGAACCATTTTATTAGCTTCATTCATCCACATAAAACAGTAACTGGAACTCTCAAACACTCCAGAGCGATGACAACAGAGGGACATAGGATGACATGGGGTGAGAGAGCCAGGCTTGTGGGCTGGACCTCCTGCAGAACCATGCAGTCCCCCAGGCCTCTGGAGAAGTAAAACACCAACCCTCTGAAAATGTGTTCCTCTGAATAGGAGAAAAGCCCAGCACCATGATTCCGTACCTCTCTCATCAGAGTCTTCCGGAAACAGTCAAAGGTGCCAGAATACATGGGAGGCTGTCCAGGCAAACTTGGGGGCTGCGTCTGTAGTCGGACCTAAAATCAGAAGTTAAAACACAGTCATTTCCCAGAAGCAGAACTGCCTGTTGGGGGCAACGGCCTGACCATCTGCCAAAATTTCAACAGAGAAAGCAGCACCTGTGTGCACGTCTTCAGCATTCCCCTTATCTGCTGGCTTCAGACTTCTCTTTCCTCCAGTTTATTCCAACCTTGTACTCACAAGTCATCAGTAGCATGCTTTTGAAGAGTGAGACAGTTCCTCTGATTTCCTCAGCCACTTACTTTTGCTATTTATTTCTTATATAAAGGATCCCATGGTGACCAAATGGAATAGGTATGACCAGTTTACAAATGAGGAGACTGGGTTCACTGAGGTCCAGTGATGTGCCAGTAACTAGACCTGGCTGATGCAAAGCTCAGCTCAATTCTAGGCACTCTCCACACTCATCTGAAGTGCTTTGTTGGGGGTTAGGTAACGTCCTCGACAAAGATGTTTCGGAATGAGGTGGATTTAATATCCCGCTTTCCTTGGTCCTCATCCTTCTCCACCTTTCGGTGGATCCAATGCTTCCAACTTTCTTTAAACATCCCCTCTTAGCACTCCCTCCTTTGTCTCCTTTTCTATTCCAGGTGCCCTCCAAGGCTAAGCAGCCTACTCAGGTGGTCCACTATCCCTTTCAGAAAACACGTTCCAGGGCTTCAACTTATGTTCAGTGATGACTTTTACTCAGCCATCTTCAGACCTTCTCACCTCACCTTTTGGGCTACATTTCACTGCCTGGGGAAGCTCTCCCTACTCAAATCACCTCCAAAATCTCTTCCTTTCGATGAATGTCCCATTTGTCCCAGAGCCACCAGTCTACCATTTCTCAGGATTTGAAACTCTAGCATCCAACTACTTCCTGTGTTTCTCCTCTTATTCATGTGGGCACCAAGGCTAATGGAAAGTTCTTTCAAGATGCTTCCAGGATCTTAATTTCTTCCTCTCTTCATCTGAAGTCTTCCTCCAGGCAAAGTGCTTGCCCATTCTTACCCAGTGTGGTAGTTTTCCAAAATGCCCATTAACTCTTTCATACTCTTGCCCTTCAGAAGCTAAATCTAAATCCCCTCCCCTTGGATGTGATCCAGACTCAGTGACTCACTTCTATCAAACAGAATATGATGATATTGATGCTATGTGACTTTCAAGGCTAGGTGACAGAAAGGTCAGCTTCTGCCTGTGTCCATCTCAGGTTATTTGCTTTATTTGCTTTGGGGAGTCCATCACTATGCTATGAGGATACTTACACAGCCTGAAGAGGCCATGTGTAGAGGAAACAAGGCCTTCTGACAACAGCCAGCACTAACTGCCAGCATGTGAATGAACCACACGGAAGTCAATTCTTTGGATGAGTACAGTCCTGCCCAACATCTTTTTGTTGTTTTTGACTGGAAGGGAGGGTTTTTGATTCAGTATTTTTTTTAAAAACAAACAAACAAACAGCTTTATTATGATATAACTTGTATACGATAAAATTCACCCATTTTATACAGTTAGAGGGTTTTTAGCAGTTGCAGAGTTGTGCAACCTTCATTATAATCAATTTGAGAACATTTTCATCACCCCAAAAAGAAACACCACACCCATCAGTAGTCACTCTCCTCTTCTCTCAGCCACTGGCAATTACTAAGCTACTTTCTGCCTCCATGAATTTTCCTATTCTCTACATTTCATATAAATGAAATCATACAGTATGTGGTCTTTCATACCTGGTTTCTTTTATTTAGCATAAAGTGTTCAAAGTTCACCTATGTTGCAGAATATATCAGTTCTTCAATCTTTTTATTGGTAAATAATATTCTACTACACAAATGAACTATGTCCTGTTTATCTGCTCATCAGATAATGACAAATTACATTTTTTCCACTTTTATTATTATGAATAATGGTGCTACAAACTTTTGTAGGTTTTTGTGTGGACATACATTTTTTAGTTCTCTCGGGTGTTATATGGGTCAAGATTCTCCAGAGAGACAGAACCAATAAGCTATGGAGAGTTATTTATTTGTTTGTTTGTTATAAGGAATTGACTCACACAATTATGGAGGCAGACAAACCGCAAGATCTGCAGTCAGCAAGCTGGAGACCCAGGAAAGTCAATGAGATAGTTCTATTTCAAGTGTTAAGACCAGAGAACCAGGAGAGCTGATGGTCTAAGTCCCAGTTCAAACGCTGGCAGGCTCAAGACCCAAGAGAGCCAACGTTTCAGTTAGAGTTCAAAGGCAGGAAAAGACCAACATCCCAGCTCAATCAGTCAAGAGGAAGGAGTTTTGGCCTTTTGTTCTATTAAGGCCTTCAACTGACTAGATGAGGGTCACCCACATTAGGGAGGGCAATCTGCTTTACTTAGTCTACCTTAAATGCTAATCTCATCCAAAAACATCCTCACAGATATACCCAGAATACTGTCTGACCAATATATGGACACCCATGGCTCAGTTAACCACAACAGGAGAATTGCTACGTCAGATGCTAACTCTATGTTTATTCAACCTTTTGAAGAACTGCCAGACTGTTTCCCAAAGAGGTTGCACCATTTACACCCCCACAAGCAATTTATGAGTATTCCAAATTCTCCACATCCTTGCCAACGCTGACTGTCATCTACCTTTTTTTTTTTTTAATTATAGCCAGTGTTAGGTGGATATTAGGTGGTATCTCCCTGGGATTTTGATTTATGTTTTCATGATGGATAATGATGTTGAACATTTTTCATGTGTTTATTGGCCATTTGTGTATCTTCTTTGGAAAAATGTCTATTCAGATTCTTTGCCCATTTTTTCCTTCCCAAATTTTTTTCTGTCATAAAATACACATAAAATTTACCATCTTGATCATTTTTAAGTACACAGTTCAGTGATATTGGGCTTCCCTGGTGACTCAGCTGGTAAAGAATCTGCCTTCAATGCAGGAGACCTGGGTTGGGAAGATCCCCTGGAGAAGGGAAAGGCCACCCACTCCAGTATTCTGGCCTGGAGAATTCCATGGACTGTATAGTCCATGGGGTCACAAAGACTCAGACACAACTGAGTGACTTTCACTTTCACTTTTCAGTGATATTAAATACATTCAAAATGTTGTGCAACCATCACCATCATCCACAATTCTTTTTATCTCCTCCCACCAAACAGTAACTTCCCATTTGCCCTACATCCAGACCCTGGCAACCAGTCTACTTTCCGCCTCTAAGATTTTGTGTACTCGAAGTACCTCACATAAGTAGGATCATAAAGTACGTATTTTTCTATGAATGACTTAGTTCATTGAGCCTAATGGTTTCAACATTCATCCATGTGGTTGCAAGTATCAGAATTTCCTTCTTTTTAAGGCTGAATAATATTCTATTATATGTCTAGGCCACATTTTGCTTATTTGTTCTTCCATTTGTGGACGCTTGGGTTACACCCATGTTTCAACTACTGTGAATAATGCTGCTAGGAACAGGGTGTACAAACATCTCTTCAAGACTCTGCGTTCAGTTCTTTGGAGTAAATATCCAGAAGTAGAATTGCTGGATCATACAGTAATTCTATTTTCCCTTTTTTGAGATACTGGTATACTGTTTTCCACAGCAGCTGTACAATTTAACATTCCCAATAATAATGCACGAGGGTTCCAGAGTCTCTGCATCCTCCCTGACCCTTGTTATTTGGTTTTATTGATAGTAGCCATTCTATCAATAAAATGAGGTGGTATCTCATTGCACTTTTTATTTGCATTTTCCTAATGATTAGTGATACTGAACATTTTTTCATGTTTTTTTTTCCAATTATATATCTTCTTTGGAGAAATATATATTTAAGTACTTTATTTTTTTTTCAGAGCATGCAACAATGTCTTTTATTATATATGGGTTTTAAAAATTATTTTTGTAGTATCTCCATACACAGGCAAAAAAAAAAAAATTGTTTAGCATATTGGAACTTGCAAACCTGATCACTGCAGAGAGGAGGCAAAATTATCCCTACAGCATGCTTAACCAGGCCAGTTCATCTGTCGACCTTCAAGAACATGGAGATGAACATGATAGACAGACTGGCCCCAATCTGAACCTTCATTCACCACCATTTGATAGCCCTTCTTCAGGCCCAGATGAGCAGCACATTTCTTGCCAACAATCATCAAATGACCAAGAGGACTTTCATCATCATCTGCTGCTGCAGAAATCTGGGATATATGTTTTTTGGGTATCACCAGAAAATGTGTTGGTGCTTGAGGGGAAATGTCAAGGAAAGCAAAACACTGGTCATCCTTATAAATGATTTTGGTTGGTATTTCTTTGTGAATCATCTTCCTGAAGACGGTGTCACTGCCAGGCCGGGCGACCTGAGCCTTGGTGATCTCATCTGCCATCTCTGCCTCCCTCCCGAGTGGCCGGCTGGGTAGAAGGTTGGGAGGAGGCTTTGCTTATTCTTAAATTGGGTTGTTTTTTGTGTTGTTGACTTGTAATAGTTCTTTTATATATTCTGGATCCCAGACAACATCTGCAACTTCACAAGAAATCCTTGAGCCAGACTACCCACCTAAGCTGCTCCCCAAATCCTATCTCACAAAGACCAAGAGAGTTAATGAATGCTGTTGTTATTTTGGCTGCACTGTGCAGCATGCAGGATCCTAGTTAACCAACTATGGATCGAGCTCGAACCCATGAACCCTTGCAACATGGAGGTGCAACCATTGGACTGCCAGGGAAGTCCGTATTGTTGTTGTTCTAAGCCACTAAGTTTTGGGGTTAAGTTGTTACATTGCAAGATAACTGACAGACCCAGTCATTATATTTCTGCAGTCTTTTTCCTGGTCTGTGTTCTACTTCCTAATCCTTCTCAGTTTGCTATCATACTAACCTTTCCAAGACACCATTTTCATCATGCTGTTTCTCTATTTATTTAGGTTGGTGCAAAAGTAATTTTGGTTTTACTTTGCCATTTGATATTGAAATACATTCTTCTTTATTTTTTTTGTTTTGGAATACATTCTTAAATGTGGTTATGTTACACATCTTTAATGTACATTTGCTGCTTTATGTTTTTTGCTAACAAATTGTTACTTGCTGTTTACTTTATATGTATCCTAGACTATGCAAAAGATGTTAGACAAAAAGCAAATTCTAGTGATTTTCTTATACTAGTTCAACATGGTTCATACAGCAGCTAAGACAAATCACAACACCAACACTGCATTTGGTCCAGGAACTGCTAACGAACGCACAGTGCAGTGGTGGCTCAAGAAGCTCTGCAAAGAAGATAAGAGCCTTGAAGATGAGGAGCACAGTGGCCGACCATCGGAAGTTGACAACGACCAATTGAGGGGATTTGAGCGCTCAAGAATTGATGCTTCTGAACTGTGGTGTTGGAGAAGGCTCTTGAGAGTCTCTTGGACAGCAAGGAGATCAAGCCAGTCAATCCTAAAGGAAATCAGTCCTGAATATTCACTGAAAGGAGTGATGGTAAAGCTGAAGCTCCAATACTTTGGCCACTTGATGTGAAGAACCGACTCATTGGAAAAGACCCTAATGCTGGGAAAGATTGAAGGCAGGAGGAGAAGGGGATGATAGAGGATAAGATGGTTGGATAGCATCACTAACTCATGAGTTTGAGCAAGCTCTGGGAACTGGTGTTGGACAGGGAAGCCTGCCATGCTGCAGTCCATGGGGTCACAAAGAGTCAGACACGACTGAGCAACTGAACTATACTGAACTGAATTGAGAGGATCATCAAGCTGATCCTCTCACAACTACATGAGAATTTTCTCAAAAACTCAAGGTCAACCATCCTACAGTTGTTCAGCACTTGAAGCAAACTGGAAAGGTGAAAAAGCTCAATAAGCGGGTGTCTCATGAACTCATCACACACACACAAAAAATCATCGTTGTGAAGTGTTGTCTTATCCTATGCAACAGCAGCAAACCATTTCTCGATTGGATTGTGACATGTGACAAAAAGTGGATAGCATACAACTGGTGATGACCAGCTCAGTGGCCAGACTGAGAAGTTCTAAAGCATTTCCCAAAGCCAACTTGCACCAAAGAAAGGGCGATGGTCACTGTTTGGTGGTCTGCTGCTGGTCTGATCCACTACAGCTTTCTGAATCCTGGCGAAATCATTATATATGAGAAGTATTCTCAGCAAATCAATGAGATGCACTGAAAACTGCAACACCTGCAGCCAGCATTGGTCAAAAGAAAGGGACCAATTCTCTGCAACAACGCCCAACTGCACATTGCACAAACAAAACTTCAAAAGCTGAATGAAATTTTGCCTCATTGGCCATATCCACGTGACCTCTTGCCAACCGACTACCACTTCTTCAAGCAACTCAACAACTTTATGCAGGGAAAATGCTTTCATAATCAGCAGGATGCAGAAAATGCTTTTCAAGGGTTCATCGAATCCTGAAGCATAGCTTTTTATGCTACAGGAATCAACAAACGTATTTCTCATTGGCAAAAATGTGTTGCTTGTAATGGTTCTGATTTTGATTAACAAAGATGTGTTTGAGCCTAACTATAATGATTCAAAATTGAGGGTCCGAAACCACAATTACTCTTCCACCAACCTAACAAATTTTTCATTCTTGATTTTGTGAGGGCTTTTGTTAGTCCTGCGCTCTAGGCAATGGAGGTGACATGCAAAGCTGAGAAGTTTATGGAACATAACAGTAGACATGTCCAGAGGCTCCCACTGCTTTACATCCAATATCCCTTACTTGGCCTTCAGATTCTCCATGGTCAGGCACAAACTCCTCAAGTTAGTAGGAGAGAGAGATGGACCAAAAGTTCTGACTGATACCTTTCTTGTGATTTTGTATAAACTCCTACCTGCCTCATCATGCCATCCATCATTTAGGCCCAGCAAGAACATTAAAGTCCTCCATGGCTGGTCTTCTTTTACAGCCTGGTTCCCACTGCCAAGCCTATATCCACCTTCACTCCTGCCTTCCCTCTGCCAGGAATATCTGGGTCTCCCTACTTCTCCAGTTAGAAAACAGCCAGCCCTTCACCACCTGCCATAAAATCTTTCCAAGCTGAAGAGCTACAGCTCCTGCCTTTCCAGACCACTGTTAGTCACCTTGGGTCTCTAAAAGTGTCTCTTGGCCAAGCTTTGACCAGAGCCCACCTGGCTCCCTGAGGTCAAAAGGACAGTAGTCAGCAACTTGTGGGTTTGGCTTAAATCAAAGGGAGAGTTTCTGATTATTAAAAATGCAGTGAGGGCTTCCCTGGAGGTCCAGTAGTTAAGAATCCACCTTGCAATGTAATAGATGACAGTTCGATCCCTGGTGAAGGAAGTTCCCACATGCCATGGAGCAACTAAGTGCTAGTGCCACAGCTACTGAGCCTGGGTGCTGCAACTAGTGAAGCCTGCATGCCCGCGAGTCTGTGCTCTGCAACAAGAGGAGCCTCTGCTATAAGAAGCCTGTGCACTGCAACCAGGGAGCAGCCCCCACTCGCTGCACCTAGAGAAACCCACACAAAGTAACAAAGACTCAGCACAGTCAAAAGTAAAATTAATTAATTGATTTTTAAAAGATAAAAGCTTAAAGACAATGCAGTGAGCATTTTCAGTCATTTACATTTCAGTACACAGATCATCCTTCCCTTCCTGGGAGTGACATCTGATGGGGAGGAAGGGCAAAGGATATGGAGGTAGGAGCAACACTTGTATTAGGGAGCAACAGGATTTTGTTTTTCTTTAAAGAGAGACCCCAGATAACTAGAACTAACAAGATCAAGAGTAGAAAGAGAGGCCAGACAATTCTCCCCTACATCAGTGTTGCTTAAAACGACTACTGTTGAGGAAGCCCTAACATACATGGCATTTATCAACTTCTGAATAAACATCTGATTTCATGTTTCACAGTGCCCAAACCAGCCTGATGGCTTTAATCTTAGTCTTGTGATAAAATGACCCCGGATCTTCTTCTAGGTGAAAGGTAGCAAAGAGCCTGCTGCCCAAACTTGCTCAGAGAACATCACCAAAGCAATTTTCTTTGCTTTGGTGGAGGAAACCCAATTCAACAATCCAAGAATTCCTCTACACAGGCTTCCCACTCTGCGAGACTCACCTCTGTTCTCCACAGGCTCACCCTGGCCATGAACTGTCAACTTTCTCCAAGTGTGTGCAGAGATAAGGTTAGAAAACTGGGATGAAGCTTTGAATGCTAAGTCATAGGGTATGGACTTTGGTCTCCAGTAAGGCCTTGCTGTAAGTGCTGCAGGGGAAAGAGTTGATGTGCAATATGAGGATAACCAGGGAACAAGCCTTGATGAGTTTCCACCTTCCCAGAGCCTCAATCTGACCATGGCTTCCACACCAAGTTGTTGTGAGGATCAGCCTGGCCCTGAGCAAAGCTGATCACTTGATTTCCTTGGAAGGGACTCGGTCACTGAGGGCACTGTCGCTTCCCACAGGAGACCGTTGAGGTTAACATGGGGTGACACACTGAAGACGGTTAAGAAAGGTGCAAAAGAGACAGTGGCGGAGCACTTCGGGCCCAGAGAAATGTGTCAAAAGACATATCTATCTAGAGTAACCTGCGTTTAGCTCTCTTCCAGAAGAAGGATTTACAGATGACCTGTTTCAATCTTGCTGATGTTAGGGTTTGCAGAAGTTAGAACTTTGAGCAGACGCTTTTTCTTTACCATCCCCAAAGTAGGGGCCCCAGATGAGAAAAGGTTGCCGGACAGAGAACTTTTTTAAAATCAAGAGTCTTCGGTGGGCGATTAGAGGCTTCTCACTCTGCGCCGTCTAGCTCCTTGGGGCGCAGGAACAGTTTGCTCCACACCCGAAAGGGTCGAGAGGGAGATTCCCCAGACTTCTCACGGAAGCTCCCCCGGGCCCCACTTCTGTCCCGGACCAAGCGTCGCGAGAGACCCTGCTTTCCGCGCCCTGCTCGGTCGGGCCTCCTCCCTCCAGCCCGCGCGCCCCAGCCTCCTCGCACCTTGACAGTGTCCAGCGGGTGTCCCACGAACACCAGGCACATGCCTCCAAAGCCGCCGGCCAGCAGGTTCTTGAGCGGGCTAATGGGCTTCACCTCGTCTGCCATGGTCAGTCAGTCCGTCACAGTGCCTGTGGTTTCCCGGCCGGCTCCGCTCCACTGCTCCAGCAGCGGCGCCGGCGCCGCCGACCTTTCACCCACTTTTGGGTGGGCGGGGCATGAGCCCGGGGCAGGTCGGGAGGAGGGCCTAGACCGCCTGCCCGGCCCCTGCTTCCGCCGGCGGCGCTGCTTCCGGCCATAGCTCCTCCTCGATGGGCGTGGCTTGCGGGAGAAGGGCTGGCCCCTACGCCTTCTGGGCGGTATTTTGGAGTGGCGGTTGGTGGGGGTGGACTTCGGTTCAGTTCAGTCGCTCAGTCGTGTCCAACTCTTTTGAGAATAGACTTAAGAAGCACGGAGACTTGAGGAGGCTAAAGGTCATAGTCAGAGATGTTGGATTGGATTGGATCAGAGAATAGCAGAGGAGGTGACGAGATGTGTTTGGATTCTGAATACATTCTGAAAGAAGTACCTAAAGGAATTGTTAATAACTATAACAATTAGGAGTTAAGTGAAGCCGCTCAGTCGTGTCCAACTCCTTGCGACCCCATGGACTGTAGCCTACCACGCTCCTCTGTCCATGGGATTTTCCAGGCAAGGGTACTGGAGTGGGTTGCCATAAAGGTCATGTTTATGTTTTTGACTTATTCACTCTCGGTGCATGGTATTCAGGTATCCACTATATAACTTGTCATTTCTGTATGTTTGAAATTTGTCAAATTAATAATTTGTAAACAATAAGCATACCCCTACTCTGTAGCAGGAACCTCACTGCCCAGCTAACCTGATAGCAATCCTCCTCTGCAGGCACTCCCAAGCTAGGAGGAAGACTAGAATGGGGAGGATGGACCATGTACACTACGGGTGGAAAGATTAGTGACAGGAACAAAATTGGGATCGGAAGTGATGGGGCCTGACTGGGGCAGAAGACCTGTAAAGGGAGTAGAAGGCAAGGCTCAAAAGTCTGTTTACCCCATGCTATAGGCTTTTTCTAGATGAGGATGGGAATCATGGAACAATTTTAAGCACAGCAATGATATGATCAGATTTGTTTTAGAAAATCTATTTGGGATGGATGAATTTGTGTTAGGAGAGAATGGAAGCAAGGAGAACAGTTAAGAGAAAATTACAGTGGTCCAGGCAAGAGGCAGTGAAGGTATTAATTGAACAGGGTGTTCATCACTGGATTGGCCTTATTGGAATGTCCAAGATTCAGGGTTTGGTAATGGGACCATGTTTATTTCACTTGTGACTTCTAACACTCCGGCTGCAGAAGAGGAGCTAACTTAGAGTCAATCTGCATCAGAGCAGCTTCAGGAAGAGGGGCTGTTTGTACAGCCCTCCTGATAAACTTTCCTGGTAGACCCTCTTGGTAAACCTTGACAGACCTGAACATGGACTCCACTTAAGCCCACCAAGTTCTATTAAATCTTCATAGGGTAACTGATGATCCCCCAAACAAATGGTCTTCCTGTTTCCTCATCTGATAAGCCTTTACACACTGCTAGAAAACTTACCTGAAATTTAACCTGACTGTCATTCCCTGGCCAAAAAACCTCCTCAGCTCCTCACCGCATCAGAATAGAAGTGGTTCAGGGCAGACAAGGTTTTTCATATTTCATGCTAGCTTACTGCTTCAACTGTATTTTCCCCTAGACTGTATCTTCCTCTCTGAGCAAACTTAGCTTCTACTGGTTTACCACACAGCCAGCCCTGTTATTTAACTGACCTCACCCTCCACCCCCCAGTAGCCAGGCCTTTACATATCCTGTCCCCTTCAGCACAAGGTATCTTTCCTCTCCCCACTCCAGGTAACATACTGACGCAGGAGATCGATACCAAGTTGCCCATATGCTAGACATTGTCCGACCAGTGGTTCTTAGCCATCTGGGAGGGAGAGAATTCCTGGCACTCTCTCCCCAGAAAAATGTACACATGCATATGCACCTCCAGGTTTGCTATCAGTTCCACAAGCTTCATGTCGGGTGGCATCACTGACTTGATGGACATGGGTTTGAGCAAGCTCCGGCAGTTGGTGATGGCCAGGGAAGCCTGGCGTCCATGGGGTCGCAAAGAGTCTGAGCGACACGACTGTGCAACTGAACTGAACTGAACCACAAGCTTCACAAGGAATGTGAAGCTATCTTTGTGAGGCAAGAGGGCCCCACCCAGGGTAGATACTGCAAAATGAAAATAGGAGGACAATTGAGGGAGGAGGCTGGGCTCTGCCTCAAGAGGAGAGGCCACTTATTTCTCATTTTTGAAGTAAGGTGACCTCCCTGACTACACATGCACAGAAAGGCTCCTTGGAGGTCAAAAGGGGGAGTGATGCTAGGTGATGCTAACTACCTCTACACCTCTAATGTAGAATCTGCCTTGGCTGAGACGTGTGTGCACATATAAGAGGATCCTAAGGTACACCAATTGTGGACTCTGAGCCAGGGAAATCAAAATGGTTGGCCAAAGGAAACCCAGAAACAAACGCTCTATATAAGTGATCATACCACCACGAGGGCATGACTCTGGGACTCTGAGTCCACCCATGTGTCTATCCATACGTACTCTTTTTTTTCCTCCTAATAAACACTAGACTTCTCTCACTACTTTCCGTCTTTACGGCAGTTCTTTTTCTGCAAAGCCAAAGAGCCAGGGCCTTGTCACTGACCACTGGTCTGGCAGCTAGGATTTGGTGCTCTCACTGCCCCTCCCCAGCCTCAATGTCCGGCCAGGGAACAAGGCCCAACGTCAAGCTGCTGCAGGCCGAGGCCATCTGAGATCACTTGGCCCTCTCTTGAGAAGCCTTCTTCCTAGACTTTGGGAATCAAACATGAATGAGGGGGACCTTCCCTTAGGTCATACCCTTCCCAAGACTGTCCACACCCTGTGACTGAGCAAGGGAGAGATTTAATGCCTGACCACTCTGGCATAGTATCAGATACTCTGACAGGTAGTATTCACACTCCAGTGCTCTCTGCTGGGTTGGCTTCATTGGGCCTGCAACACAGTTTATCTGCGGCCTCTGCCTAATTCTGCTTCCTGCCCCCTCCCTTTACATACGCTGGTCCCTAATAAGTATCTTGTTCCCCAAGCTCCATCTCAGTACTTGCTTCCAAAGAGTCCAACCTGCAAGAGTAGTATTCAACATCATTCCTTACCAAAAACAAGATAAAACCAAAAGGTAAAGAACATAAAACTGTAAATTTAAGATTTGAAGCAAACTCCCTTGTAATAGATAAAGAGTAACTACTTTTTTTTTTAAAGCAAACTAGTAACTACCATATTTTTTCTCAGCAAAACTATTTAATGGTGAACTATTAGAAGCTATCCTGTTAACGATAGGAGAACAAATAGAGATTTTTTTAATCATGATTACTGCTTAACGTTTTACTGGACTTAGTAGCTAATGCAAAAATATCAATAGGGAGGGAGGGAGGGAAAGAAATAGCAAACTAAGGAAGAAGTGAAAGAAAGTGAAAGTTGCTCAGTTGTGTCTGACTCTTTGTGACCCCCTTGGACTATACAGTTCAGGGAATTCTTCAGCCCAGAATACTGGAGTGAGTAGCCTTTCCCTTCTCCAGGGGATCTGCCCAACCCAGGGATCAAACCCAGGTCTCCCGCATTGCAGGCATTTTCTTTACCAGCTGAGCCACCAGGAAAGCCC
>NW_011494876.1:16442235-16445173 GCF_000754665.1 Bison bison bison | reverse complement strand
CATCTCATCCTCTGTCATCCCCTTCTCCTCCTGCCCTCAATCTTTCCCAGCATCAGGGTATTTTCAAATGAGTCAGCTCTTCGCATCAGGTGGCCAAAGTATTTGAGTTTCAGCTTTAACATCAGTCCTACCAATGAACACCCAGGACTGATCTCTTTTAGGATGGACTGGTTGGATCTCCTTGCAGTCCAAGGGACTCTCAAGAGTCTTCTCCAACACCACAGTTAAAAAGCATAAATTCTTTGGCACTCAGCTTTCTTTATAGTCCAACTCTCACATCCATACATGACCACTGGAAAAACCATAGCCTTGACTAAACAGACCTTTGTTGACAATGTTAAAAATAACAGATCACAAACAGGAAGAATCAATCCTATTCAGAATAACATCAAAACCCATAATGTATGCAGGACTAAACCAAAGATCCATGTGAATAAAGCTATATAAATTCATATACACAAAAGGCAAACAAAAGAAGTATAAAGAAACAGTAATATTCCTTGGATGCAAAGACTCAATAATGAGGCTATCAGTGCTTCCCTTTAAGTTATTCTTAGAAATTCAGTGCTCTCCAGTGGATTTTCAAAAATGAAAACATGTCAACCTGAATCTAAGATTTATACAAAAGAAAAGTTGTATGATATTGGTGAAGAAATATGAGTCTTCTAGATGAGGCCCCAGAGTTCAAGGAGCTAAGACCAATCATTCCCACTATAGGGAATGATTCTGTGACACAGAAACTGAGAGACATTGTATTTTGTTTACATATCTTATATGCAAATTTATTTTGAAGACAGAATACTACACATATCATTTCATATCCTATTTTTATCACTTAAGAGTATATTACAGGACTTCCCTGCTGGTAGAGTGGCTAAGAATCAGCTTGCCAATGTAGGGGACACAGATTCCATCCTGGTCCAGGAAGATTCCACATGCTGCGAGCAACTAAGCCTGTAAGCTGTAACTACTGAAGCCCATGCACCTAGACTTTTGCTCCACAAGAGAAGCCACCGCAAAAAGAAACCCGAGCACCAAAATGAGAGTAGTTCCTGCTCCCTTCAACTAGAGAAAGCCCAAGCACAGCAATGAAGGCCCAGTGCCACCAAAAATTTAAAAAAAGAAAAATTTTTTGAAGAGTATATCCCAGACACCCAAGCACAGCCAAAAATAAAAATAAACTAAAAAAAAAAAAAATGGTATTAGCAACAGCTTAATAAACATCTATTTAACAGAGTAATGTTGAAAACAAGGATGGATATGTGACCCTAAGAAACTCACCTTGGAACTTTCTTGGTAGTCCAGTGGCTAAGACTCTGTTCTCCCAATCCAGGGGACCCAGGTTCAATTCCTGGTCAGGGAAGTATATCCTACATGCTGCAACTACAGATCCTGTGTGCTACAACTAAGACCCAGGGCAGCCAAATAAATATTTTAAAAAAAGAAAAGAAACTCACCTTCAGCAGGCGAGAGATGGAACAAATAAGGATAGTACCTGGGATTCCAATATATTGTACATTTGTATGCTTGATATGTGAATGTCCTCATTCACTATTTTGCAAATGCAATAATTATACAGAAAAACTGATTGTTCCCTTTTATTTATTGGGGAGGATTTATTACCAGGAACCCAGAACGAATGCACCTAATTAAAAAGATTTCATTAGCCGAAAATATAGTTTGGTTCCTTCACTAGTGTCATGATATAAAGGGCTATGTTTTGTTATAACAAATAAGTACATCGAACTACAGGCTTCCCTTGCGGCTCAGACGACGGTAAAGAGTGTGCCTGCAATGCAGGTGACCTGGGTTAGATCTCTGGCTTGGGAAGATTCATCCCAATGTTCTTGCCTGGAGAATATTCTTGTCCATGGGGTCGCAAAGAGTGGCACACGACTGAGCACCTTATAGACAAAGTTTTACGTTGCTAATATATAAAACATGTCACTCACTCATTATTGTTAGTTTTCACTCCAAATTAAGGTGTGTGTGCGAATGGTTTTCTAGTATTTGAAAGCACCTGATTTGGGTTGCTGCTAAGTCACTTCAGTCGTGTCCGACTCTGTGTGACTCCACAGACGGCAGCCCACCAGGCTCCCCCGTCCCTGGGATTCTCCAGGCAAGAACACTGGAGTGGGTTGCCATTTGGGTACATGCTCCTAATTAAACAGGAAGCTGAAAATCATGTATACAAATATATGCAAGAACTGAAGAGAGTCCATTACACATCAATATCCTGAATATTAGCACATACACGACTCATGCATGGGTGGAAATGGTTTGGGTTATCTATGGACTTGCACAGCGAGGAAGCTCCCTAACATCACTTGCTTCACTCCGGCGTTTCCACGTTGTGCAGCAGCAACTTAAGTGAGGCTTCATGTCTGTCTATCCATAACACTCGACAAAGGCCCCAGAAGGTACTGAAAGGCATAATGGCACTTCCTATACTGTGTGAATACACTGTGCAGCAAGGTAGTTAAGATTCAATCTCGGGTGATTGGGAAGCCAAAGAAATTAGGCAGCGAACTAGGCCACGGAGAGGGAAGCGGAAGCCTGGCGTGGTTCTACGAATCGGCCTAGGTAGAAATTCCCGGCCCGGCTTGCTGACACGAAGACCCAGCTCTCATTCGATCAAACAGCGGCCATGAAATATCAGTCCTTTATCCACTCCACGAACGACTGGAGGTCTTCTCCGCGCCGGACACCGAGTACAGTGAAGTGAGGAGAGTCCGTCAAAAAAACAACAAAAGCCCTGGTTGAAAGGATCCAGGCCGGGGGCGCTGGTAGGCGAAAGCCCGCGGCGATGCAGTGACAGCTTTCCAAGAAGCCTCTCCTTTGCTAGCCGTCGGCGCCAGCCTTGCTGCGGGCGTACTCCCGTCGCTGCGCTGGGGGGGAGTGAAGTGTCCGCAGAGAGGCGTTATTACCCAGCGCCTGT
>NW_011494876.1:16403109-16442011 GCF_000754665.1 Bison bison bison | reverse complement strand
TACCCCGGCGGGCCGGGGGAGGGGGTGGGCTCTCCGCGCGCCTCCCTAGCCCTGCCGGGGCTCCGCCTTCGTCGCTGCCTGCGAGGTCCCGGCGCCCCCGGCATCTCGTACTGGGTCTCAGGGCTCTCCGCCATCCCGCTGATGAGCTGCCGGTGGCCGAGGCCAGGGCGCACCGGCGCCTGATGTCTCTCGGTCTTTCCGCCTCCCGCCGCCTGCAGTTCGCCGAGAGGTCGCAGGCCAGCGCCTCTGACCGACTGGTGCCGGGCGCATCTAGGCCCTCCCCGCCGGGCGTGCCGGGGAAACGCGGCGCCTCCGGGGGCTCCCCACTCGGGTCATCATCGGGAGCTCTCGCAGTGCCCCCCTCCCCGCGCGGTTAGTTAACGCCTGCGGGTGAGGGGCCCCCTGCGCGTGGACTCCGTGTCCTCGCGGATATATTCCGGCGCCTGGGATTGGGATAGGCGGCCCTGGAGCTGCGTCGCCGCCTCACCGGACACCGCTTGTGGTAGCCGCCGGAGAGGCGATCGGGTTCTCGGATGACTTCACCTCAGTGCTGATTGTTACTCTGTCCCATAGAACTTTCTGCCACACTGGTCCTATTCTGTACCTTTGCTGTTCAGTAGGATAGCCACTAGCTGCTACACGTGGCCATTGACTTATGGCTAGTGCGACTGAAAATCCAAGTGTCAGGTTTTATTTAATCTTTGAGTTAAATGTAAATGACCACAAGTGGTTAGTGGCTACCCCATTAGACAGGGTTCATTCATATTTTTGTACCAACGAGTTTTCTTCGGAAATGTGGATTTAGTAAATGACACTTAAGTGCTAAATATATCTGGAGTAAACATTGATATCAAAAAGTCTGTTGTCTTGTTCTTGTCAGCCTTATACTGACACTTCTTCAGTTTGAATTCCTTAGCCCAGGATTGTTGGCAGCTCTTATGAACACGTGACTTTGATGAGGGGTGGGGGAGCGCAGTAATTTCTGTTACTCCTTGCCTGTTTGGGACGTAAGGCTAATGTTTAACATCCGAAGGAAATCAAAGCGTTATCTATCATCTGTTGTGTTAATGAAGCAATAACATACTGGCCCCTTGAAACAGTGTCAGCACTCTTTCAAACAGAATAGGGATATTTAACTTTGAAAAGATTAGTAATTAAGATTTTATTTAAATCTGGACCTAGAGCACCCAGTAAGTATGAAATGGTGTTCCCCTTTTTGGAAGGGAGCCTGAAGTTTTCCCCTGCTTCTTGAATATTTAGCTGGTGAGAAGCGCCAGTCCTGGCAAGAAATCCAGAGAAAGTGAAAACTGTGCTTTTTTTGTTGTGGTTGTAGGTAGCTTTGGATAGTATTCGGCTCTGTGGGAGGGTGCATGGGGTATTGTGAGTCCTCATAGATCATAGATCTGGTGAAAAGTATGATGCTGGATTCTACTGGTTGTCAGCACTGTGGTCCTGGGCAAGTTGCTTAATCTTTTTGAACTCTAGTTTCCTCATGTGTAGGAAGAGGACGATCGCCACTTTGTAGGGTTATAAACATTTAATGAGAATGAGTCTGACCTGAAATTGGCTCTCATTAAATGAAAGCTGTCCTTGGTAGTGATTATTTTATAGATGGGAGCAGTATTTGTAATGCTATTTATGCTTATATGCCTAATAAGCAGTATCTTACGTAAAAATGCAGATAGAAGAAAACAGACTTAAAAAATCTGTTGTTCCTCTACTATTTTGCAAATCGTCTTCCACAATCATTGTTTGGACTTTGATTTTCATTTAGTTTATATTTGCCTGTCTGTGTTAGAAGTATTTCTTTGAAAGTTATCGCTGGTTTTCCAAGAAATTTAAAAGGATAAAAACATGGACCTAAAATTTCAGATTAAGTAAGTGAGTAGTACTTATTTAGTCTTTGATAGAGGGATCTGTAGCTCTGAGAAAGTCAAGTAGGCCTTGAGCATGTCAGAAGAGAGGTACAAATGGGTGTTAATATTGGGTATTGTACTAGGAACATTTTTTTTTCTTTTTAAGCCCTAACCACTAGACCACTAGGAAATTGCACCCTCCCCCCCGTTTTTTGTTTTTTGTTTGTTTTTTTTTTTAATTTTTGTTTTATTTTCTCTTGTGGACTTTTTTAATTTGAAAATAATTTTTCATAAAGTGAGAGCTGAAATATTAACAGTATTCTGTAAGTGTTAGAGTACAGCAATGGAGATGACTTTATGATAAAAGCCCAGTTCAAGTCAGTTAAAATTTGCTTTGTCAATCTCTATCATTTAAGATTGAAATTATAGTAGTTAACTTAGAAAATCTGAAAAATACAAGTGAGGTAGTACACAGCACTGTAAATCAACTATAATCCAATAAAAATTAAAGAAAAAAAAAGTGAAGTAGTGGACTTTCAAACAGAGGGAACGAATGAGAGGGAACTGGTTACCCGAGGTTAGATTATTATTAGCTGTTTATTTTAAATACTTTCTTTTTTTAGAAGGCCATGTAACTCTTGTCAATATATAATTATGAAGTGGATTTCTGTGGGACTTACAAGAAAATAATTTCTGGTCCTTTGCTGCTTGTTCTTTTAAATGTCTTTATTTTTAAAATTTGTGAACTCAGGCTACCAATTTTACAGTATGTAAATAGATTTATCTTTTTTCATTTTAGATGGAAATTATATGAATGAAATTATATGAATGACTATTTAGGTGACATCTTCCTGCAAGATCTTCAAGAATTACAGGTATTTTTAATTTAAAGATTCTTTCTTTCTCCTAAAGGAAAAATAGTTAAGTTCAGTTGTGATTAGGTGGTTCTAGCATATAACACAATTTGTTAAAAGTCAAACTGAAAATATATTATTGCTCTCTCATTAGTGTGACTTTTTTTTTAATTTAAGCATTTATAGGTAAAATATCAGAGGTAGATTCACTGATCTTTTTATAATATCATTAAAATGTGACTCTGTAGTCCTTTAGACTGGTTACATATTCAGTAGACATTCATTTTAATCTTTTTTTATTATTAATTTTTTGGAGAGATTATCTACTTCAAATAGGTTTTAAATTTACTTTGGTATTTAATCCAGATTTGGTTATATAAATTATCTCATTCCATTCAGTCCACATGCTCTTGCATTTTAAGGTCCTCTTAGTTTTAGATTTAAATCACTGTTTGATACTGTTCCTTGGAAACAGTCACTTGAAATAGTTCTTGTGTAGAGAAGTTAATGGGTATTTGCCAAAATCATCTCTAAGAGTTAAAATATGTGACTGTTTTACTTTTTCAACTAGTATTCTCTTTTCATTTATATGTAATTGAGTCACATTTTGATCTATGAGGATTTTTCAGTAGCTGTTGCCATTTGATCTTGTTTCTTTACTGTAGTAGATTCTCTTTTTTCCTAGGCTCGATCCTGCCAAAGTAGTATATCTGTAGTTTTCCTTCACTATTGGGTCAGTTTCTTTGCCTCTCAGTACCTCTTTTAGAGGATTAGTAGAACCCTTTAAAGTGGAAAAATCAGTTACCTTTGCAGACAAGAGGAGGATGTTGATGTTGAAGAGCTGTGTGGTTTTTATTTTTTCTTTACTATGCACTTTTTTCCCCATATATCTGAGAGCAATGTCTGTAAAACACTGGTATTATTTCCCCAGAAATTGTAGTGGGATGGAACTGTGTCCCTATTTATGTTCTGTCTGTGTCACCACTCAGTAGGGCACGATTAGCTGAGAAAATTTAAACATTGGCTCTTTAGCCTTTAGGATACTTCCACTCTGGGCAATCAGCTGTGGGAATGTGCTTCTCTCTTAAGGACCCTGGCAGGAAGGACAACTCTGTGGGAATTTGACTCCTTGACATGGAACAGACAGCCTTACTCTTTCATGCCAGACCCTTCATGTGAAGTTACCATTGTTAACTGCTTCTGCCCCTCCAGGAAAGGGTTTCCCTTTGAAAAGCCTGGGCAGGGAGATGATGGTGAGGTTTCCTGGATGAGAGGAGAGTTGGAATAGGCCATAGTAGGGGTAGGACCAGTGCTGTGCCATTTTGGTTCTTGAATGATTTCTGTTACAGCTTTTCACAGTGAAAGTAACTAACACATATTTTTTTCTTTTCCTCCCTTAGAAGACAAAAACACTAATGAGTTTGAGAAAGTGGTGAAGTTTGGGGGGAGGGAAAAAAACTGCTTTCCTGATCTGCAACTTGACTGGATGTTAAGATGTCTGTGGACATGAATAGCCAGGGGTCTGACAGCAACGAAGAGGACTATGACCCAAATTGTGAGGAGGAGGAAGAGGACGAGGACCCTGGGGACATAGAGGACTATTACGTGGGAGTGGCCAGCGATGTGGAGCAGCAGGGGGCCGACTCCTTCGACCCTGAGGAGTACCAGTTCACGTGCTTGACCTACAAGGAGTCCGAGGGTGCCCTCAATGAGCACATGACCAGCTTAGCTTCTGTCCTAAAGGTGAGCAGTGTTGTCAACTCCCAAGTGTAATCCCTGAAATTAAATCTAAATATGAGCTGTTGCTAAAGTCTCCTCCGGCCTGGTTAAATGGCCTGTAGCTTGAAACCTAACTGAATTATGTGTTGCATCCTCTGGACACATCTGATGTATTTGTGTTGTCTAAGATGCATATCAGAGGACCTCAGCTTCTCAGACTACTAGGAATTAGAAAGGCGGGGTGGAGTGGATTCAGGGGAGATAGACCAGAAATACACAGAAGCAGAGCTGTGTAGATTAACACTTGTTTCAGAAAGTCTTATGAAATTTTATGAGATTTTATCCTCATAAAATAGGATAAACATCAGAATCACCCAACAGTGTGTGGGCGATTGATAAATCTCTTAAGAGAAGCTCCTAGATCTCCCTGTTTGCTGTGAAGAATCGGTGCTTCTAGGCTAATGAGTTCGTTTGTTTCATATACTGGTGACTAATGTCTGATGTTGAAAGGAAGTTTAGCAGTAACTAAGAATAAAGTAAGTTCTCATAGCTTGTATTTCATTGATTTGAGGGGGTGTGAAATTGAAATTGTAAGTAACAGAATTGATGATTATTTTTAACACTTCAACTAGCATGGTTTTCAATGTCTGGCACCTTAGGCCAGGTATTATCCTCACAATGGACATGTTGTATTACATAATATCGAACTAGTACAGAGTAAAACACATGGGACACCTCTGACTGTGGATTATGATAGTCGTTTAGACAGTGTCCCAGCACGTTTGTCCTTTCACGTGGACCATCATGTGAAAGTGGGAACATTTCTCCTACTTTACTGTTTTCACTGACCTTCCTTTCAGGAGCTGTTGCATGGATTTTGTTGTTCGCTAAAACTGAAGATCAAGAGCACATGGGCATGATGTCAACCAAATAATGTTCATTTTGGTATTGAAATGGAAATAACAAAGGTGTGCCGTACTGTAAACGTTGCTTTATCCTACTAGTCCAGGAATTTTTTTTTTTTCCAGGTGATCAGCAGATGTTAACTAATACCTTGGATTTGGATACTTAGGGCTTTATTAGCAGCTAGCTAGAAGCTGAAAGCTAAAGATTTTGTGCAACTCACTTCTAGAAATGGGCAGGTTTCCTCTCTCGCGCTCAGCAGAAAACTCGAAGAATGAAGACACATTGGAACTTCTGGGTTAGGGATTTCTGCTCATAACAATAGCAGAGTTGCTGGGGCATCTCCCTGGGAGAAAAGAGATCTCAGATCTCTTCCTTCGTCATTATTCCCACCTCTCCTCTCTGGTCAACTAGTTTCTTTTTCTTCAACCATATTTTACATGGTGTTGGTATTTAAAATTAGAGAAGGAATTGTCGGGTATGTGGTTCTGGACAGTATCAGTTGGCAAAGTTCATCAGGATGTTTCCACCTATGCATAGGAACTCTCAGTTTGTTAAGCCCCCGTGCCAGCTTTCTTTCTCTGCTGGAGACAGCTGAGGGGCACAGGCCTTTTCCTCCCTTTTTTTTTAATTGTAGTAAAACCCATAAAATACACCATTTTACTCCTTTCCTTTTTATTAGGCTGTCTTATTGTGGGCCTGGGGAGGCCCTCTCCTTAATTGTTCGGACCCTCACGGCTCTTTCAGGCCTACCTTGTGCCCTCCCTGAGCAAGCCTCCTTGCAACCTTCTAGAACACAGTGGTTGGCTCCTGTTGTGGACCCAGGGCCCAAATGTTACAACCCAAGTCTGTTAACTCATACAGTGCAATCTTCTAACTGCTTGATGTTGTTCTTACGTTTTCACGTATTTGGGGATGTTCTCTTCACTGCTTGTCACTTGACAGAGGGCAGAAACTACTTTTTTATCTTGTCTCCCCCGTCATTCCTATCACAGTGTTCATCCATAGCAGGCATTGAATACTTTGGGGGCACTGTGGATTTTGTCAACTGCTGATGATGTCGCTGATTTTATTGGTATGAGCTCGATTCCCTAGTCCGTGCTGCCCATCCTCTACTGTTGTAAAAGGGCATTATTCTTGCCTGCAAGATCAGGAAAAATAGGACAAAAAGAACCGGGAACAGAGATGAAGGAACAAAGAGAGAAGGAAGAAAGTTGAAACCCCAGGAAAGGGTTAAAGGGAAAATAATGCAGAGAGGAAAATAATCCATGAAATTCTGAATGATGGTAGAAAAGGAAGCTGGATTTTTTTTTCCCCTCCCTCACTGAGGAGTGTGTTAACACCATTTCCATTCTGGGCCTGGGCAGCCGAGGTCCTGGCTCTTCTGGTGGCTTGGCTGCGTGTAAGGGGGCTCCATGGTGTTCTAAGAGGTGCAGGAATTTGACCAAGGAGGACAGGCAGAAACGGCTTGCTCAAGAGTACAGGAAGAAGGAATCACACAGTCTTCCTCTTTCAGGCTGGCTAAAACCTAGCATTGGTTTTACTTTTGCATTTGAAATTTTTTGAGGTAAGAGGAAGTCATTGAAGTGTTGAGTTTAGAGAATGGTGTTCACGGGCGCTTTAGCTACTCGCACTCCTGTTGCATGTGTCTGTGAGAAAGGAGCTCAGTAATCGTCACCCAGGTCACTGCTGATTTCCCTCACCGATCACGTACTGTTTGCACACTCGTGACTTATTGAGATATTTCTTTAACACGGTTTAGGTGTTATTTGGCTAATAGGAAATGTGATGTGTGTGTAGTTTCACGTTAGAGCCTTGTGAACAGCTAGCTGTCCATGAGCAAAAGCTGAGTTGGAGAAGTGGCATCAGTTAGCCACTGATCGGTGTTTTTCATTCTGTTGTGTTCTGGCAGTCGCCTGTGGATGAGCCGTAGACTAACTATAGTTAAACCTTCTGTTACCTTTTGGGATTTCCAGTCTCTTAGGCAGAAAATTCCCAGCTGTCTGGGACACTGGGCTTTTGGTTTAGTGAGGGCCCTTGCTATCAGAGGGTAACTTCCTATATGTATTCTGCGACCAGTTCTTGAGTAAGATCATTAATTGAGAAAAGAAAGTGCCCAGAAAAATCAAATTCAGGGCTGAGAAAGACAAAGGAGAAAATGCTTACCTGTTATGGGGTAGAGGGAAAACTGCTGATGTTCAAATAATGGCAAAACAGAAGCCTTGTTAGAGAACAAGCTATCATCCTACACGAATGGAATAGTTGTGAAAGATGAAATGGTTGCCAATGAGGTAGATTGTGAAGTAAGAGGGGGAAATCTCTGACAAATATTTTAGTGATATTCAAGTCTTCAAAAAATGAGCAAAGTTACCTGGTCTTTGTATGAAACTTACACAAAAAATTATTGTTGCTGCGATAGATTTGGGAGGCCTTCTCTAGTAATAACAGGCCCTTTTTATTACAAAATGTGGGCTTCCCTGGTGGCTCAGAGGTTAAAGCGTCTGCCTGCAATGTGGGAGACCTGGGTTTGATCCCTGGGTCGGGAAGATCCCCTGGAGAAGGAAATGGCAACCCACTCCAGTATTCTTGCCTGGAGAATCCCATGGATGGAGGAGCCTGGTGGGCTACAGTCCACGGGGTCGCAAAGAGTTGGACACGACTGAGCGACTTCACTTTCACTTTAACTTGGAAGAATTTCATCATTCAGTGAATCCTGCTGGTACTTGTTCCCTGAATCTCAGGGGGCATTTGCTGTCAGGCTACTCAAGAAGGGGCTCAGTCACGGTCCAGCCCCAGACAGAGCCCAGGCTGGCTTTGAGTGCTTATGGGCTGGAGGTGCCTCCCGCATTGTGCTCCTTCTCTCAGCAGTTTGTTAGGACTGTGGGCAGGGAAGGTGGGATGTTGCTGCTCAGAGCCCCGCCCGGGCTTCAGAAAGGAGAAGAGAGTCCATTTTGGACTAAATCTGGTCTGTAGAGCTGCCTATGAGCTCTGTGAGCTTTGTGGTGATAAGAGAACCTCAAGATGGGATGTGGCAGGAGTGGGAGTAACAGAATTTCCCGGGTCAGTTAGGCATGGGGCCGGGAAGTTACCTTCTGGGCTGGAGTGGAGACTCAGATGTGTAGGTAAAAAGGAATAAAATAGAAGATCATGAATGCCACCTAAAGTGTCTTTACTGTTGAAGGAAAGAATTAGATTTTTTTAAACTTCAGTGCTGAACTGTGCTGCTCACTTTTCTCAAGCCTGGTTTTCTTCAAATAGGGTTAGAGATATAGACTGATTATTGGGAGTGTTTTTACTATGGTTCTTGCCTTACAAATTGCTGTATTAACTGCAGTAGAGCTGGGGAATGTTCCCCAGAAGACTATTCTGCCACCCTCTTGCTTGAATTTGTTTTAAGATCTAGTGCTTGCTGTTCAGCAAATTGTGGCTGGAAAATCTCTCCAACTTCTTCTGTGGGTCATTTTTCCCTTTTGTGGGTGAATCATGAATTACCTTATATTTATTCTTTCTCTCAAGTAGCACTAAGTTCTTATATAACATCTGGAAAAGACTAATTGTATTTATTAAATTAACTTTCTTATATCCTGGTATAGCTGAATGTAAGAACATGTGTTAGTTTTATTTACACATTCATTAATTAACCAAGTAATGATTGTTTTCATGTTACTGCTCATGGGAAAGTGTCTTTAAGCTGGGCCCAGTAACACTAAATGTTTGTGTGCTGAGCAGCCGTCTGATTTCTATTTTTATGGTCTGATGTCAGGTTTCTTTGCGTGCCTCTATCTCACTAGAATCTAGATTAAATTCTTGTGTTTCGAATAGTTGGTCGTTAGTGGATGTGTTGACATACTTCAGCATGCTTTTTAGTCTGGAAGTCTGGTAAGTGTTTTACTGGTGTGTAAATGTATTTTTTAAAGGGAGATGAGAAATGTCCAGAGTGACATTGAGAATTGCCTAAGAGCAACTAGTGCTAGAGTTATCCCTGTCTGGCCAGCTTAGAAAGGTTATTGTTATCATTGACTTTGTGCCCTCACTGTGTACCTGGCACCACGTACCACATGCTGCCTGCCTTTGGGAAAAGAAGCTCTCCATGAGGTTCAAGGCCAGCTTTCATTCCGGTCTTTTGTTGTACTTGCATACTGCCTTAGGAACTGTGTGATCAAGGGGGTGATTCTAATTCCACTAAAGAATACCGTTCATAACTTTGTTAGCCTAAAATAAAAGCTTTCCTCCTTGCTTATTATCCCACAGGTCTTGTCCATATTCACAGATATGTTACTGTTCCGCAATTCATTCATTCAGCTAGTATTTATTGAGCATCTGCTATGTGTTAGGCACTGGGAAAATAGCTGGGAACAAAATGGAAAATCTCTACTCTGGGTGACAGTACATTCCAGTATTCATTATGTGCATGTAGTTATATATTCTGTCTTTAAAAATGTGAATTTCAAACACTTCCTCTTGTTTATACTTCATCCTCATATGTTCTTTTATGTATAACACATTGTCTTGTTTTTGAACCATAATTTGCTCCGGCTTTCCCCGTCAGGCATTTAGGGGAGTACTTGTGTGTTACAGTTGCGGGGACTGGTTATATTGCTGTGAGCATTTTCATGGACGCGGCCCGTGTGTTGTTGAGTCTGCACTACCAGTGGTCAGGCTAGCCTGAGTTCCACTTCCTCTTCTGCCATGTAATATAACATGACCATGGGCAAGTTTC
Organism: Bison bison bison; assembly: GCF_000754665.1. Taxonomy (NCBI): domain Eukaryota; kingdom Metazoa; phylum Chordata; class Mammalia; order Artiodactyla; family Bovidae; genus Bison; species Bison bison. The sequence goes on along the minus strand of NW_011494876.1, from coordinate 16,431,959 downwards.
TCAACATCTGTAAGCTTCAGTTTCCTCATCTATGAAGTAGTGATAATTAATACCTTCTTCACAGCATTAAGTGAGATAATGCACGTAAAGTGCCTGGCACGTGAGTGTTTAAACATGGTCATGGTAGAAGCGGGGCAAGAGTTGAAGAACGAGAATATTGCTGTCACATATGTGCTGTGGTTCCTTGGAACACATTCTCAGGATTGTGCGTTTTGAGTCACAGGGTAGGAACCAAATTGCAGAAGGTTCTGGGTGATGTGTTACTGACTGACGCTTCTGAGTGTGCCTGCAGTACTTGGATCATGGACTTGGGGCTCTCTTGCCCTCATCCAAATACTCTGATGTCTTTCTCGTGGGGCCTATGATAAGAAAAGTAAAAATAACACAAACTGAATTTTGAATTGGGACCAGAAAGAGGTTATAGGGGAATATGGTCTTGTCTTTTGTTTCTGCATTTCTAGTTAACTGCAGTGTTGGTCTCGTGCCTGCATTGATGGCACTCCTTGCTGAAGTGCTTAGCTTGCTTAGCTTACTTCATTCTGTGATCCTTTACTAAGGATCCTGTTTTTAAGATGCCACCTTACTTTTTTTTTTTCTGCCTTGCCACACACCATGTGGGACCTTTAGTTCCCCAGCCAGGGATCAAACCTGTGGCCCCTGCAGTGGAAGCACAGAGCCCTAACCACTGGACCACCAGGGAATTCCCAAACACCCCCAAGGACTTTAACTTTTGCTGTGCCCCAGTTTTGCTCCCCTGCTGCCCTAGGAAAATGTAAAGGATTTGATTTCTCTGTCTGATAGAGGGAAGAGTTAGAGCAAAGATTTGAGAAGAGGTACAGACTGAGACAGCAGGAAGCTTTGCATCCTGCTTAACCTGAAATGTGTCCTGCTGTGGCTTGATTACTTAAACTGACATGAATTTCAGAATTCCACGCTTGTGTTGTGTTCTCTTTTCTCTAGCCTATCATAACCCTTTAAAACCATGAAATGGTTTTGCTGTGATAACCACAAGTAATCAATCATAAATAGAGGAAGGAACATGCAGGAAGAGCGAGATGTTTGTTTGGAGAGTTTTAACAGGACAACAGAGCTGTTATAGTCGTGAACAAAGAGTGGTCTCTATCTGGGAATGCTGCTCTCTTTGACTAGCAGTTTCTTTCCTGCCCAGTACATGCTCTACCCACACATTTCCTTTTTCCCTTGTTTTAGACTTTTACTGGTCTCTTCAGTGCGCTCACCATCATTTTCCAGTCTTGCTGCCTTTTACAATATTCCAGTGCCATCCAACCTGGCTTTCTGGATTCTCTATCTTCATCGGTGATACCACCATCCACCAGGCTGGAAATTGGGGACTTACCCTTGGTTCCCTTCTCCCGTGAAGCCCTCTCTGATCTCCAGGCAGATTCAGATATTTACTCTGCCCCCCTTTTTGCATGTTTCTTGATATATACTGATACTAGTTGTTTGTATGCCAGGAACTGAACTCTTTGAGATGAAGAGGTTTTTTTTTGTATACTTTTTTTTGTATAAACAGCACTGAGCAAAAATGCCTGGTTAATGTTTTGATCTCAGTAAGTGTTGCTTGTTGTTGATATGACTGTCTAAATAAGCCCAGGCCAATAATTGCAAAAGTTGAGCATCTAACCCCAAGGTTCTACTTCTGTATGTTTCCGTTTGTAAATAGACGATATGCTTGTTTAAGGGCTTCCATGATGCCAGCTGACTTTCAAATATAGATGGTATATACCTGGTAGGTGTGTGGTTCCTAGCTTGGTGTGCATGTCAGATTTAGCTTTGGCAGTTCTTATATGGAAGACGTTTGAACTTTGTGCAGATGTAATAAAACAATCTTCAGAGATGAGATGAGGTATTTGACATTATATTCCTGTGGAAATACAAAAAAATTGTGAAACGATCCAGTTGAAATGAGGAGTGAGCAGTACATCCTCTTTTGGCTGCGAAAAGATACATCCAACATTTGGAGTGTGCTGGTTTTGTAACCAGAATGGGAGTAGGATGTAAACTGCCCACCTGTACTCACAAATTGAATAGGATTCCTGTAATATTTTTGGTATCTAAATATAACTTCATATTTCCTTGTCAAAATAAAAGTGGGTTCTTATGTCCACGTTGATAATGAGTAGCTGTGAAAATGACTAATAGTATCTGCAATCATAAATACAATGTGAATACTTTAAAGGCTTTTCATTTTATGACACTCTAGTAGAACACAAGTCTTTGCTTCAAGTTGGTTGGCTGCCCTCACATACATTTGTCCCTTCTGCATTTGTTTTTGTTTGGTATTTGGCTCTCTAGAGCAGTTTGATTTGCAATAGCCAAAAACTGGAAACAACCTAAATATCTACAAACAGATGAATGAACAAATAGTGGCTTACCCGCAGAACAGCACACTCTCATCAATATAAAGAGAGTGGGCTGCTCATACAAGTACCATTGATAAATCTGAGAATATGCTGCATGAGGGGATTCAGGGGTGGTGGTGGGGGGAATAAGCAATTTATGATTTCAATCCTATAACATGCTAGAAAATACAAACTTATCTGTTGTAAAGGAAAATAAATTAATGATTGCCCAGTGAGCTGAAGAGGGCAGAAAGATTATTAAAGAGCATGAGGTAAATATGGAAGTGCTTCTCCATTTTTAAATACCATGAAAATGAAGGTAAAGGCAAACATATGTTGCTGCTGCTGCTGCTAAGTCACTTCAGTCGTGTCTGACTCTGTGCAACCCCACAGACGGCAGCCCACCGGGCTCCCCCGTCCCTGGGATTCTCCAGGCAAGAACACTGGAGTGGGTTGCCATTTCCTTCTCCAATGCATGAAAGTGAAAAGTGAAAGTGAAGTCGCTCAGTTGTGTCCGACTCTTAGCGACCCCATGGACTGCAGCCTACCAGGCTCCTCTGTCCATGGGATTTTCCAGGCAAGAGTACTGGAGTGGGGTGCCATTGCCTTCTCCGAACTATATGTTACAAACACAGAATAACAAAGAGAACATGTAGGGGGAGCATATGGGACATCATTGCACATGGGAGCCAGTTTGTCCAGCATGTCTTTGAAGAGGTTGTGGGCTTTGATCTGACTGACTTAGACGGGAGAAGGTAAATGTGCTGCAGATGGGAGGATTAATTAAAGGTCTGTATGTGGGACAGTCAGCCCTGCCCCCACATGGTCTCTCTCTTGGCAAAATAATCTGGATAATCTTAGGGAAATCAGGCACTTAGAGAAGATCAGATTTAGCTATCTTTATTTGTCATTTTGAATAATAGCTGCTTCTGATCAGTCACCCTAAAGAGAAGCCTGGCAGTTGCATGGTTCTGTTCATGTGCATAGAGTTAGGGTTCATTTCCTGAGACTCCCTTTTTACAAGTTGTAACATCCACATAAAATTCACTTTTGAAAGTGTACAGTTCAGTGGCATGTTAATACACTCATGGTGTTGGGCAGTCATCTTCTTCATCTAGTTGTAGAACATTTTCATCACCCCCAAAACGGAAACTTGGTACCCAGTAAGCATGTATACTTTCCACTCCCTGTGTCTCTGGCAACAACAAATCTGCTTTCTGTATCTCTGGATTTACCTATATATGTTATAGAAATGGAATCATGAATATGTGACCTTGTGTGGCTGGTGGCTCTCTTAGCATAAGTTTTTGAGGTTCTTCCAAGTTGTAGCCTGTATCAGTACTTCATCCCCCTTGTTGCCCTTCATTTTGTTTATTGTGAATGGTGATTCTAACCAAGAATCCCCAGACATTTGAGGAAAACATGCATAATGAAAGAGAAACAGAGAAATTGACTGTAACTGATATAGACCAATAAGTAATTTTGCTTGTTTTTAAAAGTGCACTATGTAGTATTTCAGAGAAGGCAATGGCACCCCACTCCAGTACTCTTGCCTGGAGAATCCCATGGACAGAGGAGCCTAGTGGGCTGCTGTCTATGGGGTTGCACAGAGTCGGACACGACTGAAGCGACTTAGCAACAGCAACAGCATGTAGTATTTGCCAAGATATTCAAGAAGATGTGGCTTCTATAAAACAATCAGAGATGCCATCAGGAAGAAAATCAAAGCAGAAAAGAACCTGTGAAGATGAATTATGGGTTTGCCAAGTTAAAAAATATACCATAGATAGATCAGAAGATAAAACCAAGAAAATCTCTCAACATAAAGCCAAAATACAGGCTATATATATATATATATATATATACACATGTATATGTGTGTGGGTGTGTGAAAAAAGAGACATGGAGATCAATCCAGATACCCAGGATTTACCAGAATTTGTGGCAAGTGAGAACAAAAAAAATTGAAGGAAAAAAAAAGATCAAAAAAGTAAAAGAAGAAGATTTCCAAGAGCCAGAGGGAGGAACAGTTTTTGTATTGAAAGTGTCTTGTCTGTTGCCCAGAAGGGTAAAGAAAGAGCCATTGCCAGAATTGTCCCTATGAAATTTCAGAAAAACAAGAACAGAAAACCTTAAAGGTTTCCATAAAGATACACCAGGTCTTCTAAAAGACATGGGACTCATGTCTCCAGTCTCCAGCATTGACAAGCAGAAGACAGTGGTGCAATGGTCTTCCAAGTCCTGAGGGAAGAGAGTTTTTAATCTACAATTCTGTCATTGCAAAAATAAACTTATTTTCAGATGAGCAAGGACTCCAAAAATTTACTTCTGTACCTTTGCTGAAGTAATTCAAGATGAAGATCAAAAAAGAAAAATAATAATTCAAGAAATAATTAAACTAACTTGGCAGTCCAATGAAAAATCCCATGTTCTGCTTGTAGCAGGCCTGGAAAATGGTCAGCCCAGATTGGAACAGAAACTTGGTGGGATCCAAGAAAAATTTCTTCTGGAATAGGGGTGAGGTGGATTCCTAGCAATAGATAGAATGAAGAAGTTGGAAGATGATGAGAAACCATAGAACTCGTCATAAGGGGGAAGGGAATTAGAATTCCCATGGAAAGCAGAAAAACTACACACAAAAATCACAAGTCAAATAAATACAAAGCGAACACACCATGTGGCACAAGTATGCGTGATTGGCAGCTACTACTAATGTATTTATGCCAGATGTACAAACATTCTTCTTTGAGTGGGCCAAGGAGAGTGCCATTGGAAGCTCAGGGGTGGAAATGCAACTCTGGTCCTGTAAACTATGTCTTAAGATTACAAAGGCTACAGATAGAGAAACTGAAAATAGTGATTTAAATATTCAGAAGTTGGGGCTGGGATGGGAGTGGGTAGGCAGTGGCATAAGTAGGCTAGGTCTGGTGGAGAATTACGGGCGTGCTCAGTGATGTTGGTAACAACCAGAAGAACCCAGACCAGTGACTGGGAGAGACTTGTCCTGGCTGGGAAACTGGGAGAGGATCAGGATGGGCTGGGATGGAGTGGCAGGCATTGTTCCTTTTCATCAAAATGCTTTTTATGAACCATTTTCTTTTTTGTTCAGTGATAATTGAAGTAGGTTAAGAGTTTGCTGTAATTGGGATAGGTTGAGAATTTGATGATTCTCAATAAAACAAGTGTTTCCGAGTATCTTCTGTTGTTTTAACTTTTAGATAGATGCTAAGAAAGATGGGGGAAAAACAATTTAACCTCTACCATAAAATAATTTAAAGGTCTCTTGGCCTTTATTTTCTGCCTCCTCCTTTTTTAGAATGATAAGACAGAAAGCAGGTATGCATAAATAAAACCTTTTCTGCTTCTATTCCATATTTTCTGACACAGCCACTGAAAACACTATTTTATCTTGCTCTGTTGAGAAACTTGAAGTGGTTTCTCCAGATTCCAGCCTGAACTCTTTCCCGCTCTGCTCCTTAATGTTTGATTTTTGGCTCCTCAAACCTCCTGTCAGCATCTCTGCCATTCCTGTCACATTAAAAGACCTCTCAGTTCACCGTCCTTTTTTTTCCCCTTTAAACCTTCCTTTCTAGATCCGTATCTGGCCTCTCCTGCTAGATTGTGCACCCTCTGAGGGCTTGGAAGGCTTTGATGCCTGCCTGCCTGCCCGCCTGCCTGCCGGGGCTCTGGAGGAGGCTGTGGATAGGCAGTGATTTCAGCTGAGACCACAGGAGCCAGGCGGAGGGAAGTGTTAGAATATGGGACCTAGCCCTGGCACAGGCATTGTTCTAGGTCTTAGGTATGACAGAGGAGGGAAGTGGTGTGAAAAACCTCTTCCCCTAGAAAAGAACTCCATTCCCATGGAGGTTTATTTACATAAACATATAGGTGCATAGAAACGTGGTACGTTTTGAGCATAGTTAACAGCAGCAGTCAGTGGCTCTGTCTTTGAAACGTGCTGTTGAAGTTTGCGGCTTTGTCACTAAGATATGCTGGGCTCTGAGGTACCCTCTGGAGAAGAGAGGTGATCTGGCTGGAACTCCCTACAAGTGTCTGGTACTCCCTCTCCTTTGCCCTCCTCACAGTCGCCATAGCTGGAAGAGACAGTGCATCATTTGAAATCACATATAGACAAGATGGGCTTGTAGCTACAGGAAGATGGTAGGAGACTTGGCCTTTAGTCCTACTGTGTGTTATTCATTGGCTATGAGCTCCTATTTGCATTTCTTTTGGTTGTGATTAACGGATAGGACTTTGGTTCACTAAAGTAGTAGTCATCCTACCTGTATATGGCTCCTCCCTGAAAAACCATATGGATTTCTAGAAGGGGCTGTAATCTGCCTTTTGTACTAAGTATTTCCCAGAAGATTTTCATTGAAATGCAAACCCGAAAAGATACGCTGGCTGAGATTTACCTTGCAATAATCTCTAGGGTAGTGGGGTAGGTAAGGTATAGCCTGGTTCTGAGTTGATGTTGGAACTAGGTGATGGGTACATGGGTTTCATCATACTCTTCACTTATGTAGATGCCCAGAGTTTTTCATAATAAAGTGCCCTCAAGGTCAAGGAAGGGATGACTTTTGTATTTTTGTTTTATTGTATTTTTCATAAGTAACTGTAGTTAGTCAAGTCTTTAGATGTTTTTGGCATTGATTTTAATGATCAGAGACCATAACAGAACTAAATTAAGGTTAGACTGGAGAGAAATCTTCAAATTAATGTTCATTAATCAGATTTTGTAGAGCATTTATAACATGTGGGTGCCTCAATTACCAGTCAGCTCTCCCTCCATGGAGAGAAAATGCAAGGAAGCAAAGTTAGAATAAGGCGCCGGAGAGCAGACCTTTTAGAGCCTGAGAGTGTGGAGGTGTGAAGTACAGGAGAGGTGAAGGCCCACCGCCGAAATTAGACTCGAGGGCTGGGTCTTGCCACTACCACTAGCACTGCTGATGTGCGCCATTCTGGCCTGGTGTTCACCTTTTCTTTTGTCTCTGTGCTTTAACCTTGCTTCTTTCTCTTATTCCTTCAGTACTTTCTCACCTCACCTTCTACCCTCCAAGACTTGAATCCATCCGTCTTAATCTCTTTCAGCTAGTTTTCCCATATTACATCCCTTCCTACCTTAGACCCAGAAGCTGGCCAACAGTTCACTCCTTTCCTTCCTCTCTGCCTTTTAGTGAATGACCACTCGTGTTTGTTAACAAATGTGATTGGACCATGAAGTGGCTTAACAACAGGCTGAGGCATGGAGCCCTATTCGGGTAGCCTTAAAAGATTTCAGGCAGTTGGCAAGTAAGAATTCTAAATAAAAATTGAAACTACCACCTGTATTTTTTCAGGCCGTTGATGCTCTCTGCCATCGGCTGCATCCTCCCTATGGCACTGGTAAGTGTGGGAAGGGCTGGTGACAGTTCTGGTGGGCTGCTGAATTTCTGTTTTCTGGGGGAAAAAAATCTATTTGCAAGCTGTGCTGTTAACTCGTCCCCAAGGACTAGACAGCTTGAACCAACTATAGGAGATGAAGAAGATGAAGAAGCAACTAACGATGCTCAGGGTTTTCCTGGGGAGCTGTTGTCAGGAATGGAGGCTTTCAGTATGTGCCTCGATCCTTACATCAAACTAGCATGTCCTGTGCATTATTTGAACAATAAACGTATACAATCCAAGTGCTCTGGGATGTCAAGTAATAACGGTAAATTTCCTGAACTTCTGAATACATTTTCCCCAAAGATAGATGTTGGCTGTGTATTAGAAAGGATCCAGAATGTTGTATGTACTGAGCGTCTCCTTCCATGGCAGGATTTATCTCCCTCTGGTATTTTAAGTGCTTTGTGGTCAGGGGATCAAAAACGTTTGTTCCAGTGATTAATTTATAAAATTCTGATACTCGAATTTTTCTGGGGAAAGAGTTTGGTGGAAATCAGAAAAAAAATTTGAGGCTCTCATGTACTAATGAACTTCAGGTGGACTCGGGGTCCTGTGATTTGAAAAACAGATTCACCACAGTCTGCTTTCTGCTTGGGGACCTAACAAAGAAAATACATATAAGAAAATTGAAACGTAGAGTGGGGAGGCAGGCAAGTCATAGGAAGGCTAAAATGTAAGCCAGTGACCAAATTGCTGCTGGAGTTGTGTTTTCTAAGCTCCTGGAATCCTGCATTTGTCTCCTTGTAATGAGTGGGTCAGAGGCTGCATAGATCCAGAAGTTTTATCTTATCAAGATAGTCTCCATTCCAAGTTGACAGGCCCTAATTCACTATTTACACTGTTTCACTTCTCTAGTCTCTGAAGCCCTTAGATCACAGAAGAAAGTGTGTCCAGAATATCTTCTGAAATGCTGAGGTTGTGGACTTGTGTGCTGTTAGCCGTGTCAGGAATGGCTTGCTGATAACAGCAGCTAAAATCCTCATGTACACGTCACTGCATCTCTGTGAGAAAATCTTAGCTTCATTGGCTGCTATCCAGGATTTCCCCCTCAGGTCCATCTCCTCCCCACCCACTCCCCCAAACCCTGCTTGTGAAGCCGGAATAGAATTGTATGGACACTGTATATATTCTTTATTAAAAAAAAACAGAAAGGAGAACTTGACTCCCCAGCAGTCGTCTATGCCTTTAGGTGTCTGCACAGGTGGTAACTACTGGACATGTTCTGAGGGCCTGTATCTGGGAAGTAGCTTTTTAAAGGTCTCTCCCAAACACAAATTAGGGAGGATGACAGAAGTTTGCCTGCAACCTCTGGGAAATAGTGATGTCTAGTAGCCAAGTCCTTTTTGACATTCATGTGGCCAAGTGCTTCCTGAAATAAAGATCTGAAAACCATCTGAGGGTGTTGAGGTTGTAAATGTCATGGCAAAGCCAAGCCAGATTGGATGGGCAATACAGAGCAGAGTCCAGGCTGGATGATGACAGGTGTCCCCACAGTCCTTTAAAGCTTCACGGAATGCTCTCCAGAGCCTTCTGACCCATCGTGGGTCAGGTTTGAAGGCACAGGGAATGAGAGGGAAAGGCAAGGAAGGTGGGCTACACTTGACCGTGTTCTGACTCCATCTTTGACTCTGAAAGCCGTCTTTGGACCACCCAGGGACTTCAGGACCCTTCAGTGTTTGATGAACTGTATACCACTACTTTCCCTCCCTCCCTCGAGGCTTGGTGTGGGAGGTTCAGAGGGAGCTGGAGAGCTGGAGTGTTGTGAAGTTACTGGCAGTACAGGCCTACTTATACTAAAATTCACATTGTCTAGTCAGTTCATCTTTGGTCAGAACTATGTATGTTCAAAACTCTGAGGGGATGTTTTCATTCTGAGGAGTACGTAAAAGATCAAAATGAACTATTTTGATGCAATGGTGTAAGGGTCAACTCTCTGTTTCTTGTGACATTTGTTTATTCAGAAGATTGCCATTGAATTAAAGTTGGCAAACTTTCCCTCCAACTTCGTGAAAAATTTAAAATATACAAAGGCTTTTAAAGCATTGTACAGTAGGTGTCCATTTATCTACCATCTAGATTATACAGGTGCTAACTTTTTCCTGCATTTACTTTATCATGTGTCTGTCCATCGGTCAATTTTATTTTTAGCATTTATTGAAGTATTACTTACATTCCATTAAACTCATCCATTTTAGAGTGTACCAGTAGAAGAGTTGTAGTAAATGTAAACAAGTGTACAGCCATCACCACAATCCAAGGTATAGAACATTTTCATCAGCCAAAACGTTCCCTTATATCCATTTGTAGTTAGTCCCCTCTTCCAGCCCCAGGAAACTACTGATCATCTTACTGTCTGCACAGATTTGCCTTTCCTAGAAATTTCATATGAATTGAATCTTATAGTATGTAGTCTTTTGTGTCTGGCTTCTTTCACTTGGCATGTTTTCAAAGTTCATCCATGCTGTATCACATGTCAGTAATGCTTTCCTCTTACTGCCCAGGGAGGATTTTCCATTTTATGGATATGTACCACATTTTGTTCATTCATTCCTTCATCAGTTGATGAACACTTGGGTTGATTCCAGTTCTTGGCTCTTATGAAATATGCTGCTGTGATGGTTTGTATAACAGAGTTTTGCATGAACATGTTTGCATTTCACTTGGATAAATATCTAGCAGTGGGATCGCATTTAACATTTTAAGAAACTGCCAAACTGTTTTCTGAGGAGACTCTGCTATCTTACATTCCCACCAGCATTATGTAAGTGTTACAGGTTCTCCACCTGCTTGCTAGCACTTAGGTATTGTCAATTTTCTGTATTTTTCTGTATTTCTAGTGAATGTGAAGTAGTATCTCCTAGTTCTAATTTGCATTTCCCTAATGACTAATAATGTTGAGCTTTTTGAGTTGTGTGAGTTCTTTATGTGTTCTGAATTAAGTTCTTTATCAGATATATGATTTGCAATTATTTTTTCTGTTGCAAATCATATATTTTGTGGCTCGGCTCGTCCATTTTCTTAATAATATCTTTTGAAGAATGAAATTTAATTTTGATGAGCTCCAGTGTATCATATTTTTTCTTTTAAGGATTGTGCTTTCAGTGTCATAGCTAAGAAATCTTTACCTAAAAAACCAAGATTGCAAAGATTTTCATCTGAAAGTTTTATAGTTTTCAGTTTTATTTAACAGTGTGGACTACCTTGAGGTAATTTTTCTGTGACATGAACTAAGCATTTAAGTTCTGAGTTTTGTATAATGATGTTCAGTTATTCTGGAACCATTTGTTGAAAAGACTGTTTTATCATCTGTTGAATTACATTGGTACCTTAGTAGAAAATTAATCATAAGTGTATGAGTTTACTATTCTGTTACATGGATCTATATATATGTCTGTCCTTAAGCCAGTATCCCACTGTCTTAAATACTGTAGCTTTATAGTAAGTCTTGAAGTCAGATGGTGTAAGTCTCTTCAACTTTGGTCTTTCAAGGTTGCTTTGGATATTTGGGGTCCTCTCCATACATTCTAGGATCAACTATTAATGTATACCCTAACCCCTGCTTTGATTTTGATTAATTTTGATTGCTGTGTTCTGTCTCTAGCTGCGTTGTCCATTATGGTAGCTGTGATCACATGTAGCCACTGGGCATTTGAAATGTGGCCAGTTGGATTGGTATGTGCTATAATTCTGAATACAATGGACTTTGAGCAATTAGATGGAAAAAAAAGATGTTAAATGTAGTTCATTAATAATTTTCAGTGCATTAACATGTTGACATATTTTAGATATATTGGGTTAAATAAAATATATTTATCAATACATTTTAGTTTTATCAATACATTTTAATTTTTATTTGCCACTATGTAGAAACACATTTGTGATTTTTATGTATTGGCATTCTATTTTTTTAACCTTACTAAACTTATTAGTTCTACTGGTAGTTTTGTGTCTTTTTTGTGTGTGTCCTTTTTTTTGCCCCCCATGCCCTATTAGGGCCTTCAGCACAGTGTTAGCCTCATACATGAATAAGACTTAATTTTCTTATTACATGTTGATCTTACAGAACCGCAAATCTGTCTTGAACATGACGTGGTCGTGTGTCCTTCCCAAGTCATTCGTCTATTTTGGCTATCAGTGGTTGTTTATCACCCTTTTTGGAAGAGGTTTGACCTCATTATAGGTTCTTCTTGGGGGTTTCCCTGGTGGCCTAGTGGTTAGAATTCCGGGCTTTCACCACCATGGCCCGGGTTCAGGGAACTGAGATCTCACAAGCTTTGTGGCACAGCCAAAAGTGAATGAATGAATGAATACTCCTTCTTGATAACGCATACATACGTACATATATAGATACTTTTAAGTCCTTCTTGGTAATACATAATCCTAACTACTCACAGGTTATTAGTTGCTTGACCAAAACAGTCCAGCAGTAGTTTGTCTTGGTTCTGCTGGAAGACTTTTGTTCTCCGCAGTTGAACACATAAGAAGAGTGGAAGACCTTCCTCAGTTACAGAGTGGCAACTGTGATAGATTCAGAGTGGATTGCCAAGCTCTTTGAGCATTGCACAGGAAAATGGTGTGAGTACTTGGCTAGTTCTTTCCTGAGCTTAGCTGTCTGCACTCTGAGAATGACAGACTTTTATCTGTAATGTTTTAAAATCATATATTTGTCTTGGCCCTCTTGCTAAAGGTAACTTAAGTAGTGCCCCCTCCCCCCACATCACCTGACATCTCTTCCTCTGGAAGACCGCTGCGGGTGACAGTGGGTGGTGAAGTCAGTTCTCTCCTGTGGCCCAAATCAGGGAGGAGGTGGCCTCTCTTCGGAGACTACCTGTTAGCATAAAGTCTTCTAGGTACTCTTCTTAACCCTGTGCTGCTTTTTGCTCAGAGGGCCCTTTGTATCCTGACTTCCCTGTAGATCTTCCTCGGTGTCCATTACGGGGCAAGTGCCGTCATTCTACATTTTGCTTTAATTAACGGTCTCAAAATTCCTTCACATTCATAATGGATTAATTGGGGGAAACTGAGTCCTTGGCAGTCTGTGATACACTGTGGCCATACTGTGGGCAATCGCAGTGCCTCCTGTAGGAGACTGGTGGGAGGTGCGTGTGCCTACAGTGTTGTATGTATTGATGTATCCTCAGCAGTTGGCTTTGAAAGAAGAGATGGACATCTATCCACCTTAATAAAGTGCTAGACATGTATATATTGATGTATCCTCAGTACTTGGCTTTGAAAGAATAGATGGACATATATCCACTTAATAAAGTGCTAGACACATTGCTGACTCGATGGACATGAGTTTGAGTAAGCTCCAGGAGTTGGTGATGGACAGGGAAGCCTGGTGTGCTACGTACAGTCCATGGGGTCGCAAAGAGTCGGGCACGACTGAGCGACTGAACTGAACTGAGACACATCCTCTCTTCACATTATCAGTTCTCACCAGAACTCTGCTGGAATATTCTGAGTTGGTCATTAGTGGACTTGTAGTCATCGGTAAAATTTTCAGTTTCAGCGGAGGCCTGTGTCGTATTCCATACATGGAGGGGCTGCACCTGGTATGCTAATTCTGAGGCTTTGTTGCTGTTGCTAGTGCTGTTGAGATCAAGGGATCAGACCAGGTATGGTGTTGAAGTTCTATTTCTTTGGGAAGGTCAAGAAATTTCATTTTGGGAATTGCCTGGCGGTCCATTGGTTAGGACCCCACTCTTCCACTGCAGGGAAGTAAGCTCCCACAAGCGGTGCACTACAGCCAAAAATAAATAAATAAATAAATAAGATACAACAGTATAATTTTCAGGTTGTAAAAATATAGTTGTAGCCAAAAGCTATTCTCAAGCAAATTTTAACATTTATACCAAATACTTTGTCTGAGTTTTCATGTAGTCTTTATGGATGAATAGTTTTGTTATAGAGTCAGAGGTTTTAACCAGGGGTGAGTTTTGTTTTGTTTTGTTTTTCTGGGTTTATATAAGAAGTTCAAGCCTGGAGAGCTTCTGCAAGTAACATGCCTACCTGGAGGTGCTCGTGTATGGCCTCCTACAGCAGCTTCAGCAAACATAAATCACATTAGGGAACCTACAGCTCTTCTGCTTACTTTGGATTCTAGGTCCTTATTTACTGTAGATAGGATGGTTTTGTGTAAGTTTGAAATCAAACTAATCTCTTTGAAGGGTTGCTAATGAAAACAAAGGTTGAAAAATCGAGAGATCCAGGAAATTGTTTAAGACTCTAAGAGTCTGAACGTAAAAGATAAAACAGAACCAAGAGGAAGATTTAAAAAATCAAGCCTGGACCTGCAGTAGAGAGGAATGTATGCATTTCTCAAAATGTAAGAGCACTCTGAAAAAAAAAACTGCATTATAATTTGATTTCTTTTTTTCTTCTTTCTAGGTATCTCATTCAGTTGCTAAACTTATATTAGTTAATTTCCACTGGCAAGTTGCCGAGATACTGGACAGGTAAGGTGTTTTGGGGGAGGAAGAGACGGCACTGTCTGTAACTTCTCTCTGCCTGCCCACCCAGTGGTAATAATTGTCTGTGTTATGGAGAATATCCTTACAGTGTGCAGATTACATTTTTAAAACACTGGGTCATATTGTATAGCCTTTTTTCTCTCAGTATATGGTGAACATTTTCCAATGTTTTCAGCATATTCTTTCTGTACCCCCAGTTTTAATGAAGGTACAGTGTTTTACCATATTGATGTTCCATCCTATTCCAAACCCCTGTTGTTGGACAGTGAAGTTAGGTCAGAGTTTTTATGCCGTCATTAATGTTAAATCAGTGCTCTTCTAGATAACACTTGGCAATATCTCCAGTTATTTCTTTCAGACACATCAAGTGGGATTAATACATCATGGCATAGTGCTTATTACCTTCAGAGAGAAAGGTCAGCTCATTTACCACCATACCTCCAGAACTGGAGCTCTGATTCCCTTTATGCTTTTTGTTTTGTAGATACAAGTCTAATTCTGCTCAGCTGCTCGTTGAGGCCCGAGTTCAGCCCAATCCATCAAAACATGTGAGTGTCCCTTCCTGATACACGTGGCTTTTGCTGTGGCTCACACGGTTATTGAGAACCGTCTTACTTTGTTTATCGTGCAGCATCCCCAAGATACTTGTTCCAGTATAGGCCTTAATCTTCCATTTCCGACGTCATTTGGAAATTTTCCTCATAGGCGAGGAGTGCATCACTGCCTGTGCTCTCCAGCCTCACCCGTCTCCTGCACTTACATATAGCCTGTACTCTGTCCCTGCCGTATTCTTGGGGTGCCCGTTCACTGCATGCCTCTTTAACTCTGCTGGTGCCTTCCTTGGCGGGGAATGTCCAGATCCTGTCCCCATCTTTGCTCGTGAGAATGGAACTCACCTTTAAAGACCCGAATCCAAGCCATCTCTCCCAAAACCTGTCTCCTGGGAACACTTCCCTCCAAACTCCTTTAATTATGTCTTTCAACCTTTACATGTACATTGCAGTGATTCACTCATATCTTTTAGCTCCCATAGTAGACTGTAAGTGCTTTTTAAGTTTAGGAATCGTATCCCACAGTGTATAGCAATTTCCTGTTGCTGAGAGTTCAGTCAGCATTTGTCAAATGAATGGGGGAGAATTAGGGCTCAGATCACCACATAACTTACACAGCCTCTTAGAGAATTTCCAGGAGCATACTAGACAGAGTATGGTCCTTTTCCTCAAATTATTTTCTGTATCCAGTGAACAACAAGAACCTCATGTTGGGTTTTCACTGGTTTGTGGCTTTGGCTGGTGTCCCCAGACTGTCTTTGCCAGTTTGTGTAGCAGAGAATGGGTTCTGGAGCTATTAGAGGCTCACACTTCAGCCCCTAAGAACCTATTGGTTGGGTTTATAGTACTTGTTGAGAAGCAGCTCTGTGCCATGCTGAATGAGGGCAGTTTTCAAAAGAAACCCAGTAGCCTCCAAAAGAAGGCAGATTGAATGACCTCTCGGGACCTTGACAGTTCCGAAATCCTGGTCTTTTCAGCCTGACCTTATACACTACTGTAAGATCTCATTTCCATCTTCTCTCTCCCTCTCTAAATCTAGGGGTTCACCAAGCCTAGCTTCGCTACCACCTCCTTCGGGAAGCCTTCCTGATAATATTTTTTTCCACTCAGAACTGGCACTCGCAGAGCCCACACGTGGCAGTTGAGTTCTGACCCTTGTTGCAGGCTGGCTCACGTCCCTGTACCTCCCTCTAGGTGCCCCCGGCCCACTCCCCTCACCACTGCGCAGTGTGCATGCAGTTTGTGCGGAAGGAAAACCTCCTCTCTCTGGCCTGTCAGCACCAGTTCTGCCGCAGCTGCTGGGAGCAGCACTGCTCCGTGCTCGTCAAGGACGGTGTGGGTGTGGGTGAGTCCGCCGTAGGGTTCATAACCGGCTGGCGGGAACTGTTTAGCTTCAGCCCTGCCCCTTCTGCTACTCAGGTTTTCTTGTGAGCCTAACTGAAGTTTTCAAAATCAGAACCATTGGTTTCCAAAATGTCAGTCTGAACAACGGCAAAGTTTACCCTAGGCCTGAGCAAGATGCAAGAATTAAGGCTAATGTTTGGACGTTTATGTAAATGCTGGTGTGACAGCAAGGCTACCTTCTCTTGCCTTTTGGGAGAACTGTCCTTTAAGCTGCCTACCTTGTCTGTCTTGATTCTCAAAGTGGCAGCCATACCTCAGAAACTCCTAGAGGGTTTACTGTGGTTTAGGTAAGCACAAATCAGACTTAGTGATGAGTTAAAGGAGTCTTTGTTAAATTATGACTCCACGATATTAACATTAGCATTATACCTTTAAAAGCTCACTGTGTTGACGCAGTCACATGCACATAATAGTAAACGTCACAAAACTAAGTTGTAAGTCAAGAGCCCGCTGGGATTTTTTAAGCAGTTTTTTTAATTGGTGCTCTTTGTGATATATACTATTTAATTGGTCTTGTTTTTGTTGTTTGGTTGGTTTTGGTTTTTGTGGGGTTTTTTTGTTGTTGTTGTGCCGTGTAACTTACAGGATCTTAGTTCCCTGACCCAGGGCTCTGGCAGTTAGAGTGCCAAGTCTTGACCACTGGACCATCAGGGAATTCCCTATCATTTTAAAATTTATAATATTATTTTAGTTGCATTACATTGATTTCTCTCTTCTTTGAATAAATTCTGATGCTTCCGGGGTTCCCTGTGTAAAACGTGAATTTGTTGGGTGAACTCAGCAGGTACATTATAGGTGTGTCTTTTGTGATACAGTTGTCCATCCGGTTGTCTTTGTTCAACAGGTGTCTCTTGCATGGCTCAGGATTGCCCACTTCGAACACCAGAGGACTTCGTGTTTCCATTGCTGCCCAATGAAGAACTGAGAGATAAATACAGGCGCTACCTCTTCAGGGACTATGTGGAGGTATGCCCAGCTGCTGTTGTGCCTGGTCTTCCTGAGCCTCCTTTCGATCGGATGCTTACCAGTTACTGTGCAGAGGAGCCTGCCAGCAGATACTTTCAATCTGAAGAAAGAGCTGCACAGCTTTTAAAAAGTTTGAAAACTCTAGAGCACTAGTAAATCCCAAGTCTGTTTCTTCCTCACTCTGTATCCTTTGACCCCTTAGATTCCTTTTCTGAGCCTTGGATTCTTTCCTGTGTAGAATGGTCAGGCACACCCGCTTTGTGAAAGTGAAAGTCGCAGAGTCATGTCTGACTCTTTGCAACTCTGTACAGTCCATGGAATTCTCTAGGCCAGAATACTGGACTGGGTAGCCTTTCCCTTCTCTGGGGGATCTTTCCAACCCAGGGATCAAACTAGGTCTCCAGCATTGCAGGCAGATTCTTTACCAGCTGAACCACAAGGGAAGCCGTACCCCCCCACCTTCCGCAGAGTTACTTAAACAAGCTATTGTATGTGGGGGGGTAAACATAAGTCAGGCATATCTCAGGAGTTGCTGTTCTATTCCCTTCACCTTGTGATTCAGCCCAAATAAGGGGTGTTGCTTCTTGGGCGATTTGGCAATTTGTTTAAGTTCTTAGAGTGGTCAGTTTTGGAGTCCTTCCCCTCTGTTGGGCTACCTGTTCAGGCTTGCTGGCTCCATGCAGCATAATTTTGATCTTTGCCTATTATTCCTAAGCTTATTGGATTGACTGATGGTCTGGGTCGTCTCATGCACAGGCTGCAGGAAAAACAAAAGGCCTTGTTCTGGGTGCTGTTTGCCTCCTTTGGTAGATGCCTGAGGGTTGTTGAGCCCCTCAGAGTCTCATGCACAACTGACTGGGCCGTGTTCCTCTCCAGCCCTAGTCCCTGTGCACTTTCATCTCAGAGACTCGATTCTGTAGTCCATTCTGTCATCTAAGCTTAGGTCATTCCGGTGAGTTGCTCCTTGGTTTAAGCTAAACATTCAAAGGGCATTTTCAGGACCTGCCTAATGTCTGGTCTTCATGACATCCATCATGAATTCCTGTAGCCCCTTGATGGAAGAACAGGAGGCGTTTGAGTACTCAGGGAGGTCTAATTTGGAGGCACCAGCTAGGGGACGTCCTCATTGTTCCCCCCTTGGTGTGTTCACAGAGTCACTACCAGCTCCAGCTATGCCCTGGTGCAGACTGCCCCATGGTTATCCGGGTACAGGAGCCCAGAGCTCGCCGAGTACAGTGCAATCGGTGCAACGAGGTCTTCTGGTAAGAGTGAGTGTGGATGCCGAGCAGCCCTGGCTGGTGCCTTCTCCTCCTCTCGAGCATCACTGCTGTGGCTCTTGTGAGGGCGGGGCTGGGAGAGGCAGGGCCTTTGGGCCAGAAGAGCAGCGCTGTTCCACGTGGGCAGATGTTTGATGATACTCTCTGGAGACAAGAAGGAGACACAGACTCTTAGAGGATGTGCTGGGGTTTATGCTACTAAGACTCAGGGCCCAGAGACTGCGTGTCTGTGTGGAGGTAGATCTATCTGCACAGATAATTCACATATTGCCATATATGAAAGCTTCAGCCACCAGCACTTGAATCTTTCTCTCTGTTGGCCATTCTGCTAATTTTATAACACTGCAATTCATAAACGTGGTTTACATCTATCTGGGGTTTACTCTATTCAGTGAACATGATGGAACTAGCTGAAGCATACTGAAGGCTTACCAGCGGAGCCGCTCTCTCCTGACCACTTTCCCTTCATTGTCACAGTGACTGTGTGTGATTGGTACTGCTGTTCCCCTTTCTTATACATGAGGAAAGCAAGGTGCAGTAATGGCAGAGCCTTCATTTAGGTCCAGAAGAGTCACAGTGGGGCTTCAAGGAAAGTAGGGAGAAAATGGGGTCCGTGTGCATATGTGCCTGCCTTTCAAGGCACGGTCGAGGGAGTCTGTGACTCAGCAAACGTTAAGAACCACCAGTGTGGTTGCTCTCCACCCTTTGTGTCCTACGTTAAGGCTTTCTTTCCCTGGGACATATGGTAGGCTACCTGCCTGAGAGCCTTTAACCAGAAAGTCACATTGGCTTGGACAGAAGGGGAATTAAAAACACAGGAGCCTGGCCTGATGAGTGTCGGGGTTTTTCTTTTCTGATTCTAAGTTTCGGGCATCGTCAGAGGTAACGTGCCCCTCACAGACTGCACAAGTGCCGACAGTGTGCATCCGGTGGGTACCTCAGACTCGGACAAGCCAGGGCTCCCAGGCCTGGATCTCACTCCTGCCTTGGGTTGGAGTTGAGTCCTCTTCTCGGAATACCCTCCCTGAGCCCTTTGAAAAGCTGAGTTCTGAATTTGATATCCTGTTAGGAAGGATTGACATCACCTAAGATATTTAAAACAAATGTCTCATTTGGGTTTATTGAGAGAAGTCCCCCCCAGGACTTCAGAATAATCCTGGGTAAGTCAAGGTCTCGGACGCCACGAGAGGTGACATTTTACCTCTTGGAAAAGCTCTAATTCCAGATCTGTTGGCTTGGACAGAAGGAAAAGGAAAAACACAGGATCTGACCTAACGGTTATCTTTTCTGGTTTTAAGTTTCAAGTGTCGTCAGATGTATCACGCCCCCACAGACTGCGCCACAATCCGGAAATGGCTCACGAAGTGTGCAGACGACTCTGAAACAGCCAACTACATTAGTGCCCACACTAAAGACGTAAGGACTGTATCTTACCTGTCCTGGGTCTGCCCTCCCTAGTGCCACCCAGGGCCACGGGGCTCGTGATGGAGGTGGCAGACCCTTGCCCCGGCACGGCAGAGTTTGCAGCAGTTGATTTTAGCATGCACCAGGCGCTTTTCTTTTAATGAAATGCTGAAATGCTTGGAGAAGTTTGACCTCAGGAAAACTCATTCGAGAAAAACTAGGTTTTACTGAATGCCTCCCCAGCATTAACAGCCCTGGGAGGGAGGTGGTTGACAGCCACATCAAATGAGCAGCAAAACTCTAATGCAAGCCCAGGCCTGCCCAGTTCTCATTCTGGAAACATCCCACGGGAAAGCATGGCCCGCAGCCCCTAGAGTGGTGCATGACTCAGCACTTGGGGCCCTCGCCGGTGCCAGTCACACACTGAAGCGAGGCACCCTGCAGTGCAGCTGTGACCATGACATCATGAAGTAAGGTCCTCTTCATGGCCATGAAGCACCCGGTGTCAGACTGGTCCCCACTGCTGTCATCTCCCAGATGGGAGCGAGCTTTAGAGGTGATTTCCCTGCCCTCTTCTGGAAGCCGAAGTTCACGCAGGCTGAGCGGGTCCCAGTCCAGGGTGGCAGCTCGTAGGCTGCGCTGGTGTTCCTCCCAAGCCGGCCAGTTTTTTACTGACTCAGCTTGAGCTTAATCCAAGCAGCCTCCTGGCAGGGACAGATGGTGGCAGACTTAGCGCGGCTCAGCTTGGAGTGTTTCAGGGCCAAACCTGCTGACCTCATTTCCTTGAATTGCTGTTCCAGCCTCAGCGACCCGCCACATTTAAGTGAGAGGCTCCTCCCCAGAAGGGCTCGCACGATGAGCTGCTGGGCACGGGTGCCAGGAGCTTTGTGTAATTTGTCTTAGAACCGGCCTGATGGTGCGTGAGCCTAACGGCGCCCTTCTGTCTCCTCAGTGTCCCAAGTGCAACATCTGCATTGAGAAGAACGGCGGCTGCAATCACATGGTGAGCAGAGGCCTGTGCGTTTTGCTTGTGTGGCCTGAAGTCTTTGGTCAGCGTGCCCTTAACATGTTCTCTTCTGTTTCCCTCCGACAGCAATGCTCCAAGTGTAAACACGGTGAGTCCCAAGCTTGCTGCACCAGGCCCAGCAGCACAGTCTCTGTTTCTTGTGCACGGGTCTCCACTGCTTTTTTTCCCCCACTGCTTTTATGATACAGTGATCAAACACGGTGGCTTCCGTCACTTACAGTCATGAGGACCAGAGTACAGCAGCTCTAGGTTTGCTGATTTATTATTTCTTGGTCCCTTAAATAATCCCGCTGCCAACTGTGGGATGACTCTTAAACCCTCACGTATCCTCAGTCATCCAAGAAGAAAGTTTTAGTGTGTTCTTTGATTTTTGCCAAGGCAGGTAAGTAGCATGGGGCTTTTCTGTGCTGCCTGACGGACACTATTTAGAGCAGGCTGCCCATGGTTCTCCTGGAAGCAGTCAAATCCTAGTTTGCCTTTGAGGTTTTATAAAAGTTTTCAGAGAGGGTTTCTGGCCTCCTTCATCTGGCCGGTGTTCCACAGAACTGTTGGTTTTGCTTTTCTTCCTGCCAGCTCAAGTAAAGAAATAAAACTCCTTCAGGTAGAATATGTGTCCAGATAGACTTCTTCCACAGCTGCTGACATGCCACCCAGCTGGCCCTGAGAGTTTCTTTTTGTAAGAGCCTGGCCACTGCTGTCCCTGGGTCCTCCCAGGATCACACTGTAATCAGAGTAGTCAAGGCGAGGTTTTAGACAGGAACGGTGATGCCGAAGTGTAGAATGAAGATAGGCCAAGAGTAGCGGTGTGTTTCCTCGGTGAAATTCCACCCTGTCTTTTCTGTGTGTGTTTGAATGAGAGGGACGTGCACGATCCACCTAGAACAGTGCGTAAGACATGCATACAGTTTAAAGAGAAATGCCCGTGTGCACACCCCAGCACCCACCCCAGTCCTGGTACTGAAGAGTCCTCGGTATGTCCTCTCCCCATCCTTTACTGCCCAGGGTTAACTACCATACCTCGCGTTGCTGAATAGTTTTACCATCTGGATGGGCAACCCTAAGCAGTGTAGCAGTATTTAAGACAGTAGCAACCACAACCTAGCTGACTGAGGCGAAAGCCGTATTGCACTCTTCCCTGAAGCCTTCCAGGAGAAGAGAAGTGAGCGACTTCTGGGTCTCTCGCTTTGGCTCTAGCTTCCGCAAGTTTTACACAAACCCCTGTGCAGAAGTCAGTGAGCCAGCTTATGACAGTGAATCATGGGAAACAGTCTTTACTGCTGTCTGGGTCTCTGGCAGAGTCAGAACACACAACCATGATTGGCCCCTGTCCATTAAGGCACAGTAATTGTTCAGATATATGACGTCCATAGGGGATCTCTGTTTTCCCCCCTTGGCTTCCTCAGTGTGGAAACAGAGTCATAATTCTGGGCATGAACTATAGGGTAGCAATGGGTTTGATAAAAATGTGCTTTTTCTCTTTTTTTGTTGTTTTTTGTTTGGTTGGTTTTTTTTTCGGTCACACTGGCTTGCAGGATCTTAGCTCCCCAACCAGGGATTGAACCTGGGCCCTGGCAGTAAAAGCACTGAGTCTTGACCACTGGGGAATGCCCATAAAAATGTGCTTTTTAAGGAAGAAAAAAAGGGGGGAAAGGCTTCATCCCCAGTTTCATGTACAGCACCTAGGACGGGTGTTGAGAGTGGGAGGTCGACAGGAGGGCAGAGGTGTTCTCTGAATGGCCCGGTGGGCCTCAGTCGGACACGTCGTTCTGCTGCTCAGGAGGCACTGATGCAGCAGACCAGCGGCCTTTGTATGGTCAGTGTCTGCCTGCGTTGGATTAAAAAGGCACTAAGCGTATGTGTTCTTGAAACGGAGACCATATGTAGGCTGTCGTTCGGATCGGCAAGGACCGGCTGCTGGGACCGTGGGCCGTGACAGGCATGAGACGTGTCCACGCCCTCTGGAAAGAGGCGGCCGGGGAGAGCTCTGGTCAGGAGCCCCCCTCGGAGCCGGCTGTGTCCGCCTCCTGCTCCGCCTGTGCCTGTGGAGGAACGCGGGCTTGTGTCGTGTGTGTCAGTGCTGTGTTCTGTCCCTGTAGACTTCTGCTGGATGTGTCTAGGAGATTGGAAGACCCACGGCAGCGAGTACTATGAGTGCAGCCGGTACAAGGAGAACCCCGACATCGTCAACCAGAGCCAGCAAGCCCAGGCCAGGGAGGCCCTCAAGAAGTACTTGTTCTACTTTGAGAGGGTAGGCGTCCTCTCCTGCACCTGCTTCTCGAGGGTAGGCTTCTTCCACTTGGCCCTGCTGGGCGAAACTCCCAGTGACCGGTGGCCGCAGCAGCGCGTGCACACCGGAGTCAGGGCGTGGAGCACCGGCCCGGCCCGAGTGCTGCCTCCAGGTGCGGCTCTCGGCTCCCCAGGCACAGCCAACAGGGAAGGACCTGCCAACCTTGTGTGACGCTGAATTGTGAAGGATAAGGAAGGACCATCAGGTGGTCTTTATCCATCCACGGCCACATTTGTTGTTTGTCTTTAATTGAGGTATAACGGGCTTACAATGTTCTGTAACTTTCAGACGTACAATGTAGTGATTCAGAATTTTTAAGGGTTGTACTCCATTTATCGGCATTATAAAATACTGGTTACATTCCCTGTGCTGTTCAGGATATCCTTGTAG
Source organism: Bison bison bison (assembly GCF_000754665.1). Taxonomy (NCBI): domain Eukaryota; kingdom Metazoa; phylum Chordata; class Mammalia; order Artiodactyla; family Bovidae; genus Bison; species Bison bison. Next base: position 16,408,390 of record NW_011494876.1, on the reverse strand, counting down.
CTTATTTATTTCACACACAGTAGTTTGTATCTCTTAGTCCCCAGCCCCCATCTTGCCATGCCCCTCAATCCAGTGCCATGTTAGTAGTCAGATTCAGAGGGCAGGTTTTCCCAGAAGCCCAGAGAGCATGGGACCTTTGGTTTCTAAGCACAAGAGATCTGGGAGTATCTGGCTTTGCTTTGTCCTCGGGGCTAGAGTCCTGTTGCTCTAAGCGGATAGAGTGATCTGGCAGGCAGATAGCGGCTCTAGACAGGGTTGGTAGTGTGGACTAAGGAAGCCCCCCTTGTGCGCTCCTGAGGACACACAGCCCCCCTCAGCTAGACGAGGCTGTGACCATTCTGAACGGCTTTTGAATCCCTGCACCTTCCTGGACGCCTGCAGCTTTCTCTCTCCTCTGACCCCACAGTGGGAAAACCACAACAAGAGCTTGCAGCTGGAGGCACAGACATACCAGCGGATTCACGAGAAGATCCAGGAGAGGGTCATGAATAACCTGGGGACCTGGATCGACTGGCAGTACCTCCAGAACGCAGCCAAGCTCTTGGCCAAGGTTTGTCCCCCCTCAGTCTTCCCATCCCTGGTTCTCTGTGAGGCCCAGACCTCTGAGGGTGGGAGGCACTGTCGGGGGCAGGGCTCACCCTCTGTGAAGTCCCGCATGTGCCTGCTCATGGGCCCACAGCTTCCTGGGCTGTGCCCACTGAGGACCCTGCCCTCCCCGGACATCCAGGGGAGTCAGTATTCTGGTGCCTCTGCCTGTGGGGACAGAACCACAGGGGAAACGAGAGCCCTTCTCTTCTTTTGTCCCATCCATGCATCACTCAGAGGAAAATAAGAGATTGTCTTTGGACAAGTATTGAGATAGATGTGTGGACTCTGAGGTCCGACTCAAGAGGGAAGAGCCGTTGAGGCAGCTGCTGGTAATAAATCCCAGTGTGGAGAGGAACCATGGGTGTTCTGTGACCATTTCTGATTCAGTTTTTGCCATATTGTCCCCCAGTTCATCTTTTATTTGCCTTGGCCTCATCTCTTTCAGGCCCATGCCCGTAGAGCCAGGCTGATTTGCATGGTGGGGTAAGACCTGTATCAGCACGTGAGGTCCATGGAGTTAGGAGTCACAGACACAGATCCCTTGTGTTCTGTTGCAGTGTCGATACACCCTGCAGTACACGTATCCATACGCCTACTACATGGAGTCCGGGCCCAGGAAGAAGCTGGTAAGGGAAGCCGTCCTTCTGCTCTGCCCTCTTAGCTTCAGAGGGGCCTTCTCTGCCGGCACCTTGCAGGCAAGCAGGGACCGGACCCCTGGTGGCAGGGAGGACAAAATCAAAACAAAACTGGCCACTGGAAAATTTTGTTCCTCGGGCCCCGACTAGGCATTTCCGAAGTAGATCTCAGGTGCTACCGTTTTGTGTAATAGGAAGGCAGGTGTACTGAAGCCATTAACAGCTGTATTTTTTAGGGTGGCTGGCTGAAAATATCTGTGACCACTTGGGAACCAGTGCTTATGTTTGGGAGGATACCCAGCATGCGTGTTCCTAAATACTGTGGAGCTCATTTGCATCTTTGTGTACTTTTCATCTTAGATAGGGATTTTTTCCTCTCCAATTAATAAGGTGATTCACACTGATTGTTCAAATGTTGAAAAAATTAGGAAAACATTTACATCATCCATCATCCCCCCAGAAAGAAATGAGCACTGTTAGAATTTTCCAGCCTTTGAAAATTAGTACTGTTTCTATAATCATGGTTATATATATGACATTTTTTGTTACAACAGTTTTTGCAGCTGTCATTATTCACCAGGCTGGAAAATGCCATTTTTAATAGTTGCATAGATGTCCCATTATATGGTCATACCATCATTTGGGGTGTTTATTCTTTCTGTTTTTCACTATCACAAATAAGACATTGGGAAACCTCTTTGTGCAAGAGGCATATACTTACTAAGTGAAATGATTTGAAAATTTTGAAGACTCTTGATTTTCAGAAAGGCTGAAAAAACGAAGTATTCAGGGAGCACAGTGTCAGTGAATGTCCACTTTGACTTGTTTTTGCAGCGGCCATTTCCCCGTATGTTGGGAGCATTCTCCTCCGTGGCTTCGGTCCTTCCCCTTTCTTTGGGGGTGCAGGGCAAGCACAGCCTGGCCATCTGGCTGCCCTCCGTGGGCAGCCATTGGATCGGCCTCTGGGTACAGGAAGTAGCACTGCCCTCTGAGGACAGCATCCAGCTGTCTGGAGCTCCTGCGAGCCTGAGGTGCTGCCTCTGCCCCTCCCGTCTGCAGGCCCTGCCCTGGCTACCGTCCCCTCTCCTTTTGACCCTCCTGCTCTACCCATACAGTTTGAATACCAGCAGGCTCAGCTGGAGGCTGAGATCGAAAACCTGTCGTGGAAAGTGGAGCGGGCGGACAGCTATGACAGAGGGGTGAGTGACTGCTGTCCTCTAGGACCCTCTGGCAGGCAAGGGAGAGCTGCTGTGGTGGTCGGTCCATGGCGGCTGGCCTGGGGGCTGGAGGCTGCCACTGAGAAGGGTGGGGAGGGCCGTGCTTTTGACGCCTCGGAGCCCGTGGCAGGGGGCGGCTTCAGCTGGCCCGTCCTCACGGGGTTGGGCCATGCAAGCCCGTGTCTTGCTTCCCTGGTGCAGGACTTAGAGAACCAGATGCACATAGCAGAGCAGCGGAGGAGAACGCTGCTGAAGGACTTCCATGACACCTAGACTGGGACTCAGGCGTGCCGGCGTGAGGACGATGTGGCTGCAAGGTCTCTCGGCTGCCGTGCTGGATGCTGCAGGCTCCCTGCCTCTCACGACCCCAGGCAACAGCCAGGACCCCACTCCTGAGAGACACTGGCCACACACCTCTTAGTCGATTTCTGGTTGTTTTTTTTTTTTTCCCCTCCTCTTTTTGCTTTTTGTTTCCACCAGGGTAGAGGCCCCGTTGAATTGGCCTCTTCTCAGGACCGTCAGTTCCCCCTGGATAGTTGTTGGGAGGGAAGGAAAGTTTTTCTGAATGACTATTAATAGTATTAGATCATTACAACTTATGTAATTTTCAAAGGTTGTACAATTATACAAAAAAAAAAAAAAAAAACCGGGGGGCAAACAAACCATAGAATGACACAGAACCCTTTTTAAAAATAAACTGGCATTGGAGTGTTTTACCCTCTAGCTATTTTACTTAGAACGCAACATATGCTGTCCGCCCCCCTTGCCTCAGGATGTCTGCTGCACGAGGGCCCCGGTGGTACTTGCTTTCCAGATTCACACGCCTTTGGCCACAGCTGGAGCCCCAAGGCAACAGCATGGGTGGCAGATGGTGGAACGTGGGGTTGGCCTGTGTAACACCGTGGTGTGCAGAGAATCACGCCCGGCCTCCTGCCTGCTCCTTGTAGACCCTTCTGTGATCAGGGTACTGCCTCACGTTGGCAGTTAGGAGACAATACAGAACAGAATCTTGCCCCCGGTATCATCATGTCCAATGGCACTGCGTGTCTGTGGACTCATTTATCTTGAAAGTGAGCTTTACCTGGGCCTGGCCACTTAGGCCAGAGCCCACAGCAGAGCGCATAGGTGAGCTGTGGTCCTCCAGCCCAGGGGTTGGAGAGTTCAGCAGAGTTTTCTTTTGTTTCCTGAAGAGAGAGATCCACTTTCAAAGGGAATCATTCCCCCAAAGCCTTGTTTTACCTCGGCCCCTTCTTTTGTGCCAGTGTTCCCGTGGAGGGACCCCAACCAGGTTGACACACAGCTATACCTGATGCTGGCCTGCTGCGCTCTCCTCTGGTGAATGTCGAGGTCAGAGTTCAGCAGAGCCGTCCTAGGGCAATGGTCTGCCTGGCTCAGGGGCTGTGTCTGCACAAACTGTTTTCATGTTAACCGGGAGTGTGTGTCTCCATGACCTGCTCTGGGGGTGGGGTGTGCTCCCCCTCGCCTGGTCTCCAGTGTTGGAGGGCAGCACCTCTGGGGTCTGGACTCTGAGGCTGGTGGGGGCTTCCTAATTTGTTGTCCCCGCTCCTGTACCTGGAGGCTGGCCAGGGAAAAGGCCAGTCTTTTCACAGTGCAAAGGAACAAGCGGTTTGCATGGTATCCTACTTGTCCTAAACCTGGTCCTGTGGGCCTTTCAGAAGTTAAATCTGTGATTCCTGGGGTTCCTGCGGCTCTTATTCAGGGCCTCCTTGACCTCCTGGAAGAGTTGCTTGGAAATCTGTGAATAAATGTGTTGGGAATTATTTGATATTCCAACATTTTCACCTCAGTCAGTAATTCCCCCAGGTACCATGTTAGTTGCAAACTGAATCGCTCTTGGAAGACAGAGGACAGTTGTAACTCTTGTGGTCATGGGGTCCATGGTTGGCTGCAGGCCCCCTTTCTCCCCAGTCATGTTTTGCCTCTGCCTGTCATCGCCTGCAAGGAAGGGACCGTGGGGTGGAATGAGAGGACAAGTTAGTATAACAGACGAACCCAGAATTGGACAGCGCTGAGCCAAACGACGGAGGAGAGTGTCTACCTAGAGATGGGGTATGCCTGCTCTGTTGGCACATGGAAGGTCCTAGCGTCTGGAATGTTCGCCTCTCCGTTGAGTCCTCTGGTCACCGCCGTGGCAGCAGCAGGACCTGAGTTGCAGCTCTGCACCTTCAGCCCCACCCTGCGCACTGTCTGCACTGTGTGACTGCCACGCAGTGCACTTGCAGCCAGCTGTGACCCCCAGCCTCAGGAGCTGCGAGAGGGTCTGTGCCCAGACCGCAGCCTACAGCCTTTGACCTGTGGAGAACTTCCTTCCATGCCCCAAGTGGCTGTCTCTATCATCAGGAGCATGGAAAAGTTCAGGCAGAATGCTTCTGCCCTGCAAAGGAAGGCACAGTGTTTTCACAAATTTACCATATATCTTTGTTTTCTTCAAAGAAAAAGTTGAGGCAATGTCATCTGCTCAAAGTTGAGTGGTTTACTCAAAATAAAGTTTCTGATTATAAAAGTGCGTGTGGCATCTAGAACTTATTTTGTTGGACAGTAGTTTCTCTAGTATCCTAAGGAGATTGGTAAGATAGTCCCTAAGGGTGACTTGACTGAGTGACTGGATGAAGCCATGTATGGCACACTGATGAAATCTGCCATTGTGTATAGAATCTTCAAGAGAAGGTGGGCCTGCCCCACTGAGAAGACCAGAAACGGTACATGTTACTTTTCTGACAGGAAGTTGGAGGGGCAGGGGAGCCTAAACAGGGTAAGGAGAAACCACCTGTGGGGACCGTGTGAATGATGCTGCTCTTGTCTGCATATCTCCGGGGTGCC
>NW_011494876.1:16402285-16403009 GCF_000754665.1 Bison bison bison | reverse complement strand
GGGGGGGCGGGGGTGGTGTGGAGCAGAGCACGGGAGAAAAAAAAGACCAAGCTTTGTATGTCCTCTCACCTCCATATTTGGGCATAAGCTGAGTTTAACTTGCTTCCAAGACGTTTAAGACTCATTTATGGAAAAGTCCCTTTCTCCCTTTCCGAATGTGGCAGCGGTGAGGCAAGGAGTGTTCCCTGCGCACCTGCTGCGTTCCTGCAGGTTACTGTTACCGCTGCCAAGGCTTCCTCCAGGATGCCCTCTGTGGCCGCTCCAGACCGGGTCCCCTAGTCTATGGGACCCCGCACATCAGGCAGTTCCTAAAACCTGACTGCTGCAGACCTCCCTGGGAGGTTCACACCTACTGCAGAGTAGACCTTCAAGGCGCTCTTGACCTCCTGCACTGGCGAGCGTCTGTGTCGCCATGGGTCCCACACCATCACTTGCGCAGTAATCGGCCTCCAAGGCGCCCCAACCCGCCGCAGTACTGAGTCATATTTTGGCACAGCCTCCTTGTTGCCACCCCACTCCGGGAGCGAGAAAATGCAGACCATACTTTTCCCGGAAGAGGCAAGTGCGTCTTAAAAAGGAGAACACTACCCCTGGGGTTGCCAGTACCTGTGTATCTGCGTTTGTGGGGGCGCGGCTTCTGCCCTGGGGAGTGTGCATCTCTGCCTGTCAACAACCCATCTCAGGGAAGAGACACTTTAGTGTGGGTCGGGGTCCAGGGCCGGGA
>NW_011494876.1:16397858-16401572 GCF_000754665.1 Bison bison bison | reverse complement strand
AGCTGGTCGCCGACAGGGATCACTTCATCCGAACCCTCAGCCTCAAGCCGCTGCTCTTCGGTAAGTTCGCCGGGCGCCCCCCGGGAAGGGCTATGGGCTGCGATTCGGTGGCTGCCTTCAGGCTCCTTTGACCACGTGACTTCTGTTTTGACTGTTTTGAAAATGGCTGCTTCAAAGTAGCCCTGTCTTTTCTACCCAGAGGTTGCCCCCAAGTGAGGTACCCGCCCCCACCTCTAAAATAGGGTGAGGAGTGACCTTTCTACGCTCCCTTCTGTGACTTCTATTTTCTGCCGCTAATCCTTCCATCACAGGGCTGGGCCATGTGACCTAGAAGCTAGTGCCTATAAACCTTTTATTGAAACTGTCTTTGGACCCTCTCTGAGGTGGTTAATGGGAGAAGGGTTGCAGATACTGATAACCAGGTCCTAGCTGACATGAGGGGAAATTCCACTCCCAAAATGGGCCCTCTGGTCTGATAAGAAGCAGGCTGTCCAAATGTGGATAAGCTGGTGCCCCCAAAACCAGCCTTTGCTTTCTGCTCTCTGGGATTCTTCTTAGGATGGCGTTTTTGTTCAGCCATTACAGTAGGCAGAGCCTTCCAGGGTGACCTCACTGGGAACCCGCACCATAGCTCACATTTTCTGAGCTCTTATGTGCTAGACTTCATGTGATCGTTTGGCTTAATTCTCACAACACCCCTGTGAGGTGGGTGGAGATCCCACTGTCAGGCTGGTGGGGGTGAAAGCGAGGCACAGCGAGCCCTGCTTGCTTGCAGGCTCACACAGCCAGATCAGGGCGAAGCTGGGATTCAAATGAGGCAGGCTACCCCTGGTGTCTGCACTGTCGAGCCAGCGTGCTAGTTGTGAAGACTCTGAAGTCCTTCAGAGTCTAGTAGTATCAACAAGATGGGGATCCCTGGACCTATGACCTTGCCCAGGATAGGTTTTCCCAGCCCCCATCCTGGGTACCCAGCCTCAGTGACACACTTACCTGCAGACCTGAGGTGTTCCTGGCTCCTGGGGAATGGAGTGGGAAAGGGGCTGTCTGGAGGGGACTGGGGACCAAAGCAGAGCATCTGAGCACCGCTGTTACCCCTGGGACAGAGGGCACTGGTTGGGGATTATCCCAGACCTGTGAGAATGATTTCACACGCTGTTTGAGGGGAAGTAGGTTAGGATGTGAGTCCTATGGTGGGAGGGGCTCTCAAAGATTGTTATTGTACAGCGCTGAAGTCTGTGCAAAGCACTAGTCAAGCTGCTGGGAACACAACATTGGACAGAATAGGAAAACAAAAAGCACACCTGAAGCTGACATTCCAACGAGGAGACAGACTAAACAAACACACCCGGTGTGTGTCAGATGGGATAAGTGGTCACAGACAAGTAGGGCAGAATTTCAGCTGGGGTTGAAACCCTGAGTGTGGTGGCCAGGGTGGGCCTTCCTGAGAAAGATATTTGAGCAAAGACCTGCAGGAGCTGTGAGGTGAAGTTGTCAAGGAACAAGTGATCCAGGCAAAGGCAACAACTCTCCCCATTACTGCTACCCTGCCGTGAGACAGACACGATGAGGTGGGTGTGCTTTCTTCTCTCATCCGCCTTTATTGGACCCGTATATGCTTAATTCAGACGTATGTTAGGTTAAGTGAACCATGAGACATAACCCCTAACCCCCTAACAAAGTTGCGTCCAAGTCCTACAAAGCCGAGAGTGAGAAGCCCAGACCTGAAGTCACCAAGAGTACACGATAGGAAGCAGAAGAGATTTGACCAAAGGTAAACTGATTCTGGTTAAGCCATCAAATGATGCTGCAGACACGTTACAAAGGGCACGATTGGGAGAATCGGGCAGTTGCAGCAAGACCTTCCTGCTTCTGGTCCTTGTGTCCTCCGATCTCCTACCCTACCTCTCAGTCTTGGTGAAAGATGCCCCACATTTTACCCAGAAAGTCTGGGGGCTTTCTGCTTGGTGAAACGAGGCGAGACGAATCAAGAAGAGATCTGTGGTCCGTGATTGTAAGAAGTCCAGTTGCGAGACAGGCCAGCCACAGGGGAGAGGGTGTCCAAGGAGAGGCAGTACCTGAACACAGTGTTGAATGAACCCAAAGAAGGAAGCCTCACCCCAAGAAGGCACAGTGTCCGTTTTCTGGGCCTGTCTGTCTGTCCACTTGCTGTCGCCCTAAAGAGGCAGGCAGGGCCCAAGGAGAATGGGCCTGCTGTCACCATCAGGGACCCAAGACGCTTGGGCTCAAGGGGTAGGTGTTCAGGGTGTAAACGGGACTGGGTTTTATCCCAGGGTGCCTCCACCTCTGTGGAACATTTCCTGTTTCCCACCTCTGTTCTTGGAGACATTTGGTAAATGGGACCTGGGCCACAGAAGGCCCATTCTGAGTTCCTGGCAGATGCCTGCTTGACTGTGGTAGGCATTTCCCAAGGGTTCAGACCATTGTCCTGTTGGGAGGCATTCCCGTTCCAAGTCACCATCAACCTCTCTGCTTTCTCTCACGTGGCTTACTTCTCCCTCCGCCTCACACTCATTCTGTATTTAAACAGCAGATCGGATCTGCTCCCTTCCCTAAAATCCTCCACGAGGCCCTCACCTCTCATCTCCCTCACTCTCTGTCGATTCTCAGACTCTGAGCTCGCTGCTGCCTTGGCGCCCTTGTATGCACTGTTCCCGCCACCGGAAGGCTCAGGCTTGGTTCTCATGGAGGGTGCCTTCACCCCCATCAGGCCTCTTCTCAGGCCTGCCCTCCTCAGGGATCTCTCTCCACGTCAGACTGGCCTTAAGAGGTTTCCAGTCTCTCTGTTGCATCAGGCTGCTTGGTCTACTGTATTTATTTGGCAATTGTGTCTGCCCCTAAAGGTGAGCTACACGCGTGGGGGTCCTGATTGTATTTGCTGTGTGTCCAGTGGCCAGAGTCTACGGCCGACAGTTACTGGTCAGCTGGAGGGCTTCACTGGCTGCCCTCAGTCTCTCTGCACACGAGGGGCCTCCTGATTCCGCACCCTCTTCGAGAGCAGCAGGGGGCACTCCCAGTGGGCCAGCCAGAGTTTTATTCCACTTTCTTAACCATCTAAGGTAAACGAGTCATTGACAGCCTCCCACAAAGCACTGCGTTTTAAAACCATGGCCTCTTTATTGTAGGGTTTCCAGACATATCCTTTCTTCAGCTTAAAAAAACAATTCAGCAGCTACCTAAGACCACTGTGTTCTCTTGACAAGACACTGGACGTGCAGAATTAGAGAAGGGATTTTAGTGTATGTGTATGAGTTCAGGTTAGTGAGGAGCTTAGCAGTTTTCTGCATGGACCCCGCCTCTGCTGTTCCACAGGCCTGTTGCTTGGCAGAACTGTGGACTCGGTAAAGGTCAGGAAGATATAACCGAGTCTATCTGGGGCTTGACAAGCAGCATCGTGCCTGGGTGAGCGTCACCCAGGGCTTCGCGCCTGCCCTCAGGCTCAGCGTGGGGTGCTGGTGGCAGTAGCAGGCGTCCGCCAGGCTGGCATCACAGGGCTGGGGGGTGCAGGACGCTAGTTGTACCCGCCCGGCACACGCAGCTGCCTGCCTTTTACTCGGCAGAGCACTGCTGGTTCAGGAAGGGGCACCTCGTTCTGACCACAGAAGCGGACTTCTGCCCTGCTCTTGCTGGTCTGGGCAAGCTTGGAGTGTCTCTGGACCCTGGTGTGCACATATCCCCGGAGGGCAGCAGCAGGAG
>NW_011494876.1:16394238-16397758 GCF_000754665.1 Bison bison bison | reverse complement strand
AGCAGGAGGGGTCTGTGTGTCCAGGGGAGCACATGGTGTGCGGGGCCCCTGCACGGGCTCCAGCTGTCACGTCCCAGGCCCTCCCCACCTGGGTCGCCTCTGTTCTGGGCACTGACCATGCTGCCACCAGCACACGGCCAGCCGTAGATTGCGGCGGTCCCCGCTCCAAGCACAGGCCATGGTGACTGGCCGACGGTGACCCTGCACCTCCCCACTCAGCACAAAGGTCCCAGCATGCCTTGCGTGCAGGAGGCCGTGCACACGTGGCATCCGGATGCCGCCAGCATCGCAGACCAGGCGCCAGCTCCCCAGGGTGGGTTGGGCAGCAGGCCTACCCTCAGCACCTCTAGCTGAGAGTCTGAGGGTCTTGGGGACCACCCATTGCGCTGGGAGAGGCTGACCTTCACAGCTGGAGGGATCAGAGGGGCCATGCGATGAGCCTGGCATCTCTGAGTACCCCCTCCTCCCCTCCACCTGGTGAACTGCCCCCTCCTGTCTGATGATCTGCTCTTGGGATCAGGGTTCTGGCGAACGCCTGTCCTCCTGGATGTGGTTGTGTTTGCAATGCCCCGTACTTAGGAAGAGAGAACCAACTTCTTTGTTCTAAGCAGGCACAACATTTGGGCATGCCCTGTCTCTTTTGTCTTAGTGCCCAGCCGGGCGCTGTAATGAACGCACCTGAAAGGGGTTGGAAGGGGTGCTGGACGCCAGGGTTCACCAAAATCGCTGGTGCAGAGTCTGTCTAGGACCTCCTTGGATCAGCTGGTGTCCTGCAACCCGCAGTCCCTGCAGCTGGCGCGTGATACTGGGGGGAGGGGTTGAGTGAGGCTCCCCTGGGCCCCGGGTGGAGGAGGGGAGCCCTCAGCAGAGGTTCCTCCCACTGCCCTCCCTTCTTCCCACCAGAGAGCCGTTTACCTGGCCCTGGGGAGTTGTGATCTGAAAGGGTGGATTGCGGCCCCTGGGGCCGAGCGAGGGTGACAGGAGCCAAGAGAAGCAGTGCAGAGACTCCGGTGGGCGGCGCGGGTGGGAGCTGTTGGAGATGACAGGCGCAGAGGCGTGGGCTGGTGGGGAAGCGTCTGCAGGGCAGCACGGCTGACCGGGGGGGGGGCTGTGGCAGGCCTTCATGGGCTTGCAGCTGGCTGCGGCATGGGTACATGCACCTGCGGGGCAGAGGCAGTGGGTACTCAGGACCCTGTTCCTGGATTCCAGGCTGAGGCCTCTGGGTGCTCCTGGCTAGAGGCCCAGCCAGACACTCCATGGTTGCTGAGCAACGACACCCTAGTTACTTAGCAACAGCCCTACAGCTGGCCTTGCTCCTTGCTTGCTGAAGTCTTAGCCCTCAGCCCGTATCTCCCCTCCCAGCCTCACCCCTCCCCTCACCCAGGCTGCTTTCCACCTTTCCAGCGCACCCCCACCTCCAGCTCCAGTGGATGCCAAGTGCCTGGGAGAGGGGTGCAGGGGGTGGGGGACCAGCACTCTGGGCCTTCACTCCTCACCTTGGAGGGAGAAAGCAGGGCCCTCCCTCTCGACCTGAAAGGCCTGCCGGACCCTGCAGTTTCTGGCCAGGACTAGGGTTGGCAAAGAGCAGAGGGGCCCCATCCTCAGGTTCTGAAAGAGCCCATTCTTGCTGCTGAGGCTGCACCCTGAGGCTCTAGGCAGGGCCCTGCTCTACAGAGAAGAAACTGAGGAGGCTGCTGTTCCCAGGATAGATGAGGCTGGGGAAGGGGAGTCAGTCGTGCAATCTCAGGACTCTGGCAGAGAAAAAGCCACCACATGAGCCGTGGTTCCATCTCTTGGCAGGATCCTGTGGGCAGAGTTTGCACACCTCCCTGGAGAGGGTGGTCAGTCCCACAGCCTAAAGCAGCCTGCTCACTGGCCTGGCCTCAACATTCAAGAGCCCTTGTTGATTTGCAGGTCCAGACCAAGGGTGCTCACCAAGGATAGTCCCCTGCGCATATCTCCTCTTTCCCCTGGGCCTCTGCTCCTTCTCTGCTGGCAACACCCTGACCAAAGAGTCCTTCCTCTCCCTGTCTGCCCCTGGCACTGGTAGGCACACGGCAGTGAGTAGTGAAGAGCTACCAGAACTGGCCCCCGCTGGGGAGATGCCCCCCACCCTTACCTGGAAGCCCCTGCCCCCACCTGTCAAGGCAAAACAGGGCAAAGATGAGGCAGGAAGAGGCACATGTCAGGGTGGCACCCCCCCTGGCCAGCAAGGGCAACCAGCTGACTGACTGCTGGACAGCCTCGGCCGCCATGTCATGGTCCAGCAAGCTGGGTGCCCGCATCTCTGTGTAGCCAGTGCCCTGGCACAGCACCATGGCTTGAGGAATGGGCATGAGCTCTGCAGGGCCCCAGGGAGCCCCTGCCCCGCCATCACCACACAGCATCACCAGTGCCACCGGCAGCCACAGCCCTCGCTCTATCACCCGGTTTCTCTGCCTTGGTCTCGGTGGACTGAGGTTGGGAACTTCATAGTGCTATACCCACCCCCCAGGAGCCAGTGTTTGCCCAGCTCCCATGAGCTTAGACCCTCCTGGTTAGGTCGCACGTGCCGGCCTGAACAGTTTGATTTGATCAGCACATGGCAGGGGACTGTAGAGAGAGTGGCATCTCCTTTGGGCCTGTGAACTACTGGCACCTAATAAACTGAAGAAACCTGGGCTTGTGTTTTCTTTCTCTGGTTTACTTTTCTTGTTCATTTATGTTTTAAAGCCATTGGGAGGTGACTCTGTGGATTAGCAGTTCGGTCTAACCACTGTCCCGCAGCGCTACCCCCTCTCCCAGTGCGTGGCTCACACCCTTTCCGGGTTCGCCAGGTTGAGGGGATCAAGCCGGCCAAGGGCGAGGGCTTGTATCCTGTCCTCGGTGTCGTTGGATCTGGGTCCCTTCTCCATGGAAGCAGAATCCGGCTGTGAGCCTGGATTTTGCAGGACAGCAGCCTGTGTCACCCTGGCCAAGTCGCCAATGTCTCTGTGCTTGGGGCTTCTCCGGGGAAGGAAGGGTGAATTCGTGGGGCCTGGTTTTCTAGGACGAGGATACAGATTACAGAGTTGATGACGTGCTTAGGACAGGACACAGAGTCTGTGCTCCCTGAGTGTGATCTGCCGTGATTACTATTAAAAACAGCTCCAATCCTGGCTGAGTGGCTGTTTTCCATCCCCTTGGCAACAACTGGAACTTCATGCTGAGAGAAAAGCCAGAGGAGCAGCAGGAGTTCTCGGGGGTCACAGCGGTGGCCCAGCTCTTTCTCCGGTTAGTTCCTGGGTGGGCCTCTTGTTAACCCGTCCAAGGAAGGCGTCCCTCCCAGGAACAAGAGAATGAAGCGAGGCCCAGGCTCCAGCCTCTGGAAGTGCTGGGATACGGGCTTGCCAGGTGTGAGGTTTGCGATCCAGGCACCACTGAGCTGTTTGAGCCGCTGGGGTGGGGGCATCCAGACACTGGAGCCAGGGCCCCGGCCTGAGTGGCCTTTACTCGGGCTTACAGGCATGGAAGGAGGCGTTCAGTACACGTTTGTTCCCAA
>NW_011494876.1:16391575-16394063 GCF_000754665.1 Bison bison bison | reverse complement strand
GTGCAGGAGAGTGGGGTGGGGTGGGGGGTGGCACGGCCAAGAGCACCGGGCGTATTCACTTTGAACACTGCTGAAAAGCAACAGTGAAAGCACACACCTGCCAGCATCCTCTCCCCGCTTAAGGCCTGGAGGGCAGCCCTCCGGCCCTCAGGTCCACCCTGGAGCCTTTGGCCCCTCCTCAAGGTGGATTGGCCCACCCCCGGCGTAGCTCTGGCTCCCCTCCCAGGACTCCCCTGGAACACGCGTGTTCTCAGCGTCCAAGAGAGAGGCCCCGTGTCCCAACGCTGGCCAGCCTTTGCAGGACAACTTGACCTTGGACTCCGAGTCCAGAGCAGATGTAAAGGGGTGTGTGAGGTCCTTCTGGCTGGGTGACCAGCAGGGGACGGGACCTAGCCCGGGCACCCTGCAGACCGGAAGGCCCTTGGCCTCACCCCCTCCTCTCCTGGCAGAGATCCCCGGCTTCCTGAGCGACGAGGAGTGTCGGCTTGTCATCCACCTGGCGCAGATGAAGGGGCTGCAGCGCAGCCAGATCCTGCCCACCGAGGAGTACGAGGAAGCGATGGGCACAATGCAGATCAGCCCGCTGGACCTCTTCCAGCTGCTGGATCAGAACCATGATGGCCGCCTGCAGCTGCGTGAGGTGGGGGGCCTGGAGGAGCCCCCCGCCCCAGGGTGGGAGCGCCCCCGACTTGTCTTTCTAGTGGCCGGGTCACACGTGCTGCTCTGCCCCAACCACAGGAGCCTGATGCCACCTAACCTTGGGCATGAGCAGGGCCAGGATCCTCCTTCCTTCCCAGAGGGCCCCCTGCTGCCCTGGGAACTCCGGAGGACAAAAGGGGCATCTACTGGGGCCGATGGCACTTATGGCCACAGTGCCTGGGGTGCCATGCTGTCTGCGCTCTGGTTTCCTTGCCACCATTGCTGAGAGCCCCACAGGATTCACTGTCCGTGAGGCGGCAGCAACAAGGAAGCCAGACGTCTGCATGCCTCTCTACATGCCCCTCACACCCAGGCTTCTGAGAGAGGTCTCGGTGGGGTGTGGGCTCCCTTGCCAATACAGGGCGTCTCACAGGGTCCGATCTTCCTAAGGGGCCCCGTGGACAGTCATCTCCTGACCATGCCTCTTCCCTCTTCGTACCAGGCCCTGGCCTCACCCACCTCACCTGGGGTGTGTGGGTGGGACGCCGGCCTGGCCTCCCCTTTGCCTCCAATAAGCCAACATTCCTCCGGGTGGAGCCACAGCTCCCCCAGGGCTGAGGATGCTCGTGGCCCTCCGGTGTCTGGACTGGGAGCCTGGGCCCTGGCCTTCGTCCTCACCCACGTCCTGTCACCTGAACCCTCCGCCCTCCAGAAAGAACAGGGCAGCTGTGTGTGCCCTGGCGACTCTCCATCACCGGAGCCAGCCCCCTGAGGCATCATCTTGTGCTGTGTAGGTCCTGGCCCAGAACCGCCTGGGGAATGGACGGTGGATGACTCCAGAGAACATTCAGGAGATGTACTCTGCCATCAAGGCTGACCCTGACGGGGATGGTGAGCTCATATCTTGTCACTGTTGTGTCCCAGAGCCTCCTCCTGCCCCCAGCCAGGTGGCCCCTAGGCCCAGCTGCTAGAGTAGCTGGAGGTGAGGAGGTGAGGGGCCAGCAGTGCCCTTACCCCAGAAAGAGGCAGGAGCTAGACCCGCCCGCTCCCCCTTGGTGGCAGTCCAGAGGGCACCCTCTTGGCCTCGTCGGGCAGCATGTGGGGTACAGGAGGTATGGCTGCTGGCTGGCAGAGGGCAGAGCAGTGGAGCGGGAGTGAAGGAACAATGAGGTCAGCTTGGCATCCACTTATCCAGCCAGGCACATGGTCCCCGCCAGCTGACTGGTCTAACCAGGGCCCCCCTTGCCTGCCTCTTGCCTGCCTGGAGTCCTCTAACTGCCGGGGGTGGGTGTGGGCAGGAGAGCTGTCCTGGAAGCACCCTCCCCTTTGGTAATAACCCCCAGGAAGTATCTCAGGCGTAGTCATTTCCCTCATGCCCAAGTTCTGCACCAGTTGAGGAAGCAGGACTTGGAAGGATGACCTTCCAACTGGCGAGCCCCGAGTGAAGAATCTGGCCTGGACCCGTGCCTGGAGAGGCACTAGGCTGCTCCCGCTCCCGCTGTGACACACTCACAGCCCTCGAGTGCCCCCACCCTCAGAGAAGCCCCAGCCAAAGCACGGGAGTGTGTCATTGGGATCAACCTTGTAGCAAAGACACCAGGCCACTCTTCCGGAACCCCTAGAGGGTAGAGCCCAGCTTTGTGTCTTGAGCAGGAACAGGGGAGAGTGTTCTCTTTGGGGAGAGCAGCCTGATTGCCTCTGCTGAGGGAGACTGTCTAGCAGGCAGGACTGGCCTGGGGTGTTCCACCCAGGATGAGACCTGAGGTCATGAGAGAACTCCTGGGGACCGGTTCCAGCTTACATCCTCCAGTGTGGAAGGCCCAGGACAAAACCCAGCACTGAACACTCT
>NW_011494876.1:16390188-16391475 GCF_000754665.1 Bison bison bison | reverse complement strand
TACAGAGCCAGGCTGGAGGGCCAAGGGCAGTCCTTGGCCTAGGGTCTTGGCCATATGGCCTAAGCTTCCTATGGAGAGCCCGCTCTGGCCACTCTGACGGGGTTGGGCTTCATCCTTTTGGGGGCCAAATCAGGGCTTAAACTGAGGACACGAACTTCTCTGGGTCTTCCTGTAGGGCCTGATGTGACAGAAGCCAACTTCATCTGACCCGAGTCCAGGTTGGGGGACAGGTGCACATGGCCCCCCAGTGCCTGAGGCCAGGGGTAGGTAGGAAGGTGCAGCCTCCCCACTCTGCCCTCCCCACACGGGCGTGGTGGGCATTGATGGTGGGGGGGGATGCCCTGTGCAGGAGTGCTGAGCCTGCAGGAGTTCTCCAACATGGACCTTCGCGACTTCCACAAGTACATGAGGAGCCACAGGGCGGAGTCCAGCCAGCTGGTGCGGAACAGCCACCACACGTGGCTCTACCAGGGCGAAGGCGCCCACCACGTCATGCGCGCCATCCGCCAGAGGTGAGCGCCCGAGCCTGGGCTCCCTGCTGCAGGGAGGAGACCATGCAGGCCCCCACAGAGGTCCTTGGCTGGGACCAAGAGAACAGCGCTCAGGACTGGAACTCACTGGAGACAGGCAATTAACAAAGGCTAATTAGCCCTAATGGTGGGCAAACGATATACACGTGCGATTAGTACTAGATTGAATATTTGTTTTCTGCTAACTAGAGAAATGATCTCTTAACTCTGTCCACAGGACCCCCTGCCCCTGAGTAGCCAGGGGTTTTAGATAAACAGCATCTTCCTGGAGGGAGTGTCTCCCTCCCCGCTCCTAGGCTTAATGGAAATCTAATTTTTCCCAGCCAGTGGATGTCTCTGGTTCATCAGGAGTCACCCCTTCCTGCTCTTATAGGGCCAGTCCAGGGTGGCTTAAGGAGCTCCCAGGGGAAATAGGGGCAGCGCTCGTGGCGGGCTCTCGACTCACCTGGCCAGCTCCTTCAGGGTGTCACCCCTGGCACGGGGCCGCCCAGCTGAATGCCTGCTGCCCACCAGGGTGCTGCGCCTCACCCGCCTGTCACCCGAGATCGTGGAGCTCAGCGAGCCGCTTCAGGTCGTGCGGTATGGTGAGGGAGGCCACTACCATGCCCATGTGGACAGCGGGCCCGTGTACCCAGAGACCATCTGCTCCCACACCAAGCTGGTAGCCAATGAATCTGTACCCTTCGAGACCTCCTGCCGGCAAGTACTCCCACCTGGGGGTGGCTCCCAGACCCGGCACCCCCCTGACACCAGCACA
>NW_011494876.1:16388306-16390043 GCF_000754665.1 Bison bison bison | reverse complement strand
GAATGCTGGGCATCCTGCTTGAGAATTCCCCCCACCACATGTCTCCCCCAAGGCTGTTTATCAAGGGGCCCAAAAGGGGTGGTCGTCTGGTCTCAGCGGCCAGACCAAGGTACCCACAGACACTGCAACTTACCCCCAGATCCCTCAGGAAGGGGCAAGGCTGGACCCGATTCTTTCCGCCCCACTCCCCAGGTTGTTAATCCTGCGTGCACTGCTGGAGACGTCAGCTTCTCCTCTTGAAGCTGTGTCCCCCACTTCCCCTGCCAAGGCATGGTGGAAGGTCCTCCCTCTTCATGCCCTGGCTCAGCCCCTTCTAGTCGCAGCCAGCCGTCTGCATGATTCTGCTGCTTCTGCTAGCTCAACTTTCCCAGCAGGCCCTTAGGCACGGTCACGTAGTTTAGCTAAGTGCATGCACCTGTGATCTTGGCCACACCACAAAAACTGTGACACAAAAAGAAACTGGGTCCATGTATGGGCTAGGGACATTTGGTACAGACCTCCCCTGTTGTCAGTGATCCCAGCCTGCCCCTCCGGCCCCTGGGAACCTGGGCAGCTTATCCTGCCCACAGGTAAGCCCCTGGGAGCATCCACAGCTGGGGACTTGCTCAACGGCCCCCCTGCCTTACAGCTACATGACAGTGCTGTTTTATTTGAACAACGTCACCGGTGGGGGCGAGACTGTCTTCCCTGTAGCAGACAACAGAACCTATGATGAAATGGTAAGGGCCAACTGGGCTGTTCCTCTGGTGGGATGGCAGGGCCTTGGGCAAACAAAAATAGTACGTACGCTGCCAGACCTGGGATGAGGCCTCAACTATCCCCTGGGCACATCCAACTGGTTTCCCTTGAGCCACCTTTGGCTGCCTGGCCTTGGGCTCCTGGCCCTACAGTTCAGGTGGTTTGAAAACCCCACCACTCTGCCGCCCACAGAGTCTGATTCAAGATGATGTTGACCTCCGTGACACTCGGAGGCACTGTGACAAGGGTAACCTGCGTGTCAAGCCCCGCCAGGGCACAGCTGTCTTCTGGTACAACTACCTGCCTGACGGGCAAGGTGAGGACCTTGGCCAGGCCAGGGATACCTGGAGGGAGCTGCCTTCCTTTACCCAGCCCTGATTGCTACCCTGGTGAGCTGGTTCTGGCCATCCCCCACCCCTTCATATGTTTTCTGGGGTTTTTTTGCCCCTACTGCCTCCCAAAGACCATCCTCAGTGACTTCAGCAGGCTGCACCCGTGCAGCCTCCTGGGTTATCTGGAACCTGTGATTCTTTGATGCCCCAGCCTTTCAGCTCACTGGGGCTGAGGACACATGCCCCTTAGTAGCCCAGACTGGGAAGGGCTGTGGACAGGCCCTGCAGCAACAAAGCTCATTTCAAAGGGCAGTGGTGTTGAAAAGGCATTCGTTGGAGAGAGATGCTGAGCCGCCAAGGAGGCCCTGGGGCCAGATGTTTGCCACAGAAGGTGTGCACAGCTGGGCCTGCCCTAGCCACGCACTTGGGCAATAGGAGGCCAAGCTCAGGCCAGCCAGCCCAGCCTAGATTCCCTCTGGTCCCCTCACACCATCCTCCTCTCCTAGGTTGGGTGGGCGACGTGGACGACTACTCGCTGCACGGGGGCTGCCTGGTCACGCGCGGCACTAAGTGGATCGCCAACAACTGGATCAACGTGGACCCCAGCCGGGCGCGGCAGGCGCTGTTCCAGCAGGAGATGGCGCGCCTGGCCCGCGAAGGTGGCGCC
>NW_011494876.1:16373715-16388206 GCF_000754665.1 Bison bison bison | reverse complement strand
CCGCGACACGCGCGTGGAACTCTGAGGGGTGACCATCCCAGTCTCCAGCCGCAGGTCACCCTAAGTCGGGGGCCCTGTCGTCCCCCTGTCCAGCTGCAGGCTGAAGGCCTGGCCGATGTCTAGCCCTACCCCGGCCTCCTGCCGCGATTAGGGCACAGTCCCTACATCCATGTTATTTATTGTGTACAGACCCGTGCTTCCCGGACAAATAAAACTACGCGGCAATGGAGGTGCAGGGCCGAGAGGCTCGGAGTAGGCTATAGGTACAGTGGGCGGGGCGGGGCGCCGCGGCCGGGTGGGGCTTGTACGTCATGTGACGGGGGCGATTCGGCCCGGCCAATCCCAGCCGGACAGCATGGGGCGGAGGGCGGTCGTCATTGGACCTAGGCGGCGGCCGCCCCTGCCTCTGCTACCTGTTGCTACGGGAGCCGTAGAGCTGCAGCGCAGCAGCACGCGGGAAGGCTCGTCTCGCGAGAGCTCTGCTCCTTTCTTGGCCGTGGCAGCTGCAGCGGCTCGAGGGACCGCCATGGACGCGCACGAGGACTACGTTTGGCCGCGGGCAACCTCAGAGCTCATACTCCTCCCGGTCACGGGTCTGGAGTGCGTGGGGGAGCGGCTATTGGCGGGTGAGTTGTGGTTCGAGGCGCGGGCTAGCGGAGAAGAAACCGAACGCTCGCCTGGGGAGGGGCCTTAAGAACAAAGGGATGCCCCGTGTGGGAGGAGGACGGGCGGCGGGCGGGAACCCACGGCATGGCGGGGCTGAAGCGCAGCCTAAGGAGCCCAGGAAACAAAGAGCTGCGGTGGTTCCCGAGGCCTTTCAGAAACTGCAGGTGATGCGGAGAGGGCGGCTGGGGGCGGCAGAAAGGTGCAGGGAAACGCGGTCGGCGGGGGGGCGGGGGAAGGGAATAAGAGACGCTTGTGGACGAGTCGCGCGGGGGCTTCATCGTTCCAGCGAGGATGCGGGGGGAGCTCCGTGATGAAGCCCCCAGTGGGCGAGTCCAGGGTCCGGGGCGTGGCCTTTCGGGGGTGGGCCAGCCCAGGAGGGGGTGTGGCCTCTCGAGTGAGAGAGGGGCGGGGGGGGCTCTTTCCCTAGATGGTGGGGGTGAAGAGCCTCTGAGCAGCATGGAGTCGCGGGAAACCAGAGGATGAGATCTTTCTGAGTAGGCCAGTGCTCGGGGAGGCGGAGGCTGAGGCCCCTCCCGAGATGGTTGGGGTCCAGGAAATCCCATGTCAGTGCCTCTTCTGAGGAGGGTCGGCGCCGGGAGCGAAGGACAGGGACCCGAGGCGACAGAGCCCCATCGAGCGGTGGAGTCCGACTGGAAGCTAGAACTAGTGACTTATGTTAGAGCTGCTGAGTTTAATAAGGGTCGCAAGGCAGGGCACTGGCTGGCAAGCCTTGAGTGAGCTGCTCCGAGTCCTAAGAGGGGTGGATGTACGGGGGTGGGAGATTAGGGCGGGCGATGACCCAGTTTTGATTTGCTGTGAAGGCTCTGGGAGCCCAAGGTTCCTACCGTGAGCTAAACTCCTGAGGCTCCTGGAGGAGGGAATAGGTAGGCAGAAAACTGAAGAACCACAAGAGTAAACTCGGGGAAAACAGGATTTAAGACAGAATTTGCCACTTTATGGAAAAGAGGCCGTTCTTGGGAGGATTTAGCAGGCAGAGCGGAAGGGCTTTGTCTAGGTGAAGAGGCTGGAGAAATGAGCAGAGACTAGTCCATTTCAGCCGTCGATCTGACTTATCTTTAGGGGCATAAAGCCCCATTGGTGAAGCCCCACTGAGAAGTTTTTAAGCAGGGCAATGGCTTGTGAAATTTAGTTTAGTAAGCTTTTAAAGTGAATTCATCTACTTCCCATTATTTCCAAAGTGACTTTTCTGTTGACAGTTCTCAGATCCCACCCCTGTGAACCTATAGCCTGAATTCCCAGCCCTGTTCTCACGTGAGTGCCAGGCTCAAGTGCACAAGGGCCTGCGAGTTGGAGTACTCCTGCTGGCGTTCGAGCTCAGGTGGGGACATCAGCCATGCAGGTGCCAAGCTGGAGAACCTGCCTCTCTCACCCGCCAGGCCAGCCTGGTTGATGCTGCACTTCATACACGTAGCATGTGTGTGTCTTTTTCTACCTTTATTGCCATGATTTGAGGCCATGCGGCTACGCCTCCCCAACCCCCCCTCAAGTAGCTCATCCTTGAACCTTTTGTTTCCTGTTCTAGCCATGTTCCCCAAAGCTCTCACTCATCTCAGGGGCCTCAAAATTGATGCTTCCTCTGGCAAGAAAGGTTCAAGCCCTCTCCCTCCTGCCTGTTCTTCCTTTGATTAACAACTGCTGATTCTTGATTGCTGCACCTAAATGTTATGTTCTCAAGTCGACTTCCCCTGGCAGTCACCCATTCTGCTTAGATTAGACCAGGGTTTCCCAGTCTCAGCTCTAGAGATTTGTTGAATCATGTCACGCTTTGTGTGAAGGGCTGTCTACATTGTAGGATGTAACTGCATCCTTAGCCTCCACCAGATGCCAGCAGCACACACAGCTCCCAGCTGTAACAACCGAAAGTGTCCTCAGACATTGCCATGTGTCTTCTGGAGGGAAAGTGTCCCTCTGTTGAGAACCACTAGAGTAGCTTTCCCATTTTGTTTTGTTTTTTTTTTAATTTGGCTGCAGCGCATAGAGTGTTTGGTCTTCATTGCAGCTTATGGGATCTAGTTCCCTGACCAGGGATCGAACCCCCCTTCGTGGGGAGCACAGTCTTAGCCACTGAAACACTGGGGAAGTCCCTCCCTCGTTTCACATTCTTAAAGCAACCTATATAGTTCTTTCCTGGAACATATCAAAATGAGAACTACGGAGTGTACCTGTGTGATACTGTTATAGAGCTTAAATATTTGTTTATTTGGCTGTGTCAGGTCTTAGAAACAGACTGTGCTATACAGTAGGTCCTTGTTGGTTATCTGTTTTTTATATAGTAGTGTGTATGTGTTAATGCCAAACTCCTAATTTATCCCTTGCCTACCACATTTCCCCTTCAGTAACTACCATGTTTCCCCTTCAGTATCCATAAGTTGGTTTCTGAAACTTCTCAGTTTCTGTTTTGTAAATAAGCTCATTTGTATCTTTAAAAGCTTTCTGATTGCACCCTATGGTATGTGGGCTCTTAGTGCTCAGCCCAGACCAGGGGTTGAACTCAGGCCCTCGGCATTGAGAGCACAGAGTCATAATTGCTGGATCACCAGGGAATTCCCTGTTTGTAAAACTTTTTGATAATTATTCTGCCTGGTGTAGTGATACCTCGTTGTAGTTTTGATTTACATTTCTCCGATAGTGATGTTGAGCTTTTCATGTGGGTTGTTTTTTTTTTTTTTTTGCTATCTGTTGTGTGATAGTGTTTAACATCTGCCTAATCCGCAGAAGCAGGGTTTTATTCACTACTCCAGCATGTCGTTCATTGTCTGGTTTATAATCAGACAATTAAATTTAAAAAATTTTAATTAAAAAAAAAACAAACATGTTTTTTTTTGGCTGGACCACACTGCCTGCGAGATGTTCCCCAATGAGGGATCAAACCCAGGCCCCAGCAGTGAAAGCTTCAAGTCCTAACCACTGGAATGCCAGGAATCTCTCAAATAAATGTTTATTGACTGTCAAAAGATTGAGATTGCAGGCTGGGAATAGCATGAGGGATTGCTACTGTCATCTCTAGTTAAGAGGTATGTCCTGGACCGAAGTCACTGTGGTCGATTGGATTTGCAAACTCTTTAGAAAGTGAAATCTCCAGAATTTGGAGATAAGAGGTGGGCTTCCCAGTTTGGGGCTGGGGTTGGGCAGAGGATGGTAATATTAGGTCACTGGGGTGAGGAGCATGGAGCGAACTTGAGGATGAGCTAGTAGACGAACAAGCCTGCAGGGCAGCCAGGCGGCAGCTGAGGCTCACAGGAGTGTCTGCTTCCAAACTGCGGGCTGCCTCTCCCCACTGTTATTGAATGTGCTCACATCTTCTGAGATACAGAGAAGCTCCTGGAAATCAGGAGGGGTTCTGCTGTGGTCCAAAAGTGGAATGCTTGACTTCTCAGTTGCCTGTTTCCTAGGGGAGGAGTTAGTGTGAAGAAGGTCAGTGAGGCCGAGGATTTGAAGACTAAAACTGAGGATTCCCGTCTGAAGCATGAGAAGTTCGGTGGGATGAGGAGGAGATGGGAGTTTGACGAATTCATGGTTGAGCTGAGTGTCATGGGAAGCTGACAAGGGGCTCAGAGAGAGCGCTGAGAATACAGCTGAAGCTGAGAGCAAGCTCAAGCCTGCAGGATTGAGTGACCTAATACGTTCATAAGCTACCTGCTGAGCAGTTCCCTTGCTCCCTGTCTCTTCTTGGCCCGTGAGAATTAGAGGAGGGGTTCTGATGTGGCTTTTCGCCTCTGTCCAGGTGAGGGGCCAGATGTCCTGGTATACACCTTGGATTTTGGTGGACATCTGCGGATGATGAAGCGAGTGCAGAACCTGCTTGGCCACTATCTTATCCATGGGTTCCGAGTGCGACCAGAACCCAACGGAGACCTTGACTCGGAGGTCATGGTGGCGGCGTTTGGCAGCAAGGGCCTCCGAATTGTGAAAATTAGCTGGGGACAGGGCCGCTTCCGGGAGCTGTGGCGCTCTGGCCTGTGGAACATGTCTGACTGGATCTGGGATGCCCGTTGGCTCGAGGGGAACATTGCCTTGGCCCTGGGCCACAACTCGGTGGTGCTGTATGACCCCGTGGTAGGGTGCAGCCTGCAGGATGTGCCCTGCACGGACAGGTGCACCCTCTCCTCGGCCTGTCTAATCGGAGACACCTGGAAGGAGCTGACTGTAGTGGCTGGCGCTGTTTCCAACCAGCTCCTGGTCTGGTACCCAGCAGCTGCTCTAAAAGACGATAAGCCTGTAGTCCCCGACCGACGGGTCAGTGGGCACGTGGGGGTCATCTTCAGCATGTCTTACCTAGAAAGCAAGGGCTTACTGGCCACAGCTTCTGAGGATCGAAGCGTTCGCATTTGGAAGGTGGGTGACCTGCGGGTTCCCGGGGGCCGGGTCCAGAATATTGGGCACTGCTTTGGGCACAGCGCCCGTGTCTGGCAGGTCAAGCTCCTCGAGAATTACCTTATCAGTGCAGGAGAAGACTGTGTGTGCTTGGTGTGGAGCCATGAAGGCGAAATCCTCCAGGCCTTTCGGGGCCACCAGGGCCGTGGGATCCGTGCCCTAGCAGCCCATGAGAGGCAGGCCTGGGTGATCACTGGGGGTGATGACTCAGGCATCCGGCTGTGGCACCTGGTAGGGCGTGGGCACCCGGGTTCGGGGGTCTTTGCGCTCTCCTTCAAGTCCCACAGCAGACCAGGTGTCCTCAAGGCTGTGACGCTGGCTGGCTCGTGGCGAGTACTGGCTGTGACTGACGCAGGGGCCCTGTACCTCTATGACCTCGAAGTCAAGTGCTGGGAGCAGCTGCTGGAGGACAAGCGCTTTCAGTCCTGCTGCCTCCTGGAGGCAGCCCCTGGTCCCGAGGGCTTCGGACTGTGTGCTCTGGCCAACGGGGAAGGGCGCGTCAAGGTTGTACCCATCAACACTCCGACTGCAGCTGTGGACCTGACCCTGTTCCCAGGGAAGGTGCACAGCCTGAGCTGGGCCTTGAGAGGCTACGAGGAGCTTCTGTTGCTAGCATCGGGCCCCGGCGGCGTGGTGGCTTGCCTGGAGATCTCTGCGGCACCCTCTGGCAAGGCCATCTTTGTCAAGGAACGTTGCCGCTACCTCCTGCCTCCAAGCAAGCAGAGGTGGCACACGTGCAGTGCCTTCCTCCCCCCAGGCGACTTCCTGGTGTGTGGGGACCGCCGGGGCTCTGTGTTGCTGTATCCCTCCCGACCAGATCTGCTCAAGGATCTTGGGGTGGTGAGCAAGGTTGGGGCGATCACCTCAGCGCCCGGAGCAGGCAGTGGTGAGGGGGAGCCCTCCTTGGCTGAGTGGGGCCCTATGTCCACCCTCCCTTCTCTGCACGGGAAACAGGGTGTGACCTCAGTCACCTGCCACGGTGGCTACGTGTACACCACAGGGCGTGACGGTTCCTACTACCAGCTCTTTGTGCGAGGCGGGCAGCTTCAGCCAGTGCTAAGGCAAAAGCCCTGTCGGGGGATGAACTGGGTGGCTGGGGTCCGTATGGTGGCCGACGGGAATATGGTCATCCTGGGTTTCCATGCCAATGAGTTCGTGGTGTGGAGCCCCCGCTCGCATGAGAAGCTGCACATTATCAATTGTGGCGGAGGGCACCGCTCCTGGGCCTTCTCTGACACCGAGGCGGCCATGGCCTTCGCCTACCTCAAGGATGGCGACGTGATGCTCTACCGGGCTCTGGGTGGCTGCACGCGGCCACATGTGATTCTCCGGGAAAGCCTGCACGGCCGGGAGATCACTTGTGTAAAGCGTGTGGGCAGCATCACCCTGGGGCCTGAGTCTGGGGTGCCCAGCTTCCTGCAGCCTGACCACCCGGAGCCCGGCGAGCCTGTCGAGCCCGGCAGTGAGGGCCCTGGCCTGATCGACATCGTGATCACGTGCAGTGAGGACACCACCGTCTGTGTCCTGGCGCTCCCCACAGCCACAGGCTCGGCCCACGCGCTTACAGCGGTCTGTAACCACATCTCCTCGGTGCGTGCAGTGGCTGTGTGGGGTGTTGGCACCCCAGGTGGCCCTCAGGATCCTCAGCCAGGCCTGACCGCCCATGTGGTATCTGCGGGGGGCAGGGCTGAGATGCACTGCTTCACAATCATGGTCACCCCAGACCCCAGCCCCCCAAGCCGTCTTGCCTGCCACGTCATGCACCTTTCATCACACCGGCTCGACGAATACTGGGACCGGCAGCGCCACCGGCACCGGATGATCAAGGTGGACCCTGAGACCAGGTGAGGTGCACTCCCGACAGCAGCGAGGGCTGGGCACGCAAGGCCAGGCTCCGAGTGACGTCTGTCTTTTGTGCCCGCAGGTACATGTCCCTAGCTGTGTGTGAGCTGGACCGGCCTGGCCTTGGCCCGCTTGTGGCTGCTGCCTGTAGTGATGGGGCAGTGAGGTGAGTGTAAAGCACTGGTCCCCAACCTTTTTGGCACCAGGGGCCAGTTCATTTTTCCACAGTGGGTGGGGGCAATGGATGGGGATGAGATAGTTCTGGTTTTGCCTGCTGTTCACTTCCTGGTCTGGTTCCTAACAGGTCATAAACCAATACTGGTCTGTGGTGCAGGGGCTGGGGCTTCTTAGTGTATAGGACCCAAGAAGCCTGGAGGCAAACGAAAGGGTGTACAGATGTTCAGAGTGGCTTCTGAGCTGGACTACCCCCCGCGCCCCAGGCTCTTTCTCTTGCAGGACTCTGGGCGGCGACTGCAGCTGCTGGCTGAAACCTTTCACCACAAGCGCTGTGTCCTCAAGGTGCACGCCTTCACACATGAGGCACCCAATCAGCGGCGGTGAGAGGGCCTGCGTGGTGGTCCCACATGGGTTGGGGGCCTCCTGTTGCTTTCCATCTCCCTCACCCAGCTGCTTTCTGGTTTCCAGGAGGCTGTTCCTGTGCAGCGCAGCCACCGACGGCAGCTTGGCCTTCTGGGACCTCACCACCATGCTGGACCAAGACTCCCCTGCCCTGGAGGCTGCAGCGGACCTTGGGCTGCCCTTCCGTGAGTAGCCACACTGCCACTGGCTGCGCCCCCCTGCACGCACTCAGCCGTGTGTCAGGCTGGGTCCTGACAGCTGTCCTCTCCTCTTCCTCCAGAGCTGGGCAGCCCCTGCCTGACGGTGCAGGCTCACAGCTGTGGTGTCAACAGCCTGCACACCCTGCCCACCCGTGAGGGCCACCTCGTGGCCAGTGGCAGCGAGGACGGCTCCCTCCACGTCTTTGTGCTTGCCGTGGAGATGCCGGAGTTGGAGGAAGCGGTGGGGGGTGCTGAGCTGCTGCCCCAGCTCCAAGTGCTGGAGGAGTACTCCGTCCCCTGTGCGCACGCTGCCCATGTGACAGGCCTCAAGATCTTAAGCCCCAGCCTCATGGTCTCGGCCTCCATCGACCAACGGCTGACCTTCTGGCGTTTGGGGCATGGTGAACCCACCTTTATGAACAGCACGGTGTACCACGTAGCAGATGTGGCCGACATGGACTGCTGGCCTGTGAGCCCAGAGTTTGGCCACCGTTGTGCTCTGGGGGGCCAGGGTCTTGAGGTCTACAACTGGTACGACTAAGACATCCCGCGGTGGCCGGCATGCTGGGCATGGGGCCTGCTCACAGACAGAGTGACTGTCTGTGCCCATGCCTGGTGTGCCCAGAGGGGAGGAAGAGGCAGCCGCGGGTCCCTGACTTCAGAGCAGGAGCTGAAGGTGAGTAGGATGCCACCTGGACAGACCAAGAATACGCCCCACTCCCACCACGGGACAAAACCTTGTCACACAATTTATTTTGGCTCCAGATCACTAAAAACAAATCCAGATTCCCCCCCCCCCGCTCCGCCCCTTTCAGTTGCTGACTTGGTGGACATTCCTGGATCCTAAGGCCTCTGTGGCCTTAAATGTGACTCAGCGGAGGGAGACCCAGCATGGCCAGCCCAGCGTGGAGCACTTCTCGCACGGCCCGCAGGAGCTGCAGACGGGCAAACATCTGACCAAACAAGTGTGGCCGAGGCTCCTGGAGGAGAGGAGGAGGCTGCTGGTCTCATCCTTTGCTTTCCCTGTACCAACCGCCCCCATCTGCCCTTTAGCTGTGCACTTACCCCTAAGATGTGTACCCGGTTATAGTATGAGCTGAAGTCCATGCTGAGCTGGACCAGGAACTTGCATACCTAGACACAGAGACCAAACTGAGGCCCTGGCCCACCCCTCCTTTTGTCCCCAGATCAGAATAAAGAATAGTGTGTGCAGTGAGTCCTGCTCTTCCGTCCTCACCGTCTCTGTGCGCGCAGTGACGTGAAGCCCTGGGGCGGTGCGGGTCAGGGTCAGGGCTGCCATCTGCCTCAGCAGGTCTGAGAAGGGGAGGATGCTGTTGAAGAGTAGCAACCACTCACCCTGTGGGGGAGAAGGGCGCTGGGAGGGAAAGGCCCGAGCTTCCTACACATGCCAGCTACCCAGGAGGGGTGCTCACCTCATCACGAAGCAGGGAGAAGTCTAGACTGCTCACAGGCGGGAAGGTGGGGTACAGACCTTGTTCCACACTACACTTGTAACCCTCAAAGAGGGTGGCGAGACGTGCGCAATTATACATGACAAAGGTGCCACTTTTGCTGCCCTTGGTAGAAATGCTGCTGTCAGCCAGGGCCAGGAGAAGCTAAAGAATAAAGGCACAGCTGCACGGGGAGGACTGCCACCGCACAGCCTGTCCCCCAACTCCAACCCCCAGCCCTGGTCTGGCAAGATGCCCAGGCTCACCTGACTCTGGGGGGCTGTGCTGAGCATCTCAAATTTAACGGCTGCCACAGAGAGAACCCTGAAGATATCCGTCCAGGCTGCATCTGAGAGAGTACGGATCAGTCAGTCTCTGCAGGCAGAGAACAAGGGGCATGTGTGCAAATGACCTCCCCCTACCGGAAGCACAAGCAGGGTCTCCCAAGTGTACCTTGTTCCAGGTTCTTGCCATGCTTCAGTGATGACACCTTGCACACCTGGGTGTGCCGGAGCCTGCATTGAGAAGAGAATGAGGAGGACTGGTGGGCAGAGTCCCCCCACCTCCACCGGCCTGGCTCGGTGACCTGCCTTCCAGCCTCACTCACTCGTAGTACTCGGGGGCAGTCAGGGTGCTGGGCGCACCAGCTACTTTCACTGGGCCACAGACCAGGTGCTTCTGTCAGGAAGATAGCAGGGGTCAGCCACTGATGATACCCTCCAAGAACCTCAACGTGTTCCTGGACTCCCCGAGCTTCCAACCTTAAGACTCTGTCTCAAGTCCAGAGCCCTCTCCTAGCGCCTGCTGCATGTACCTAAGGTCCCCCTCACAGTCAGGTGTCACCTTCTGGACCCATCAGCTAACAAGTGGCATTTAAGGAGTCCTCTGAGGTTGCTGTGGGAAGGTTACCATCACTAACCTACCTGTGAGAGAGGAGCCTGATGATCCAACTTCCACCAGAGTAGATCCAACTTTTGTTGCTGGAACTCCTCCTCACAGCTCACTACGTGTAGGACCACGTAGCTATCTGCACCAGCATCTGGGGCTGCAGCCTGTGGGGTAGAACAGTCACTGTGGGGGATACACTACACCTGGATTGCCAGAAGCATACCAGGGTGGGGCAGCAGTCACTAACCAGGCCTAGGGAGCTGCCCACGGCCCCAGCCTGCACAGCCTCCTGGAGCTCGGCCAGCAGAGAGAGCAGATCCTCCGTCACTGGGGAGAGAACACACGGCTGAGGCTGGCCCGGGAGTGCGGGGGCGGGGGGCGGGGGTGGCGGCGTCCCGACTTTCTGGCCCCTAGATCCCGGGCCTACCCAGACAGCTGTCCACATTGGGGTCATAGCCAGCTGTGCGTCCCCGTTCTTCCATTAGTTCCTTCAGGCACACTCGACCCAGGGTGCCAGGGGGCAGGGCTCCAGCATAACCGGCAGGGGAGAGCTCTGCAATCGCGCGATTCCTCAGGGCTTCGGTCGAGGCTTTCTCTGAGACCTCGGGCCAGTCCACCCGCAGCTGCTGCAGGAAAGCCGTCATGTACGGGTCCCGCACAGCGGGGACTCGGCGCACACTCACCCTGCGAGAAGCGAGACGGCCGCCTCAGCCTGAGCACCTGGCTCAGCTCGCTCCGACTTCCCACTCGCAGAGCGGTGCGGCCTGCCCCCGCCCAAAGCCATCGCGCACCTTCGTTCTGGGCCTCACTCACCTGTGAGCTTGCAGAATTCGCGCCAGGTGGTCCGCCACAATCACGGCACGGAGCTGGCTCAGGCGGAGGGCGCTAGGGCTGCCGCGCAGCGCCGGGCAGTGCAGGACGATGCGCGGGGTAGGGGCGGTGGGGGCGGCGGGCGCGGCATAGGCGGCCCCGGAACCGAGCACACGTTCGAAGACCACGGACCGCTGCAGCCGAAGAGCCAGCCCCGCGGGGGTCGGCGCGCAGCACAGCACTGGGGCCACGCCCGGACCCTGTAGGCCAACGATGGCGTGAACCACGCCCTCGGGCACCTGTGGGAAGCCAGGGAGGTGAGCGGCCGCTGCGCTCCCACCTGTCTCCGGCCCACGTCCCCGCCATGCGCGCGCCTACCTGGTCGTCCCCA
The DNA here is from genome assembly GCF_000754665.1 of Bison bison bison. Classification (NCBI taxonomy): domain Eukaryota; kingdom Metazoa; phylum Chordata; class Mammalia; order Artiodactyla; family Bovidae; genus Bison; species Bison bison. The sequence goes on along the minus strand of NW_011494876.1, from coordinate 16,376,984 downwards.
AAGCGCGCCTGCAGTGCGCGGCGCGGTGCCAAGAAGTCTCGGGCACGCAGGTGGCGGGCGTGCGTCTCCTTGAACCACACTGGTCCGCCAGGCCCCAAGGCCGAGTTCAGGGCTCCCAGCGTCTCCTCTACCCCGAGGCGCATGGCTACCGGAAGGGGCAGGCGGGACCGGAAACAAAACGTCGAGGCGGGGTTTCCGGGAAGGCCAATTGGTTGGGGCGGGGAACTGGCAGGGACTCCTGAGTGGACAGTGGACAGTTGCGCTCACTCCCCTACGCCGCGTGGTCCACCTGACTGGTCCGGACTAGGGTAAGAAATCTCGGGGTCTACTCCGGACTTAGGGCTCTGTCGCTGTTGCCCGCAGTAGCAACAAGGGAAAGAATCCACGCAATCCGGTGGGGCCCAGGCAAGGTTGTCTCTCTTACATTTATGTATTTGTATAACGTTTCATTTCCTCCATGTACACATGATCAATGGGGAAGGAAATAGCAATCCACTCGTTCTCTTGCGTGGAGAATCCCCATGGACAGCGGAGCTGGCGGGCCACAGTCCATGGGGTCACAAAGAGTAGGACACGACTAGTGACTAAGCACACATGATCAAAACGCCTAAAGTTACAAGTGGATTCTGAAATAGGGCAGGTAATATAAAAGCCACGTTCATGACCTACTGAAAAAAGTCACATTTTAAAGGGAATTTGTGGTCTTCAGTTTCAGGTTATTTGCAAGCATTCCCTCCTTTGAGATAGGGGTTGTCTTACTCCTAATGTGTCCACTCTGATAGAATTGCCGTTTTTCTTCTCTTGAATCTTGAATAATTAGAACCATCATAATAGTTTCCAGAAGCTTTTAATGCTCTCCTTTAACCTGTTGTACTGTAACAAGGACCCTCCCATTTCCTGGTTTAGACTACCAGCCATTGTGGGTCAAATAAGCAATGTGACCTGAAAAGACCCAGCTGAAGAACACTTTTCTGAGCGTCCAATTCCTCTACCAGCTCTTTCCTCTTTCCCATCAGGGCTGCTCAATGTCTTCACTTAACCCTTGTTCTCTCTTTTCTTAATAGGGATGGAACGTGAGGCACTAGAGCACTGTGCACCAGAGCACTGACAAGCCCCTGATCTCTGCCCTGGAGCAGTGAGTAAACAGAGCTCAGAATATAGAGGAACCGAGGGGCAGGAAAAGCCTGGCAAGAACCCCTTCTGGGCTAGGGCTGCAAGGCCCCGCTGGGAAGCTCCGAAAGAGCACTGGGCGGACACGACATTCCCGATGGCTTCTCGGGTGCCCACTCAACGGGAGTGATCGTGTCATTCCAAAGCGCTTTCCATGCCTCGTGAGCAAGACCAGGGGATGTCTGCTAACAGGACTAGGGGTCTGGAGGCCAAGCTGGGGACTTCAGCTACTCTAAGTGCATTAAGACCGTTGAGGGTGGTTTTACTCCAGGAAGTGAAGGGCTATCTTTAGCGAGCTGCGGGCTGAGGCGGCCCTGTGGGACTCAGCGCCACTACAGCCCTATCCGGAGGCCCTGGGTCCTCCCTCCCTTGCCAATGCTATCTCGGGCTCCAAAGGTGGCCACCGCCTCGGTTCTCTGACGTCTACGCCTGTCAGTTCCAGCCTGAGGGCACACCTGAGAAAGAGACGGAAACCAGAGCGACCCAATAAAGTATGTCTGGGGGTCGGGGGCTAGCCCACCCCACCTGAGTCAGGACGCTGCTCAGGCAGGAGAGCAGGGAACGAAATCCAAGCGCAGCTGGAATGCTCTGGAGACAACAGCTGCTTTTGGGATTCCGTTGCCCGCTGTCCAGCCATGGCGGGGCGGGGAGGGCGGGAGGGCAGTTTGAGAGGATTATCCTTCTCCCTAGGAAAATCAAAACCCCCATTCCTATCCCAGGAGGCGGACCCAGGAGTAGACGGTGAAACCAAGACGAATGGGAAAAAGCCGCTCACCTAGGCCCCCACACAACAGGTGTGGTGGGGGGGGCCTTCCCTGGGATAAGGTCTCGATTCGGATTAGATCCGCAGGGTACAGTTAGCCCTGTTGGTCCCACGCCGTCAGGGCCACTGTAGTGACGGCGGTGGGGCGGGCTTCGGGATCAGCCAAGAGGGAAGCGCGCCCGTGGGGTCGGAGAGGAAGGAAGTAAACCCTCCTCGGGGACTCCCCCGCACCCAGGGCCCTTTGTCCGGTGACGCTGCCAGTACCCGGAGCGCTAGAGGCCCAGTGGGCCCGCACTGCAGCGACGGAACTCCCGGAAACCCATTGCGACCGTCCTTGGTTGTGCCGAGCCTCCCGCCAGCCCGGCCCAGCGGGTAGGAGACGCGGCAACGTGCCCCTGAGGCCAACACACGGTGGGCGCGCAGAGATGCTGGAACCTGCGCGGGCGCCAGCGAGTCTCACGCCAGTAGGCCTTCTGATTCGGCTCAAGACGCGGGGCACGGGATTCTCGGAGCGCGAGCGAAGTGCGCGACAACAGGACGAGGCTCCAGCCACTGTCTACTTCACCGTCTGGTCCGGTCTGGCCCGGTAGTCACGACGAGCAGCTTAAAATTCCCGACCAACGCGTCCCCTTCCGCTTGCTCCGGGGGCAGAGTTGGAGCCATTTTAAGGCGAAACCCCCAGCCACGCCCCCTCGGGCTCCGGAGAGGCCAATCCAGGCGCAGCCCCGCCCCGTGCGACTCGCGGCCGCGACGCCAACGGTCGCGCGGGTGACGGTTAGGGAGGGGCGGGACTCGGGGGGCGAGCGACGGAAACCTGAGCTGCCCGCCCCGCCCTCGGAACCCGAAGCTCTAAAGCCGAGATTAGAGGCTGGGGGTTGTGGGCGGGCGCCACGCCCAGGCCAGGTGTGCGCGACTCCAACAGGTGCTCGGCCGCCCTCCCCCGGCCCTGGGAGCCCGGCGTAATGGCTGAGAGCTGGGGGCCAGGCAGTGCCCTGCGGCCCGCCGCGCCTCCAGGTGTCCGGCTCCCCCAGGGCGGCCTGCGGGCACCCGGGGCGGGGAGGACGGCAGGTGCTGACACCGGAGCCGCGCTGGGGTACGCGGCCTCTCCTGGGACCGAGGGCCCTGGCCCGCTCCCTCCCTTCTCCCGCGCAGGGCCGGCCGAGCCGCGCGGCGTCCTCCGCGACGCTGGGGGCGCTGCAGCCGCGCTGGGCTGGGGGACGCCGCGACCCCGTTGACCCTGCGCTAGCCTCCCTGCGCGCCGGTCCGCCATGGCCGCAGCGTTTGTGCTTCGGAACCTGTACCGCGCGCGACCCGCGCTTCGCAGTCCGCCCTCGGA
>NW_011494876.1:16350578-16373615 GCF_000754665.1 Bison bison bison | reverse complement strand
GGCCGTGGTGACCCGGGACGGGGTGTCCCTGCCCACCCGCCCCACGGCCGGCCATTCCCGGCCCCCTGACAGTACCTCTCCGCAGGGCCCCGCGGCGGGGACATCGGCTCACGCCAGTGGATGACGAGCTGTATCAACGGACGCGCATCTCACTGCTGCAGCGCGAGTCCCCGCTCGCCATGTACATCGACAGCTACAGCAGCCGCGGCTTCGTGGTCAACGGGAATCGCGTGTTTGGACCCTGCGCGCTCCTCCCACAGTCGGTGGTGCAGTGGAACGTGAGCGCTTCCCTACAATGAGGAAACCGAAAGCCCGAGTCACGGGCCTGCCTGTCCCTAGCAAACCTGGCTTTTCTTTCATCCCGCTCTGGAGCAGGTACAGGGTCTCTGGGAAAACCTACGTGGGCTTATATTTAACTTGCCGCCTCCCCACACAGGTAGGTTCCTACCAGGACATCACCGAGGAAAGCTTCTCTCTCTTTTGGATGCTGGAGCCCCGGATAGGTATTGAAGGAGGGGAGGGCTGAAGTGCTGAGCCCCAGAAAGGCACCCTCTCGACCGAGCTGGTTGTAGACTAGCCGAGCCTATCCTTTCCTAGAGATTGTTGTGGTGGGCACTGGAGACCGGACTGAGCGGCTGCAGCCCCACGTGCTGCGAGCCATGAGGCAGAGGGGCATCGCGGTGGAGGTGCAGGACACAGTACGTCCGGGACTGGGGATCGTAGAGGGGGAGCCCAGGCCGAGCCCTGGCCCTGCTGACGCTAGCTTTCTCTTTGCAGCCCAATGCCTGTGCCACTTTCAACTTCCTCTGTCATGAAGGCCGAGTGACAGGAGCTGCTCTCATTCCCCCACCTGGAGGGACTGCACTCACATCTCAGGCCCAAGCTGCAGAATGAACAACCAGAACTTAACCCGACTTGTCCAGGAGGGCCTTGTCACCTTCTGCAGAATGCAGCGGTGCCGAGCTTTTACTAGCCCCTCCCCTTTGGCACTGTAAGACTTGTTTTGCTTACCAGCAAATTAATAACTTAAGCTGCTTGTCTGATTGTCTACTACCTGTGTTGCTGGCCAGGAGCTGTTGGCTCAATGAGTTCTTGGAGGGGGTTGTGAACGAACCAGGGGGTCATGGCTTGGCCTCTGAGAGGCCAGGGGGCAATACAGGCACCTGTTCCAAACTGTAGGTCTATCTATTTGCTCACATACAGATTTGAGGGGACCTCTGTGCTTCCTCCGTGATGTCCCTTAGAGACTTACATTAGAGAATACATGAAAAGTGAAAGTGTTAGTCACTTAGTCATGTCCAACTCTTTGTGACCCCATGGACTGCAGCCCACCAGGCTCCTCTGTCCATGGAATTCTCCAGGCAAGAATACTGGAGCAGGTTGTCATTTCCTTCTCCAGGGGATCTTCCCCACCCAGGGATAGAACCTGGGTCTTCCACATTGCAGGCAGACTCTTTACCAATTAAGCCATCAGGGAAGGTTGAGAGAACATATGTGGGTCTAAACCTGGTCCCATGTGGCCAAACTTTGGGCTAGCAGGAGGTCCTGTGGATGCCAGTCCAAAGCCCCATGGACTTTTCCATGACCCTTTGTAAATACCCACAGTCAGATTCTCAGTGTGAGACCAAACTCTTGGGGGCTAGAGCTGATCTGAACTGCCTTTTGAGTTACCCTAGGAGGAGCTTTTGAATCTAGTTAGCAACCCCCACTTCCAGCTCCTTAGAGCATCCTTATCTCAAGGCCAGAGGCCTTCTGTGGAAGGACAGTATTGTGTGTTTGTGTGTCTGTGACAGCAGCAGCTGCAGAGCCCCACCTGCTTGTTGACCTCAAAGATCAGGCATCACTTTTTTTCAAACTTTTATTGAAAAATCGACGGGATGTGCTGTATAATTGCTTTTCAGAAAAGACGTTTCTCATACCTGTAGGCAGAAGAACCAGCTGTGAAATGAGGGCATGAGGATGGAGGCAGGGGAGAGACCTCTATCCCAAGGACAGAGGAGTAGACAGGGTTGCCACTTACGAATGGAGGCTGTGGACACCACCTTCCACCTGGGCTGAGGATGTTCTCTTCTCAAACTTGAGCTCCCCAGAATACATCATGGCTCTGAAGAGGGGCAGATGTCAGATGTGGACAGCTGGCCCTGGGCCAGCCCCGCTACCCAAGGTCCTAGCTCCCTAAGCTTACCGAACTTGGGTCAGACTCTTGGCACCAATATCCTGGCAGGAGTGCTGGATGCCAGCAATCAGGTAGGGAACAAACTTATGGATGGATCCTTTATCCTGAACAGCCCCAGACACCCCCTGGGCCACCTTGATTTTGTCTGCTTCACTGCAGGGAGAGCCAGGGAAACATGGGTAAAGTCAAAACACGGATGATGATGCTGGTGCAAGATTAGCAAGGGGTAACTGAACTGCCTGTCCCACCTGAAATATCGGTTCTGGCTGCTGAGATGCTTGTCCATGGCATCGAGAGAACCCATACCACGGTACTTCTTTAGCCGGATTCCATCAGAGAAGAAGTACTCGCCAGGGGCCTCAGTGGTAGCAGCCAGGAGGGAGCCCATCATAACTATGGACAGAAGGAGTGCTGGGGGAAGACCCTGAATGGCATTAGGAAAGGAGTCCCACCAGGCTTCCTGAGTGTTGGGTCTCACCTGTGGAGGCTCCAAGGGCCAAAGCTTTGGCAATATGGCCCACATTTTGGATTCCTCCGTCAGCAATGACAGGAACACCAAAACGCCGCGCATATTCTGACACCTTGTAAACAGCTGTTGCTTGGGGCCGCCCGCAGGCCAGCACTGTTAAGACATGGAGGACGAATGGAGGGCTGGAGTTAGTGGGGACAGACAAGAGGCTCTGGTGCCACAAATCAGCATCCAGGAGCTCTCAGCTCCACCTGCACCAGCCTGGTTGAGAAAAGTCTTGCCTGGGATGGCTGCTGCCCCGTCTGCCTTAAATAATACAAATAGCTGTGATGGCCTCCACTCACCCTTGGCATGTGCGCGTGCATGTGTGCATGGCCCAGGGCAGCCTCAGGCACGTGCAGTCAGCAGCCGGGAAAGCCCCACCCAACTGGTATCAGATGGGGTAGAGGTCACCGTGCAGTTAGTACCCAGAGACCCACCCCTTGCTCCCTGCATGGTGGGCTGCTCAGGCAAGATCAGAGCAGTGATTGTGTGGAAAGGGAAGCCCAGAGTTGGTCCTGAAGCTGTGCCTACTGCAGAAGATGTGGGCAGAGCAGGGCCTACCTGGAGAAGGGCCTGCCCTATAAACACCCAAGAAGAGGAGGGAGCTGTGTTCTTGAGCAGCTCCCAAAACCATGGTCTGTCATTCACTCTGCCTTGCCCACCCGTCAGCACCACAAACCCCGGGAGCTACAGCTACAGTCAACCAAGCAGCCGGGCAGTGGGCAGCTGGGCCGGGCCAGTGGGCCGGGCCGGACTTACTATAGCAGCCCGTGACAGTAGAAGGGCATTTGGGGCTGTGGGACTTTATGTCTGGAGGGATCTTGGGAGCCGCTAAATAAAACAAATAGACCAGAGTTTAGAGAGGGCACGGAGCAGGAGCGAGGAGGCCAGGCGGGGGAAGTGGCAGGTGAAGGACGAGAGCTTGTCTTGCTGTTACCCATCCAAGGGGCCTGTGTGGCCCTGGGGCTGCCCCTACTGTTGGACTCTGTAGCTCCCAAAAGAGCACTTGGCTCTGAGGCATGTGGGGCTAAGGGCCCTGCTAAAGCCTGGTCTTTGAGGCCCTTGCCAAAGCATTTTCTTACCTTCCTGAGTGATGCAGATGGAGCCACTGCCCATTCCCACCCGCAGGGCATCTACGCCAGCATCAATGAGGTTCTTGGCCTGAGCAGCCGTGACCACTATAGAGAGAAACAGGGAAAGGCTCATGTGAAGGTCTACATGGGACCTAGCTCCCCAACTCTCGCCCCACATACATCAGTGCCCCCTCTTATCTCACCATTCCCTCCAATGACTTGGAGACTGGGGTATTTCTCTTTGATGTACTTGATCATGTTGATCTGGAAGATGGAGTTTCCTTGGGAAGAATCCTGGGACAGAAATGTAGCCCCAGTGAGACTGGTATGGCAGCTGCTCCTACCACCCCACCTTGCCTGGGCTGCAGCTCACCAAAACCACTACGTCCACACCGGCCTGGGACAGCAAGTCTAGCCGATACTTGTCATCCTCATGAGTGCCAATGGCTGCTCCACACAGCAGCTGCTTCTTGGCATCTTTGGAGGCCAGTGGGTAATCTCGGTTTTTCTTCAGGTCTGTCCGGGCAATGATGGCCACCAGCTCATCATTTTCATTTACAATGGGTAACTTTCCTGAGGGTAGGCAAGACATAAATCAGGACATTGGTCTTTGGTTCCTAAACCCTTCCTACCTCGAGGACTCACCCTTCTTGCTACGCTGCAGAATTTCATTTGCTTCTTTCAATGTGATGCCTGCAGGGGCTACCACCAAGTCTTCCCTCTTTGTCATGATCTATGAGAAAGGAGAGTTATGAGGAGGGACATTAAGAGATCAAGTCTCCCAACAGACCTTGCCCTAACTCAAGGGTGAGGCTCCAAACACCACCATGTTTAGACACCTGCATCCAGCCTACCCTCGTCAAGTAAACACAACAGTCTGTCTATTGGCAAGAGAAAGAATTTAGTAGAAACGACACCAGGTACATGGAGCACATTACAGAGAAAGAGCCATACCAAAGCAATGACAGAAGAGGCTTAAGTTCGTCCTTGAACACTGGCCCCCTCTGGGAGTGGCAAAAAACTGGGGTATGCCTGCAAACATTTTGGCAGATTCAAAGCTTTTGGTGGAGAAGGGATGCAGGAGTCCTATTAAAGGGTCAGAAACTTGAGCATTCATCCTTCCTGAACACTAGCGCCCTCAGAGATGCCACTTGGGCAACAGAATAGAAGCCTTCTAATCTTTAGCCCTGGGCTGTCAGGGTTTGGATGTGCTATTACCCACCTCTCCCAAAAGCCGGTCATGCTCTTCCTCCTTGAGAAAATCAATGTCCCTTGAGGAGATGATGCCCACCAGGTGGCTTCCCATCCGGCCTGTGTCAGTGATGGGGATACCACAGAACCCATGCCGGGCCTTGGCTTCAAACACATCCCTCACGCGATCCCTGGGACTGAGGACCACGGGGTCTGTGATGAATCCCTGCTCATATTTCTGGAAAGGGTGGTGAAAAAAGGTACTTCTGAACCATTTTCATCCAGCTCTTGGTCTGAAGCCTGGGATCTGTGCCAACTCCCCCTTTGGCAGTGCCACAGGATCAAATCACAATCACACAAACACTTCAAACCCAGAGCTAGGAAACATGAGTGGACTGTAGGCACTGTCCACGTGGTCCTCTTCTGCAGCTGTAAGACACAAAGTCTCAGGCTCCTCCTCAGGAAATGAACCCCCACAGTGAGAAAAAAGTGAGGAGAATAGATCACCCATCCCCACCCCACTCCACCACCGTGAAATTCCCAGGAACTCAATGATCATGATCCTCGCCGTTCTGACCTTCACTTTCCGAACTTCATTGGCCTGGAATTCTGGTGTACAATTGTGATGAATGAAGCCAATACCACCCGTAAGCTGCAGGATACACAGAAAGAAAACAGGGAAAAAGTGACCAAAAAACTGTATCATGATTGTATGCCTCTGGGAAAGACAGATGTGGCCCCTGCTTCTGCCCTCACACTGTAGTGCTCACCGCCATTGCTATGGCCATCCCAGCCTCTGTGACTGTGTCCATGGGTGAGGAAACCAGTGGGGTCTTCAGAGTGATCTTTTTAGTTAGAGCAGAGGTCAGGTCCTAAAGAAATAAAACAGACTAATGTGCAACAGCACTTCATATACCTCAAGGCAGTACCATGTTCCCCACAAAACAGGTGCTCTGTATGACCTGCATGCCAGTAAAACCCTTCCATAGGCATCCACCCCCAAACACAATCTACTGAGGTAGCCGAGAGGGGATAGCAGCACCTTATCCAACCCTGACACTCAGGATCCTGCTCCTGTCCATACTCACCACTTGGTCTGCAGTGAAGTCGATGTACCCGGGGAGAATGAGAAAGTCACTATGGGAGGGGAATTGGGAATAAGGGTTAGGCTTACGGCAGCCTGCGATGCCATCCTCACAGATCATCTCTGAAGGCATTTGAGCAGAAAGGGCAATGATCTAAACCGAATATCACAAGCAAGGCAGAAGTAGAGAACAAGACAGAGATGGAGACCGGGGACCTTTTCTGCCACCAGCTGTCATCAGCACCCCTGGCCAACTGACAACTCCATGTGCCCAGAGAACGGAGTTCCTAGGCTGGAAATCCCGGGCGCTACCAAGATGCCTTCTCCATCCCGCCCGCTTCAGACCTGTCAAACCAAACCTCAGATACCAGTGGGGAATTTCTGGAACCCTCCCCCCACGCCCAACCTAAGCGGGCTCAGTGGAGGCCCCACCCGGCCTCCCTAGCACGCCGCCCCTCTCCTTGCCCAGGTGAGCCCGCGAGGCCCGCACTTGTAGGTGAGGCCGTCCCCGCAGTTGAACAGCTGCTGTGCCGTGAGCCCGTCGTCCGGCACGTAAGACGTGCCCCCGCTAATCAGGTAGTCGGCCATGGCTAGGCGGGGAAAAGCCGCGTGTCTCCGAGGACTGCACCGCAGAGGCCTCTGTCTTCTGGGCCGCGCGAATATAAACTCACCGATATCGTCACTGCGCCATGCGCGTCGCTTACGTCAGGACGCAGCACGCAAAGGCGGAGCCCATTGGCCTCTAGGGCGGGGCTGGCGGGGGGGAGCGCATGCGCACAGTACGCCCTAACCGAGTCGCCGGGGAGTTCGAATGTTTCCCGTCGCAACCCCCTCCCGGAGGACCTTGCCCTGAGCAATTAACAGGCAAGGCTTGGCTTCCACCGTCCCGCCAGACTCTTCCCAAATAAAGAGGCGTTGTTCACTAGCATGTTGAAAAGACGTGCTTGTCATTCTTAATAAACAACTAGATTAAGAATACATAAGAGAAACAGAGTGGTATCTTTATATGATACACAAGTGTATGTTACAAGAATTCCATCAGGCACAGAAGCCTCAGGTTTAAGGCCTCAGTGTTAGGCCGGAGTAGGGGGGAAAAAAAGGCATGGTAAAGTTTTTACTTTAACATCTAAAATGTCACTTGTCATAAAGGAGGGTGTAATAGAAATTGTCTTTAATAAATCATAATTGAAGTTCCCCTCATTTTCCTTCCATTAAGATGCTAGGTTTGTGTCTGAGCATAAAGAAAGAAAAGACCGTGGCTCCCCCGTGGTCAGCGAAGTCTGCCAGTCAGAGAGGAAGCCAGCTGGGGAGATTCCCTGGAAGGTCCATCCATCATTAATTCCATCTTTCTGGAGGAAAGGAAGGGGCCACATTTCTCCTAACAGTCCAAGCCCTTTCCTCAGGCCCCACACACACACAAAAAAGTCAGCCAGCAACTTTGCAGGACATCTGGCTCTCAGGAAACCCTGAGCCCCTATGGGCTGAGGAGTCCCCACAGCAGGTTTATGAAGATGCACAAGGGGGCAAAGTTTCCTTTTACATTTGAAACAGAAGCAGTCTGAAAGGCTTCATAACTATACCAATAAAAAAGAAAAGAAAAAAAATGGAGGCCTCTTCTTTAGTGTGAAAGTCTGTCCGTTTTTTTCCTGGATGGTCTCCCATGCACCATGGCTGAGGGGTCTCTCAGTGCATGGTGCTGGCGCTGGCCACTGCAATGGCCTCCTGAATTTCTCGTATCACCAGGATCCGAGTCAGCATCTGCCCCATCTGCTCTCTGCTGATAGGCTGGACTGAGTACCAGATCGGGCTGTTGGGGGCCACCACCGGCTCGGGCGTCAGGTAAAAGGTGTCATTCCGGCCTTTCACACTCTGGGGGCTGGAGAATATATGGGTAAAAAGCTGGGTAAAAGTGTCATAATCTCAACCTTCCCACCTTGAACCTCCTGGACAGATGCTATCTACAAAAGATGGGAAGTTCTGGAAAGAATGGTGGCATAACGCCTAAGCTCCACGCAGCCAGGGCACACTACCTCTAAGATGTCCTTACTTTCTGCTCCCCACCTCGCACGCTGAGTCTTCTGATTAGGCCTCCCCTGGCTCAGCTACTTGAGTCCAGCCATATCTGACGCTGAACCAGTTTCACCACCTATCTATCTCCAAGTCTTTGCTTATGCTGTTTCCTCTACCCCATCCATTCATTTCTCAACTTCATCTATCTGACTTCTCAGCTTGCTGTGATGCTGTGGCCTCTACCTGGACTCACACCCACCCCCAATGTTGTGCTGTAGCATATGCCATCCTTTAACAGTTATTCATCCACTGATTCCAAGTTTATCAAGGGCTACTGTGTGCCAGGCCTGCACTAGGTGCTGATGTTAAAAGAAGTGAATAAGACCAAAGAGTTCCCATATAATGAAGTGTAGTTACAGGTAAGAGGGGAGACAGACAGCAATCAAAACAGTTACATAAAGACAAAATAACAAGCAGTGGTAAGGGCTACAGAAGAAACAGCCAGAGGGAACAGGTAGGCAATCTGGAAATACTTCTCTAATAAAGTTCTTTTAGGAAGAACGGATAGGATGAATAGGAGCTAACTGACCAAACGTTGGGGGTGGCATGGTGAGCCCAACAGGGAAAAATTCTGTGCACAGGTCTTGAGGAAGGGAAAGTAAGATACCCTTCAGTAGAGAAAAGCAGTGTGACTAGAGAGCCAAGAGCTATGAGGACAAGAGGTTAGCAAGGGAGGGTGCATGAAAGGCCCTGTGGTAATTAGGGCAGTAATTAGGATTACTGTCTTTCTTTGTAGAATAAAAGGAAATCACTGAAGGTTTTCATCTAAGTAACACAGTTAAGACCTACCATGTTGAAAGATCTGCTGGCAGTGTTGTGAGGATGATATGCCCAACTGCAGAAGCAAGAAAGAGCAAAAGCCAGGAAGAGGATCTCCCCTAGACCTATGGTGTAGTGACCAAAGGTCAAGACCAGGAAAACAGGGCTATATGTTCACTATGTGACAGAGGCAGCCTCTCTGTACCTTCCCCCCTTCACCTTCACCCCCTCTCCACTAAAGTGAACCAGCAGGGAGCAGCCCTGGGCACATGCTTTGGGAAAACCAGTAAGTGTGCTTCTATATTTAGCCTTTTGAAATCTGCTGTTACTTAGCCTGGGAACTGAGAATGCTTCTGTGAGCACATGTGTGCACACACACCCACACGCAGATACACACATGCACACACACACAGGCGCGCACATACCCACACCCACACCCCCAGTCACACTCAGCTTCCTCACCATTTAAAGAGGTAGAAATCGTAGAGCTTGATTGGGCATCTCAGTGGGTTCTCTGGATTTTCCGTCTGCTCTGCATACATGTCATCTGTAACTATAAAACATACCCCCCACCACAGACACGGCATCAGACTGCCTTTACTTAGGCTCACATTAGGAACCTCAGGCTTTCAGCCATCCCAACTAGGAAATACCGGGAAGGAAAAGGGTATGAGGCATGGGCGGTGAATATGAAAGGAAAAGGCAGCTATCATTTCTGGGGCATCTCTGCTTCTAGAAGAGTTTGACGTCAGTGACTGGGGAGAAGGGAAGGGAGCACTCCTATCTGCAAATCCCCTAGTGACACTCGTCACTAGCCCCCCAGGCACGAGGGCTGGGCAGAACTAGTAGCACCTGTTTCTGCAACCCCTGCCTCCTTCCCTACCTTTCTGGCCAGTCTGGTGTATCCCAAGTGCCTTCAGGTACCGAATACTCGTGCTTTTATCCTTGGGATTAGAGGGGTTCTTCTTTGTCTGTCGTAAGACCTTGGAGAAGGCCAGCTTCATGTGCTGGTCCACTGTCTTCAACAGGAAGTATCTGCACCACAAGCGAAAGCAAGGCAAAGGGAGGGGTGCCAGGAGGAGACCATGACTTACCCTCCGCCATCGGTGCTTCAGAGGAGCTGCTGCCCACATTCCCACAATCTGGGCAGGCCCACACCCAAATACACTCTCCAGTGGAGGAGTCTCATAAGGACTGATGGTAGGGACCTGGCAAGGCTGTCTGCCTTACTGGTCACCACACAAAATGTAGCCAAGTGGGGTGGAGGGCTTCACTAGCCCAAAGGCTCTCAAGCTTGTCAAAGGATCTCAGAAGTCCATCTGGATAGTTTCTACCCTCTTCACTGGGCGGATGCTAGCACTGGCTAAGCATGGAGCCTCTGGAACACTTACTTGGTGTTAAAGAACATGAGGGTGGTCAGCAAGGTGGAAGGGGAGTGAGCCCCGAGCTGCTTGCACTCCCACAGCATCTCCTCAGTCACGTGGCTGGGCAGGACATAGCCTAGGAGGAACAGAGTACTGCTACAACAAGAGGATGGCAGGATGGGAGGCATGAGGCACAGCGAGCACCACACGGGAGTACAAGTTTAACTGGAGAAGTCTTCCTGAGATATAGCAGAATCATCTGGAAAGCTTGTTAAAACACAAACAGCTGAGTCCCAACCCAAGTTTCTGGAGGAGGACCCAAAAATGTGTGTTTTCAACAAGTTCCTAACACCACACTTTGAGAACCCCGGCCCTCCATTATCGCTCTCACTGGATGTTAATTCTTCCTCTAATTCCAGGTTAATATCAGGTAAAAGGACATCCCTCAGAGAGCTGGCAAAGTATAAATCAACCTCTGCACATATGCAAACTTCTCTGAAAAGAGCATACAGAGCTTTCATCATAGCTTCCAAGGTGTCCAGACCAGGGCCCAAAGAACTGGTATACATGCCCCTGTTTGTCTTTGTTAAACCTCTATGTCATCCATTCTCATCCCCCTCTGGAAATAGAGGAGAATGATATTCAGATCCCTGATAGGTTTCCCCAACAGGGTGGGTTTTACTTTCATGAGCTAACTGAAAGCTGGACAGGGACAAAGGCAGTGGTTTGATCAAGGGCTCTGGACACGTAGGTCTATACCAAAGATGACACAGGTTGATCACCAAGCCCCCTTCATGTGTTCATAAAACAGTCAATGTCCAAGTGTGTGTGTACCAGGCACTGAGAACATGGTGAAACAGCAGCAAACACCAGCATTCTCCTACAGGAGTTTCAGGATTCTCCAGGCAGGCACCAAGGGTGGCTGTTTCTAGAAGCAGGGGAAAACATGTTCTGCCCAATACATTCCTTTTCTCTGGTCTTGACAAAGCTGGCCCTCTGATTTCATTAGTACTCTTCCACCTCTTTAGGGCTCGTCTGCCTCTACTCTTCTATTCTGTGGCCCAATAGCAATAAGATAAACTTCCTCGCGGCTGCTGTTTAGTTGTGAAGTTGTGTCTGACTCTGCGACCCCAACAACTGTAGCCCGCCAGGTTCCTCTGTCCATGGGATCTCCCAGGCAAGAACACTGGAGAGGATTCCCATTTCCTTCTCCAGGGGATCTCCCTTAGTCTCAGACAAATCTTAAGCAGGATGAGTGACAGAAGATGCTCTCCTTGGGGAAGGCTAGCCCTAGGAATGGTCCAGGCATACATTTAGGATTGCTCTATTTTCTCTGGGTTCTCTCTGCCACCTTGTCACTTCCCTACCTTTAATCACTTCTGAACAGCACAACTTAAAGTGAACTTCAGTATCTGAAAATCAGAACTCCTAGCGTGGGTGACAGGAGTTACAGATAGAAACAACATATAAAAGCCTCATAGTTCTGAATCTGAACTGTAAAGTATCAAAATGTTCTATTTTATATTTATTTTTGTAGTTCTGCCTAGAAACTATGACCAACCCAAGAAGCAACGAGCACCCCTACCACCCAGATGGTGGTAATGAAATACCATTTAACACTGAAAGGAACCAGCCTCCATGGAGAGCTGACTGATTCCACACTGGGAGACAGAAAATGGCCAAGATAAGCCTGGAACATTTTTGGTGAACCAGAAATCAAGGAAGTAGGGTCATGTCAAATAGACTTAAGAGCCAATTTAAACAGGCTCCAAATGGCCAGACAGAACAATTTGTACACCATTAAAGATACCAAGTGCAATGAATTGAATCATTAAATATGTTTAAATTAACTTGCTCACAATGATTCTTTAAACAAAGAAATCCCAGCTGAAGGAAGCTGGTAAACCAACTCATTACTGTCAAAACTGCTAAACAAAGGAGAAGAAATAAGCCCTCATCCTGCTTCTTCTATATAATCTCTACTGCTAGGAAATCAAAGAGCTGATGAGGGAAATTTTCTCTTTGTATTTCAGCTAATAAGGAAGTAATAACATTAGAATACCAATGCTTGCAACTCCTAATGAACCAATGGATCCAGACATCATGGGCACCCACCTAGGATGTAACCCTGCCAAGAAGAAACACACAGAAAAACCAAAACCTGATTTATCAAGTCTTTATATGCAACTACCAATAAACTGTAAATACAGGGGACAGAAGAATATGTTAAATTACAGCATGGAGATATTAATAGCAAAAATTAGACTGTAATAATTTAAAAGCCTCATTTCTTCCATAAATAAACTGCAAGAAAAGTTAAGTTTATTTTTGAATTTAATTAAAAGTTATTAAATTAAGATTAAAACTAAACATTAAAAGGTATCTATGCAATTTCAATGTGTGGACCTTATTTGCACCTTGACTCAAACAAAGAAAAGTGACATTTATGGGACAATTGGAAATGTGAAAACGGGCAGATTTTGATGACACTGTGGACTATTCTTTTTCTAAAAAAGTAAAATAATGGCACTGTGGTACATCAATTATGCTAAAATATTTATGGATAAAGTGTCTGGGATTTACTTCAAAATAATATGGGAGGGAGAAACAGATAATGTATACATGGAACAAGATTTGCCATGGGTATATGGGAATGTCATTATTCTGTTCTGCTTATTTTTATATGTGCTTGAAATTTCCTTAACAAAACTTTTAAAAAAGCGTATTTTATACAGCCACACTTGGTCTGAAAATCCGCAAATCATGTATAGAAATTCACTTACTCAGGTGTCTGTTCTAATGATATCTGCTTAGAGAGGCTTCCTTCCTAACGCCCTTAACACTTTCCATTCTCTGTGCTTTGTCCTTTGAAGTACTTAATTATCATAAATTAACTTGATTATTTATACAGTCTCCCCATATTAGACTGCAAGCTTCATTTTTTCACTACTGAATTGTATAATCTACACTTGGAACTGCCTGGCACATAGTAGACACTCAAAAGACATTTGTTTAAATGATCCTTTTTTTTTTTTTTTCCACCAGTTAAGCAGTAATTATGATGACAGATGATAACTAGATTACATCGTTTCACAGTATGACCAACCGTAACAAGTCACTGTTGTACACCTGAAACTACTACGTCAATTTTATCTCATTTTTAAAACTTAATCAGTATACATTTTATTAAATGCCAGAGCCAGGCTTAAAACTCAGATATTTGTGCGGACCTAAGTTTTTACATCATCTGGGTAAATAAGAAGAAGCATGACTGGTGCTTCCTAAGGTAACATAATGTTTGGGAATTCAGCCATTCTAACAGGTATATAATGATATATCACTGTATCCATGTATGTATGCACATATGTATCAATATTTATGCCAGCCGCTTGCTGAATCTCAGTTCCCCAACCAGAGACTGAACCCAGGCCACAGCAGTGAAAACATCGAAATCTAACCATTAGGCCACCAGGGAAGTCCCATCACTGTTGTTTAAATTTGCAACTGACTGATGATATATGATAAGTATCTTTTCAGATACTTATCTGCCACCTTCTTTGGTGAATCATGTGTTCAGATCCTTTACCTATTTTTTAATAGGTAAAGGTTCTTTCTTTGTTTTGTTATTATTGACTGTTTTACATTTGGGTCTATGATTCTTTTCTTTTTTTTTATGTGGTTGTCCAGCTGTTCCAGTAGTGTTAGTTGAAAAGACCATCCTGGGAATTTCCTGGAGGTTCAGTGGTTAGTACTCGACACTTTCACTACAAGGCCCGGGGTTGAATCCCTGGTCAGGGAACTAAGATCCCATGAGCTGCAAAGTAAAGCCAAAAAACAGAGAAAAAGAAAAAAGGACTATTCTTTCTCCATTTAACTGCCTTTGCCCCTTAGTCAAAGATAAATTGATTACACTCATGTGGCTTTATTTCTGGACTCTGTATTCTGTCCCATGGATCTGTCTATTCTTTCACCAAAGACCTGCACACAATGTTTACAGCTGCTTTATTTTAACTGCCAAAACACTGAAGCAACCAAAATGCCCTTTAATTGGTGAACAGAAAAACAAACTGTGGCACATTCATACAATGGGATACTATTCAGCAATAAAAAGAAATGAGCTATCAAGCCATGAAAAGACATGCAGGAACATTAAATGTATATTGCTAAGTGAAATACTGAAGTATTAATTAATACTGAAGTATTCTAACTATGTGACATTCTGAACAAGGCAAAACTATGGAGACAGTAAAACAGATCAGAGGTTGCCAGGGATTCAGGGGGATAAAGGGAGGGACGAATTAAGTGGAACCCTGGGGATTTGAGAGCAGCAAAACTTGTATGTGATACTGAATTGTAGGTACATGTCATTATACACTGTCAAAATCCACAGAATATACAACAGAAGGGTGTGAACTCTAATGTAAACTACAGACTTTAGTTAACAATAAGGTATCAAATGTTGGCTCCTCGATGTTAACAAATATATAATACAAGATACTAATAACAGGGGACACTCGGTGTCATGGAATATATGGGATGCCTTGTATATTCCACTCAGTTTTCCTGTAAACCTAAAACTGCTCTTAAATATATTATTAAAAAAAATTATAATAAACAGCTCAAACATTCTCCTGTGAAACTCATGTTCTTTCCAACACAATATGATGCCTAGGTTATTCATGGGTAAAGCAAAAACTATATTCTATATACGCAGAAAAAGCCCTATATGTAATATAATTAATCTACAGATGAAATAGTTCATAATTTCTAACTTTTGCAAGGATTCTAATTTTAATCAATAAATTTAAATAGAAAAAAATGGAGTAACCACTCCACAGTCCGCATGCCCCTGTGTCCTTGCCACACCACACCAGCCAGGTTCCCTGGTGAGCCATGCCCCTCCATACTGGGCCAAGCAGCACAGAGACCAACGCTGGGGCCTGCAATGTACAGCCCCCTCACCCACATGCTATTATCACAGCAAGCCACACAAGCAGCTCATCTTTTTTAAACCCAGGTTCAAAAGACATCCAAGGACTAGGAAGATTCTTACCAAGTGGAGTGACTCGGGGCTGAACGTCCTTCAGAACTTCATGCAGCCACTCCGTAAATCGAACATAATAAAGATCGGAGAAAATGTCATCAACCCGTCCATTCTCAAAAAGATACTAAAAGGAAAATAATCAATAAAAGCTGTTGGTAGACTCTTAACAAGATGTTGAGCGAAGCAAATAATTTTCGAGCAGTACCCTCACATGTCCCTACCCATTCGTCCCCCATTAACAAACCAGCACACTGAGTCAAAACTGCCCAGTGCACAGTACTTCCACAGCATACTTCAGGATGGGAACTAACTCTCACAACACTCTTGAAAGTTGGCCAATGGAGCAGATTTCGTGAATGCTACTTCACCCAAGCAAGGCACTGTCTTATGGTAGCAAAAAAACATGATGCAGGCTCCAGGGCCAGTCTCTTACTAGCTATGGTTAAGTTATGTAACTCACGTGAGTCTTGTAACTTTGGGGGCTCAGTTTCCTTGTTTGTAAATGGAGAGGACTATGCCTGCCTTGCATGAGTAAGAGAGCATGGAATGAGACAAAGCATATACCGTAATTCACCCAGTGCTCCCAGTGACTGCTAAGAAAGAGTAACAAAATGGGAGATGGGTTTTTCTCAGGCCTCAGCAACAGGGTGAGTCCCAGTCAGCAAGTGTTCTTCCATTACACCGTGGGCTTCTCTACAATAGCATTCAAACACTAGGAAATCCCCATCTGGTCTCTGACACTGCTGGTCCTAAAATGAATCTCCCTGTTCATCTTCATCTTAGATATCCTGAAAACCTAACTACAGTTGTATAGTCTAGCTAGACTCTTTCAAATAATTATTTTGCATTAATGCAGGAAACAATGAGAAAATGAACTATATGTCAGCACCAGACTGTTCTGGGAGAATTGCTTTCCTGCAAACTAGATGTTTAACAAAAAGTGTTACATAAATGTTTCATGATTTTTAAAAAAAAGTCTCTAATGTAATATATCATATTTTAACAAACATTTCTCCAGATTGAGGGATTATTTTATTATCTGATTTTCTAAAGTGAACATGTAGATCTTTTCCAATCTAAAAAAAAAATACATTTAAAAACATTTCCAATTTTTAAAAAATGTACATTTAAAACCTCATTATATAGTTGGAAGAGAGTATCTTTATTGTTACCACTTCTAATTTGACTACACAGCAAATACCCAATGGGAACACAAGGCAAACAGGTTCCTATGAAGCTGTTTCCTACCTTTTGAATACACAGGAAAATATAGTACAGCACATCTGGGTCATAGGGTTCACCTTCTCCATTTCGAGCTTCCCGTGTCATCAGACAGAGCCCATAATTCAACTCAGCCACAGCAGAAGAGATGAGATCTTCCTGGAATCGTAGCAACTGACGCCCTACAACATAAGTCCCAAAGGTCAGTGAGGGTCCTGGCAACAGCCATTTCTTTATTGGCTTCTTATATCCCTGGAAGGAGGTTACAGAGCAGATACCACCCATCAAGGCACTGGGGTGAAAACAATCACTTGTATCTGTGATCAAAACTAGCCTACAAAGACAATAATCCTGTTTGCCCTATTACCAAAAGGGTTCCCTTCCCATCTCACATATCCCCCAATTATTAGAGCCAAGAAATGAAAGCAAAAACACAAAACCCACCCTCTGTAATATGAGAAAGTACATGAGGATAATGCTAAGTAAGAAGGGCCCTAAGAACACTCACTAGTTCTTGTCTCCTCCCAGAAGTCTCTGCCCCAGAAATACATATGTACAAAAATGCCTGATCTTGGGCACACCCCACAAATCCTGCTTGTTTATAGTAGGTCCAGCCTGCCTCTTGTCTTGGATTCAGCACACTAATTCAGATGGAGCGCCCAAGTGCCCAGAGCCAAGGGATACACTTTCCTGCCATCCGTCTTCCTGCTGCTTCAGTGCCACTGCATTTCACACACAGTCCAACCCCCCTGCCCTCCCGAACACTTACTCCCAATGGGTGCCAGTCTGTTCTGAGCATCCTTCTCAAGCTCAGCATTCTTGGTCTGCGCCCAGTTTTTCCACACCTCAAGCCCTTCTTCTGGCTTCAAAGAATTTGGAAGCAGAAGTTCTGGTGAAGGCTGTGGCTGTGACTGTGGTTCAACTTCAGCAACCTGGACAGTCTGAGCCTATGAGAGAGAAATCATCAAAACGTGTCAATAGGTCATTTGACAAAACTGCCAGAAAAATGCTCTAACTCTTTTAACTAAAAAGCTGCACTTCTGCTTGCTGTCCTAAACTTTGGAGTCCTGTTCTTTATTTCAGAGACAGCAATGGCTAGTGCAAAGCTTCTTAATCTTAACTGTACTTTTGAATCTCTTATTTTAAAACACCAATACCTGAGCTCCACCTCAGAATCTCTTTTTAAAGAGGTATCAGACAAATCTTCCCATGTAAAAAGGCAATTCTAATCTTTGGTCATTGCCCAGAGCTACTGGCACAAAGCACTGCTCATCAACTACAATGTGCAAATAAATTTTATTAAAACGTGGATTCTGATTAGGAAGATCTCACGTGGGACCTGAGATTCTGCATTTCTAAGAAACCCCCAAGGAAGGGAGCTGGTCTTCAGACTACACTTTCAGTACCAAGTGTCCAGACTGTTAAACTTAGTTGCACCTTAAAATCATCTGGGCTGCTTTTAAAAAATATCCATGCCTGGGCCTTGTCCCTAGGGATCCTGATTTAATTGGTCTAAGGTGGTGGCCTGCCATCGGTATTTTTAAAAGCTCTCTGGGTTATTCTAATGTCCAGTCCTGGTTGAGAATCATCATGTTCCTTCTCAATAATACTGCTTTGGCTCATAAGGACATTTTCTGAAGACAGGAAGCACTGTCTGAGCTTCCCACCTCCAAATCAAGAACAGTCCCATCCTCAATGGTCTGAGAGCCAAACTGTGCAGACAAAAGGACAGAGAATGTCCATGACCCTCAATCACAGTCCCCATCAGGCAGGATAGACACCAACACAGATACAAAGCACAGGTTCTTGGGTCTCACAAACCTGTCTACATTGTAAAACAAATTCCCTTGAACAATTTTCTATGCCAGGGCCTACCTAAAGGGCTGAAAAATGCCAAATCATTCAACTTGAAGGTTAAACAATGAATATATGACACATACATTTGCTTATCAATCAATAAAAATAAAAACTGTCCTACTAGCTTTGATATAAGATACATTATTAAACAAGGAGATAAACAAGGAGATAAACAAATACCAGTGCCAGACTCTTAAATGTCTGTTGACCCTGGAGCTCCCCTCCAGACACACTTCTCAGTTCAACCACCATTCTTCTTGGTGAGTCTCCAAAACTTGCCCAGTTAGGATCTCCATGTTTGTGGAAATGATTGCTAACTACGTGCCTCTAAGCTAGACCATGCCTTAATATACTCAATGGGTACTGTGTATCTCGGACTGAACATCCCAAAGCCACCTCAAACTACTATCTAGGGAGAGAATTCATCACTTTGCCCACCCAGAAGTATTCTCCTCAGACTTTCCTCCCTGTTGCTCAATGGCAACACCATCTACCCAAGTAAGAAATCTAGGAGTCTGACAGGGTTAGTAGGTGAGAGCAGTGCTTCTCTACTGTCTTAGCAGCCAGGTTCTCTTCACAGTGTGCCTCCACTCACTACATGTAACACTCCCAACCACCTTGACAACCAGAATTCTTCCACACACATTCAAATGTCTATCAGTGGGTAGGGGAAACACAAGTTTCATCCAGGTTAAAAACTACTGATACAAGTGCACCCCTGGTGTAGAGTTTTTCCTATTTAAAATGGAGCCCTTAAAGAGTTGGGAAGTGACATAATCCTACATTTTAAAAATATTATTCTTGATCTATAGAAAATGGAATAGTGGAAGTAGGTGCTGGTGGCCAAGACCAGGATGGTGGCAGTGAAATGATTTAAGAGATTCTGAGAAGTTTGGTGGCAGAACTAATGTGGCTTGTTGATGAACTGACTGTGAGGAGGAAGGGAACGCAGACTCAAGGACTCTGGCTTACCTAACTAGGTAGATGATGGTATCATTTTCTGAGACGAATAGTTTTTGATAGTGGTAGAGGAGATGCTGACGAAGAGCTGAGATATCTTTACCAAACGCAGGTAAATAATAAGTGGGCTGCTGAAAGTATAGTAAGGGTCTGAAGGGGAAAGGCACAGTCTAGAGATAAAGAGCTATGCGTCACTGCAGTACATGGACTGCACATAGGTTAAGACATGGGCTCAGGAGCCCACCTATCCAAGGCTGAATGTCAACTCTGCCACTTGCTAAAAGGTGACTTTAATCTCTGTACCTCAGTTTCTTCATTTGTAAAATGGAGATAGTAGTACATACCTCTTAAGGTTGGTGTGAGAATTAAAAGAGTTATTACATGTAACACTATGGACAGTGCCTGGCAGAAGGTGTCAGGGATTATTACCTTCTGCAGCAGTCATCTAGAGGATTCTGAAAATCATGGCAATGGACAGAAATCCCCTGGGGGAGAAAAGAGCATTAGTACTGAGCTCTGAGAAATACCAACGTGTATGGTTCAGACAGAGGAGATAGAGACTTCAGCAAAGTCTCCTGAGAAGGACAAATAACCAGTAGGGTGGGAGGAAATAACACAGAAGTCCAGAGGAGAGTTTCAAGAAGGCAGGCTTGGTCTGCTCTATTGTGTGTTGCTGTGAATGAGATAAAAACAGACATGCCTGCTGGATCTGGCCATGGGGAGGCAGGTCAACGATGACCTTGACAAGAGCAGACTGGGTTGGTCATGAGCTGGAAGAGGAAACTGGTCAGCGAGTAGAGACAGCCTGTGCAGATAATGCTTGTGAAAACTCTGGGAATAAAGCAAAGTGGAGAAACAGGGGAACAGATGGAGGTGGGTGTGAGGTCAAGGGAGGGAGGTTTTGTCACAAATCTGGTTTTAAAGACAAGTTATAAAAAACCTTTCAAAAGGGGTATGTCAGGTGAAGGAACACATCAGCTCTCCCTAGGGTTCAACTCACATCACAGCACAATTATCTTCACATGGGCTATGAGGGCTCCAAAGGCAGAGGCTGTCTTATTCATCTCTGTTCCCCAAAACCTAGAACAGAGCCCAATAAGGGGAACAGAGGGATATCTGTGGTGTAAATGGGCAAGCTAATCTTTCCTGCATGATGGGCGTTCTTCCCAATATTTCTTTTCCTGGCAATAATCTTTGACATATGTCCCTATAAAGGGACATGTGTGTCTCCTTTGCTAAAGGAGATACAGCCTCTGAAGAACAAGAAGAGCACAGACTTACTAAAATGGACTCTAGAATAAGATTTTCCAGTTGAAGGGCCCAGATGTGCAAATTACTAGTAGAGCCCGTTGAGCAACAAAAGAGCCCTGAACTGCAAACTGGATCATCAGGCCCAGGAGAGTGGAGGAGAGGCTGAAGTTCAGCACAGTGCACCATGACAAGTCTCTGGGTGGTCTCTCCTACACGCGAATCTATTCCACACACCACTATCTGATTCTTCTGAATACCATCACTCAGGCAGGATTCTGGAAATTTTCCCACCACAGACCATACCAACTCTTCACTTCAGGAAGACAGTCCCTTTGCCCCCTCCACTAACTCCTCTCCCACAGTTTTCCCTCCTCTCATGTTAACCTAGGCATACCCCTTGTGCCCACCCGTAGCTCTGCATTCATGCTGTGCCATTCTGTCAATCTAAGCTATAAACAAGAGATCAAATGCCAGTTTTTCCACAAAGATGCTCCTGTTTTAACCCAGAACGATTTCTGAATTCCTGCCTGACTTTTGTGTTAGTATACATTCACACTTGATTATGTTGCTCTGTAAAGAGTTTATAAAGAAACAGAAACCATGAGTTCTTACTTCCACCAGATTATCAGCCACCTGAAGCAATGACTCTGTCCTATTCTACTCCTAGGCCTGACAGCTGGATTTTAACAGGTCCTTAATAAAGTCACCTAGGATTAATACACTGTTGCCTCTATGAAACCACTTGGCCAGCTGTTGCTTATCCAATCATTTACTGCTTGAGTTTCTGAGTGTGGTCCCTGGTCTGACAGTGCTTTGTTGGTGCCAGCTCCCTCACATGCACTCCCAGAGCACCTGTGCTGAGGCACATTGCCTTCAGCAGTCTCATGAGACCAGAGGCTCTACATCTAGTCTAAATGTCTGCTAGACAAGGGACCAGAAACTTTACTAATAGTCTTAACAGGCGGCCCTATGACAGCCTCAAGAAGACTAACAATTAGCAAAAAGAGCCAAGCAATTTTAAAATTAAAATTTCGACAGGTCTATTTTAGCAACTTATCTATAAATCTAAAATCATTTCAAAAGAAAAAGTTAAAAAACTTAGCTCAACATAGATGCCATGACAGAAAACTCATTAACCATGACCTATCTTAGTATTTTTAAGGAACATAAAAATATCGTTGGAAAGTCCCACTTGTAAAGGTTGCTTATTTAAGAGTCCCAAAGATAATCACTTTTTTCTTTTTTTCGGCCATGCTACAAGGCTAGAGGATTTCAGTCGTCTGACCAGAGATCGA
The DNA here is from genome assembly GCF_000754665.1 of Bison bison bison. Lineage (NCBI taxonomy): Eukaryota > Metazoa > Chordata > Mammalia > Artiodactyla > Bovidae > Bison > Bison bison. The sequence continues at coordinate 16,351,759 of NW_011494876.1, read as the reverse complement.
ACCCATGCCATTTGCAGTGGGAGCACAGAGTCCTAACCACTGGACTACCAGAGAATTCCCCAAAGATAATCACTTTTAACAGGCCCACCAGGAAATCTTTTAGATCTCCTAATTCACCTATACTGTGTCCAGTGTAGTCCATCTTTAGATGACAACTAAAGAAGGAACAATTTAACAGCTTCTCCACTGTAATGAATTTACAGCCTGTGTGTTCAACTACAGAAGTTCCACTAGATCTGTTCATTTGCGATGCAGAAAGCAGCTTCTGGGACAAAAATAACACTTGGGGTGACCCGTTAGTCTCAACCTAAAACTTTACTTTTCCTAAAAAGAGATCACAAAAAAGCACTCTGAGCATTTACCCCCAAAGCAGTTTCTGGTCATTTACCTCCAGACACCAGGCTAGAATGCCTGCCTATTCCATACCCTCACCCCGTTCCCTCTCCCCAATCCTAATTAAAACACTAAATACTGTATTACTACTGCAAGGCCAACATCACTCTAGTAAACAAGCCAGAGGTTGCCAAGCAAGTTCGGTGTGGCACTGGGCCCCAGGGAGGCAGGCTGCCCTACAGGTAAGTCTCACTTACTGAACAAGTAACCTGGAGCTGCTGCTGCTGCTGCTGCTGAGGCGGCGGCGGCGTCTGTTCCTGGGGGGTCTGTTGCTGTGGCTGCTGCTGGGGGTCCCATATATGGACAGTCTGAGCTGTATTCTGGTATGTGCCTGCCACGGCCTGCACAGCCACTGGAATGTGGATGTTGCCATTCATGAACTGTGCTGGAAAGAGAGAGTTTGCAAGGGTCTGCACTACCTCTTCATGGGAGTTTTTCACTACAGATGTGGTGCCCACCATCTTCTCCTTGTCATCCTCCAGCTTCACAGCTGCCAGGGCTGTGGGTGAGCCACTGACGTGAACTGCGTTGTAGGCTTCCTGGGGAATGGCAATGTGGGTAATGCTCTGCTGCTGAGGGTCCCCCCGGGGCTGGGCAGAGTAAACAGGTATGGTCCAAGTTTCTCCTGTAGGGCTAGTAATGGTCCCAGTGGCACTGTACAGGTGGGCACTGTCTACCGTCAGTAAGTCGGGCCTCAAAGACACGTAACTCTGCTGCTGGCCCTGTGGAATGGCCAGTACAGTGGCCACTGGCTGCCCTGAGATGGCGTAGGACACAGTGATGGGCAT
>NW_011494876.1:16350232-16350478 GCF_000754665.1 Bison bison bison | reverse complement strand
CCAACCCGCCGTTCCCCTTCCCGAGGTGAGCCCTGCTGAGACGGCGGTGGGGAAAGGGCACCCACAGTCTGGATTTGGATCTGCTGACCCCCAGCAAGAGACTGGCCAGCCACCAGCTGAGCCTGGATCTGCTGGTGCGGGATGTGCTCCTCCGGGATCTCTGGAGCCTGGATCTGCTGGGCCGCCTGCATGTGCTGCACCTGGATCTGGGCCGCCTGCAGCTGCGAAGGGCTGGGGCTCTGCAGA
>NW_011494876.1:16342516-16350106 GCF_000754665.1 Bison bison bison | reverse complement strand
GGCTGGTGAACGGTGAGTTGCGGGGAGAGCTGCTGAGCCGAGACCTGCTGCGGAGACTGCTGTACCTGTACCTGTACCTGCAGCAACAAGATGTGGCAGTGAGTGAACTGGACAACACAGAGAACCCAGTCCCGAAGGGCAGAGATCTCAGGCAGGAGCCCTGCGTACTGTGAGGAGGAGGGGCTGCCATACTCCAGCCTTCTGAGGAGGCCGTAATCTCTGAATATGCTGCGTTCAGAGCAACACACAGCCACCTGAGAGCACTCAAGACTAGCACACGAGAAATATCAAAACTCTTGCTCATTTCTTACCTTCTTTTTAAAAGTCAGCCCTTTTGTTTTCGCATACTCATATAGTAGTATAAGAATACAATGTATATACTTAGGTGTATATTCAAAAAATAGTTTATCCATGTGGTTAGTGATTGAAAGTGTGGGGACGTTGTTCTAAAGGGTCAGAAAGAGAAGTACATTCCACAGGCATTCAACTCTCAACTCAGGATCAAAACTACTCCCACCACAGACAAACCACAGTAGAGACAAAATACTTGAAATCCCTTTATGAGACATCTCCAATTTTGCTGCTGTAAGACAGGCACAGATTCTTTAGAGCGCTTATTTACGATACCTTTATTTTACAGGAGAAGCCACTCGATTCCTGATAATTTAATCTAACTAAGGTGACTATATCCCAGATAACACATTTCTGATGATAATGCAGTTCATGTCTTACTGCTGTACTTCAGCATACAGAATGGCATGAAAAGATGCTACACATGGTATGTAACTTTAAAACAGACCATATTTTTCCATCAGACATTTATCTAAATTATTCTGAATGCATGTAGGAATTAGGAAGGTAGAAAATAAGAAGGTAGATCAGTGATTGTATACATCACAAAAGATAACCAAAGATGATGCTGGGACAATTGGCTGTCCACATAAAAAGAATGAAGTTGGACTTTTTTCTCACATCATACACAGAAAATGGTAAAGGATCTGAACAATTCTCCCAAGATAAGAAAATGGCTGGCAAGCACATGAAAAGTTGTTCAACATCATTAACTGTCAGGGAAATGCAAAGCAAAAGAAGATACCATTTAAACCCACTAGGACAACTGTAATAAACAGATAACAGGGGTCTCCCTGGCGGTTCAGTGGTCAAGACTTTCAATGAGGTGGGCCTGGGTTCCATTCCTGGTCTAGGAACTAGGATCCCACATGCTGTGTGGCACAGTCAAAAAATAAAATTAAAAAAAGAAAAAAAAAAGACCACAATTTTTTTAAGAATAAAAGATACTGTTGGCACGTATACAAAAAAAATTGGAATTTTCACACACTGCTGGTGGGAATGTAAAATTGGTATAGCTGCTTTGGAACAAAAGTCTGGCAGATCATAAAAAAGTTAAACATAGCATATGACAAAGATATGAAAAACAAACCGTATGACCCAGCAGTTGCATTCCTAGGTACATACTCAAGAGAAATAAAAACTATACTCACAAAAAACTTGGACATAAATGTTAATAACAGCATTATTTATAGTAAGTGAAAAGTGGAAACAACCCAAATACCCATCAACTGATGAATAAAATAAAATGTAGTACTTCCGTACAAAAGAATGTTGTCTAGTAAGAAAAAAATAAAATGCTGATAAAAAGCTACAACACAGATGAACCCTGAAAACATTATGCCAAATGAAGTTAATCGCAAAAGACTACATATTGTATAATTCCATTTATATGAGTGTCCAAAATAGGCAAATCTACAGAAATAAAGTAGATTAGTGCCTGTCCAGGAGATAGGGATTGGGGGAAATATGAAGTAACGGCTAAAGCCACAAGCTTTCTTTCTGGGATGATGGGAATGTTCTAAAATTGATGTGATAATGGTTGTACAACTCTGTGAATAGACTAAAAACTATGAAGTTGTACACTTTACATGGAAATGAATGAATTGATATGAGAATTATACATCAAGAAAGCCATGACTAATTAAAAAAAAAAAATCATAGGCAAGGAGGAAGTTATATAAAGAGCATAGACCTTGAGAGCTAACTTGAAATGCTGCTGTACTTTCCTGGCTACAAGTCCCTGAAGCTTCTGTTTCCTGAGGAACAATAAAAAGGGCCTACCTGCTTACCTCCTCACAGAGTGGTCATGAGCATGAAATAATCTTTACTGACATATAGTAGGTGTTCAAATGGAGAAGGCAATGGCAACCCACTCCAGTACTCTTGCCTGGAAAATCCCATGGACGGAGGAGCCTGGTAGGCTGCAGTCCACGGGGTCGCTAAAAGTTGGGCACAACTGAGCAACTTGATTTTCAGTTTTCACTTTCATGCATTGGAGAAGGAAATGGCAACCCACTCCAGTGTTCTTGCCTGGAGAATCCCAGGGACAGAGGAGCCTAGTGGGCTGCCATCTATGGGGTCGCACAGAGTCGGACATGACTGAAGTGACTTAGCAGCTTAGCAGCAGCAGCAGGTGTTCAAAAAGTTGGTTTGCTTCCTCATAAGCAGTACACCAGTGAGTCTCAAAATGTAGTTTCCAGGCCAACATCATCATCACCCATGCAACTTGTCAGAAATATAAACTTTTAGGTGGAACAATTAAAACAGAAACTCTAGGGAATGGGATCAGCAATCTGATGCATGCTCAAATTTGAGAATCAGTGCTTTACACCAAGGACATAAAGGAAAGTATGAAGCCAATTACTAAAGAAGAGCTGCTTTCAAGTTTTCTGGTCTCAGGACTCTTTTAAAAAAATGACTGAAGACGCCAAAGAGCTTTTCTATAGATAGCAATATTTACTACATTAGAAATTAAAACTAGGAAACTTAGAAAAATATTAATTCATTAAAAATTACCATATAAACCAATATAAATGTCAACATAAATCATAAATTCTTATGAAGAGTAACTTTATTTGCCAAAACAAAAAATCTATAATAAGAGTTGCATAAAATTTTACATCTTTGCAAACCTCTTTAATGGCTGACTTAATTGAAGACAGCTGAATTCTTTGTATTTGCTTTTGCAATCTGTTGTGCACACGTCACACATGGTCTCTGCAAAACCCCACTGTACACTCATGAGAGAACGAGAGTGAAAAAGGCATATAAACATCTTCATATTATAATAATAACAGCCTTAACTTTAAGGAATCACTCTTAACACTGTAAGAGCAATTAAAATTTCAGAGTGCTGGGAACTACCAGTCCCTGAACTACCCTTTAAGAATCACTGTTGTAGAGTTAAATACACAGTATGTTTTTTAACTATATTATTACTGGCTTAGAAACAAAAGTTCAAAATCTGGTTATTATCATTGAATTGTAGTTCATATTCTTAATGATTTTACTCTATCTCTTTACAATGACTTTTCCTAGAAAGCATTTATCAATATTCAATCTTCCAACACAAACAAGTTAGCAAAGTACTAAGGAATCAGAACTGAAGGCATTTACCCAAATGAGGCATTTACTCAAATCAGAATAAACAGGTAAAGATAATCTGATGCTACTTTATATCCTAAGTAGTTAGAATTTACAATTAAAAGAGTAAAAGTTAAAGCACTTTCTGACATTTCCTTACCAATGTCAACATACTGTACAGGGTATCAATTATATGTTTATAACCTTTACCCATTAAGAATCATGTCAATAAAAAATTAAATATTACTTGTAATACCTTTCATATCTTTATTTATATAAAAATATAACTTTTTATCTGATTAGGTAATTACTACAGAGTCACTGCAAAATCACTGCAGAGGGCAAATGCAACTATGAAATTAAAAAACATTTGCTCCTTGGAAGAAAAGTTATGACCAACCTAGACAGCATATTAAAAAGCAGAGACATTACTTTAGCCAACAAAGGTCCATCTAGTCAAAGCTATGGTTTTTCCAATAGTCATGTATGGAGGTGAGAGTAGAACTATAAAGAAAGCTGAAAGCCAAAGAATTGATCCTTTTGAACTGTGGTGCTGGAGAAGACTTTTGAGAGTCCCTTGGACTGCAAGGAGATCCAACCGGTCCATCCTCAAGGAAATCAGCCCTGAATATTCATTGGAAGGACCCATGCTGAAGCTGAAACTCCAATACTTTGGCCACCTGATGCAAAGAACTGACTCATTTGAAAAGACCCTGATGCTGGAAAAGATTGAAGGCGGGAGGAGAAGGGGACGACAGAGGATGAGATGGTTGGATGACATCACCGACTCAATGGACATGAGTTTGAATAAACTCTGGGAGTTGGCAACGAACAGGGAAGCCTGGAGTGCTGCAGTCTGTGGGGTCGCAAAGAGTCAGACACGACTGAGCGACTGAACTGAACAGAGTCACACTGAAAATCTGAAAAGTCAGTGAAGTAAAAAAAGTTTTTTAAATTTTACTTGAACTTATGAGGAAATGAAATTAAAACTGAAGGAATAGCTGAACTTTGAATATTTCTTCACACCAAGAAGCTCTGACAAGATTTCTCTTAAAAAGAAAAAAAAAAAAAGACAAAAATCTAAGACAGACATTCAGAGCTGATACTGTCTTTATTAACTACTTAATTTTCAAGGTAGGTAAACTGTCTCAGAAAACAAACTGACACACTGAAACCTTAACAAAAAATTAAAGAGAAAAAAAAGGCAGTTTGAAACTTAAGCTTAGATTTGAAATGATTCTAAAGAAACACAAAAAGAAAAAAGACCATCCCAAAGATACGCATGTACTAGGAAAGTGATATATTGATGGGGGAGAAGGACATTTCCGGAGAAGGTGAATTTGCTTTTATTGTTTTAAAAAGCACTATTTCTTACCTTCTATCAATCCCTCATAAATCACACTATATTTCAGTTCCCTTCACATCTGAATCCGTACTTCTCATTCAGCAACCCCCACCATCTTTCCCAGAGTTTTTCAATTGCTCTTCTTCCCCTCTGTTGATCAGAACAGATACACTTTATTATCCATCTGGGCTTTTGATGACATAGTATGTACAACGCTAATTACTTTCTTCTTGAGCATTCTGACTTCCTTTTCAACCTGGACAGACTGCATTCTAAGTCTTCTGTACAGACTTAAGATTTAGATTTCAATTCTGAGCTGGTTCTGTTTCTTTTATTCTCATGACTTTTTAAAAAATTTATTTTTTAATTGAAGGAATAATTGCTCTATAGAATTTCGTTGGTTTCTGCCAGACATCAACATCTCATGACTTCTTTCCTATATTTTTTTTTTTGATTGAGTATATTAAGTTTTTCAGATATGTTTGAATGTGGTCTTCAGATTAGCAGCATCAGCACCAACCTGGAATTTGTTAGAAATGCACATTTTCTGGAAATGAAAAAACTGCTGGAGATAACTGCATTGCCAAATTCACATCAGCATTATTTACAATGGCCAAGACATGGAAACAATCTTAAGTGTCTGTCAATACAATGAATATTATTCAGCCATATAAAGGGGGGAAATGCTGTCATCTGTGACAACATGGATGAATGGTGAAGGCATTATGCTAAGTGAAATCAGAGAGAGAAAGACAAATACTACATGATCTCATTTATATATAAAAACCTAAAAAAAAAAACAAAACAACCCCAACCAAACTCAGAAAAACAGATCAGATCTGTGGCTACTGAGGCAGAGGCAAAGACAAGAGGAACTGGATGAAGATGGTCAAAAGGTACAAACTTCCTAGATAACTAAGTACTAGGGATTTATTTATTTAGTTGGCTATACCAAGTCTTAGTTGCAGCATGCAGGATTAGTTCCTGACCAGGGATGGAACCCAGGCACCCTGAGCTGGAAGTACGGAGTCTTCACTGCTGGACCATCAAAGAAGTTCTGTTCTAGGGATATAATGTACTACATGATAACTAGTTAACACTGCTGGATAGTGAACGTGAAAGTTAAGTGAAAGTTAAGAGAGTAAATCCTAAGTTCTCATTACAAAGGAAAAAATGTTTCTTTCTTACTCTGTATATGAGATGATGGATGTTAACTAAATTTATTGTGGTCACCATCTCATGATATATATAAATGAAATAATTGAGCTGTACACCTTAAACTTATACATTGCTGTATGTCAACTATATGTCAATAAAACTGGGGGGCAGGGGGATATAAATTCTCAGCAGTGACCCCAGACCAGCTGAATTTGTAGTGGGAGAAGGATGGCCATTTCTGTTTTAAGAAACCCTCCAGGTGATTCTAATGTACCCTGAAGTTTGATAACCAATAGTGTAAAAGTTTTATTGGACCTCACTAGCTTAGGTTCTTCGGAGCAGGCAATGGCACCCCACTCCAGTACTCTTGCCTGGAAAATCCCATGGACGGAGGAGCCTGGTAGGCTGGAGTCCATGAGGTCGCTAAGAGTTGGACAGGACTGAGCGACTTCACTTTCATGCACTGGAGAAGGAAATGGCAACCCACTCCAGTATTCTTGCCTGGAGAATCCCAGGGACGGGGGAGCCTGGTGGGTTGCCATCTATGGGGTCGCAGAGTCGGACACGACTGAAGCGACTTAGCAGCAGCAGCTTAGGTTCTTAACCTGTTTGCAGATGAATAATCTATTTCCTTTTCCTCAGTGTCATTCAGAACCTAAGTAATACAGAGCTCAACACAACATAAGGACTAAGTACTCCAACTAAAAAGCAATGAGAAAAACCAAGAAGTAATACATGTATTACCCCGCTTAGGAATCTTTTCTTCCAATCACTGACACTAAAAACAGTAATATTTTTTGTTCTGTTCTGTTTTTGGCTACTTTGAGTATAAAGCCAGTATTTTATGTAAGAATAAACCGGCTGAGTGTGCTGGGTCAATTCTGAAATTCCATCCCATAAACAATTTTAAAAGTTACTTTCTTATTTCCACAAAAAAAAAGAATAAACAATTCTTCTCTCGTATTTCCCCAAAGCTGCATTTGTTACACATTTTTAGCAATCACTTAAAATGTGGTTAGTCCAAATTACATTGTGCTCACAAGTTCAAAACACAAAAAGATTTCAAAGATTTGTGCCAAAAAATGGTAAAATAATTTATCAACAATATACAACTTAATGCTGAAATAACATATTAGTTTAAATAAAATGTGATTTTATTTTTTTAAACGTGATTTTAAAAAGTCAATATCACCTCATTCGTCCCTCTTTTTCCATTTAAAAATTTTTTCTTGAAATATAGTTGATATACATCTTTCCCCTCTTGTATAAAACAGGCTACTAAAAATTTTGGAGAAGGAAATGGCAACCCACTCCAGTACTCCTGCCTGGAGAATTCTATGGACAAAGGAGCCTGGTAGGCTACAGTCCATGGGGTTGCAAAAGAGTCAGATACAACTGAGCAACTAACACTCACACTAAAAATTTTAGAATAACAAATGTGACTTACATTCAATTTCATCCTCTGAGTTTCACTGAGGAGGGACTGAGGAGAGGACAGTGCTCAGTGTGGCAGAAGAGATCCCACTAAGTGAGGAATCACAGCACCTGGGATCCAAATACACCTGTGCCTTTTAACAACTAGTCCGCAAATCCTTGGCTGAACTTTACTGTTCAAAAAAACGCTCTTCTGAAAGTGGTAAAAATCTTTATCC
>NW_011494876.1:16324471-16342416 GCF_000754665.1 Bison bison bison | reverse complement strand
AAGTATCAAACATTTACCAAATTCTTAATATACAAATGAATAATCTACATATGGTGAGGGAAGAGATTTAAACATGGGTAAAAGGCTAACATGTCCACTGACAGACAAATGGACAAAGATGAGATATATATACATTTATATATATATAAATACACACACACACACCACTATTCCTCAGTCATTACAAAGAATGAAATAATGCCATGTGCAGCAACATGGATGGACCTAGAGATTACCATACTAAGTGAAGTAAGTCAGACAAATATCACATATATCACTTCTATGTGGAATCTAAAAATATGACACAAACTTATCTTCAAAACAGAAACAGACTCACAGATATGAAGAACAGACTTGTGGTTGCCAAGGGGGAGGAGGGGGGGAAGAGGCAAGTATTGGGACTTTGGAACTAGCAAGATGTAAAGTATTATATATAGGATGGATAAACAAGGGACTACTGGATAGCACAGGGAACTGTATTCAATGTCCTGTGATAAACCATAGTGGAAAAGAAAAAAAAATATATATATATGTATGTGTATGTGTAACTGTGTCACTCTGCTATATAACAAAAACTAACATATCATCATAAATCAACTATACTTCAATAACATTAAGAAAGAAAAGACTGGACATGAAGGGCCAGAAAAGGCAGCAATAAACGGCCCACCAATCTGAAGTGATGATCAGGATCTCAATCAGCTCACAAAATGCCAGTGAGAGAGTAGCTGATTTTAGTCCTATTTTTGGCTGCAGAATACACATTCTGACTTCTGCCTCCCCCAGGCAGAAGCTGGAATCACTCTTTCAACATCTCCCGCAGCTAGAGTGCAGGCCTGTGACCAAGACTTCCCAATTTAGACACTGCATGAAATTTGGACTCAGAAAGGAGCAACATGAGGCAGCAGGAACCACAACCTCCTTTTCTGGTGAGAGCGGAGGACTGTGGCAGAAATGGAACAGGATGGCATAAATCCCAATGAGAGACCATGGTAGGACAAGGACCTGTGCCCAAGGGTGTGGCTGCACGTCTTTGGCAAAGCCAGCCAGCAATGTGACCTGAGTCCTTTCCTGGCCGTGCAGCCTCCAAAATCCATTCTCTGACCCTCCTATAAATTTCCTGAGCTAACTACTACCCTTTAGCCAATTCTTCTGAGTAAACTAGGAGGAGGGAGGTGGGGGACTAATTGCCTGATACTTGTAACTAAAAGTCAAAACTCAGATGGATACAGAAGATGTAACAAGTTGGAAACTTTAAAACAGTGTTCACGGGAGGAGGGAGGAGGGTTCAGGATGGGGAACACATGTATACCTGTGGCGGATTCATTTTGATATTTGGCAAAACTAATACAATTATGTAAAGTTTAAAAATAAAAAAAAATAATACAAAAATTAAAAAAAAAGAAACAAACAAACAAAAAAAACAGCGTTTACCTTAGGAGAGGAGGATGTGCAAAGCGGTACTAGAGATCTGAACTGCACCTGCAAAATTTTATGTCTTAAAAAAAAAAAGGCAAACTGCCAAAAACAGCACAAACACTTGTTATAAAGATTTGTCTGGATACTTTTCAAATGTCTGAAAAGCAACTAGGGCCCTAGGTAGGAATTGAACTAATGAGCAGAGCAGGAAGAAAAAACAACAGTAGCTATGATTTATTTATAGAAGGCTTACTATGTGCCAGGCGGTGTACTTAAGACATAGCATTTTATGTAGTCCTTAAAATAACTACAATATAAATTATTTTATTCTTATGATATAGATAAGGAAATGGACTCAAAGAGGTTAAATCGCCTGCCTGTGACCACATATCTAAAGAATCAGAGGAGGATCAAACTCATCTTTGTCTAAGAGCCAAGCCTGGCTCGTAATTACCTTCTTCCTCACTCTCAGCAACTCTACACGGTGGTGAGAGGATGCTGCTGCTAACTCACTTCAGTCATGTCCAACTCTGTGTGACCCCACAGACAGCAGCCCACCAGGCTCCCCTGTCCCTGGGATTCTCCAAGCAAGAACACTGGAGTGGGTTGCCATTTCCTTCTCCAATGCATGAAAGTGAAAAGTGAAAGTGAAGTCGTTCAGTCCGACCCTCAGGGACCCCATGGACTGCAGCCTTCCAGGCTCCTCTGTCCATGGGATTTTCCAGACAAGAGTAATGGAGTGGGGTGCATTGCCTTCTCCCGGTGATGGGTTAGGGAGTGACTATACCAGCACAGAGAGAATGTGCAACAGCAAAAGAGGAAGAGGGACAGAAGTTGGGATGACAAATGAAGAAGAGCTGCACTTTGATCTATGAACCTTGAGATCTTTACTTTTAACAACAAAAGAGTTGAGTGCTGAGAAATCCCCTTCCTCAAAGCATCCTACATTGAGTAGGACCAGACTGAACCAGCCTTATCTGAAGCCTCAGTTCCTGCCCTGGAGAGAAATGTAGGGAAGAAACAACCAATTCTGTGGGTGCTAAGTAGAATCAGACTCCTAGAATTCACCAGTGGGTCTTCTCTCTGGCACACAGATTTAATTCCATGTGGACGCTTCAGGAAGTACCCAACTCAAGAGGGTTCTTGAACGTGAAGTTTCAAATGAACCATTTTCACCTAGCTCAGGCAGACCTATCCACAACAGGAAACTTAAACCTTTCCTAGTATTGTACAAACTGTTAAGGTATTTACATGAGAGCGCTACCTTTTGCCTTCAGATAGTACCCCCGTCTTAAATAAACATATGCTACTTGATATAATGAGAAATAACAACTTTTGGTCTTTTCTCTGATTCCTCATCAGAGCTCCTAAGACCTTTGTAATTTTCGAAGTGATAATATAAATGCTAGGACCATATTATGTTCTAATGAGGTGACTCTTGGTGGGTTCCTGGATGAGGGCTCATCACCTCAAAGACCAAGCTAAGACTAGAAACTTGATACTTTCAGCCCCACCCCCCTTTCTCTGGAAAGGGAAGAGGGGCTAGAAATTGAGTTACTAATCAATCATACCTACATGACGTAGCCTCCACAAAAATCCCCAAAGTAAGAGGTTTAGGGAGCTCCTGGGTTGGTGAATATATCCATGTGCCGAGAAGGTGGTACACCCCACCCCCATGATGAAAGAAGCGCCTGTGTTCATAACCCTTCAGAACCTCACCCTATGTGTATCTTTATCTGGTTGTTCATCCATATCCTTTATCATTTCCTTAATTATATAATAAACTGGTAATGTGTTTCCCTGACTTCTGTGAGCTGTTCCAGCAAATCATCAAACCCAAGGAGGGATAGTAAGAACCGCAACTTATAGCCAGTTAGTCAGAAGTACAGCTGAGATAATCTGGGACTGGCAACTCTGAACTGGGGGTGGGGGTGGGGGGCAGTTGTGTCAAACTGACCCCTTAACTTGTGGGGATCTGACACCAACTCCAAGCAAATAGTGTCAGAACTGAACTGAATTATACACAAGCCAGCTGATATGGAGAACTGGTCATTGTGGAGGAAACCACACACACATTTGGGGGCCAAAACTGTTGAGGGTGGTAGGAACAGAGACTGAACAGACACAGTGAGTTTTACTCTGACAGCTACTCTAATTAACCTTTGACACACACCTTTCTCTCCCATCAATTCACTAGAACTATTCTAGGGATATAATTACTTTGTCAAATATTATGTGGCTGCTTCTAGACTGGAAAGATGAGAAATTTATGGGGGCAGAACAAACTCTCTGGGATGGTGACAGATGGTTTTAAAAAAGCAATCTAATTTTATCACTTTTTTTTTTTTAAGGTAATCTAGAAAACTGCCTCTGCCCTCAAGGCAATAAACTGTTTTGAAATTTCAAATGACGTTAAGATAGGCATAATTTTACATTCTTATCAAAAGGGTTAGGTTGAGACACAATACTATGGGCAAAGAGTCTTAACAACTGAACTGAGAAGGCAGGCCTGCTCAGCTCCGTGTTTCAGTGGACACGTCACCTCTTTAGTCTCATCCTTTTACTCAGTGCACTCTACTTACGCAGCCATTCTGCTGTTTTTTCAAATGAGCAGGCTCCTGCCTTAGCGCTTTCTGACTTCGAATGCTCTTTCCTCAGATAGCCATATGGTTCATTCACCAACTCTCTTTGGTCTTAACTCACATGTCACCAGCATATTAAGGCTCACCCTGGCCACCTGCATTTGCTCTGTTTCTCTTTTTCATTTATCACTATATAACAAGATTTTTTAAAATCTTATGTATCATCTTACCCCTCCCAGCTATAATACATGTTCCACAAGGTCAGGAAGCTTCGTCTTGTTCAATGTTGTCCCTAAGCATCTAGCAAAAGGCTTTACACATAAACACAAATACATGGAGGTGTCTAGGAAAGAGAAGAAAAGGTTAAAAAACCATAGTCCTACACAAGTTCAAAGCAAAATATTCCCAAGCAACACCTTTTTTTTAATTACAAAGAAGTTCATGTTTAATCAAATAATTTAATAATTCAAGAACTCTTTCTTAGTCTCCTACCCCTTCAATTCCTCTCAGGCTTTATTACTACTATTTAAGGACTACCACATTCTACATATGTTAAAAGCCAGTGATACTAAACTGCTTATAACACTCTACAATCTGTTAAACATCCCACTTTGTCAACATACATAGATCCACCTCATTCTTCTGGCTACACAGGACAATATACTACAGATGTATCATTATTTCCCATGTCCTTTACTGAAAGTGACTTGTTCCCAGTAGCACTACTATAAGTAATGCAGCACTGAATATCCTTATACACACGTTTATCTGTGAACACAAATGTAAGGCCAAAGGTATGCATACTTAATACATTTGACAAGTATTGCCAAATTAACTGTCAAGAAAATCCCACTAATTTATCCTCTCATACCTTTACTGCCCTGGGTAAACTCTTCATAAATGTTTTCCTATCTAATAAATAAAACATATTTCATTTTAAAAACTTACACTTCCATAGTCACCAGAAGCATGAAGTGTCTTTTCATATGCTTACTAGTGCAATCTGTATTTCCTCCTCCATGAACTACCTATTTATATTCTTTGTTCATATTTCTAATCATTTTTTCTATTTTGCATGCTCCTTGTGTAGTAGAACCAGTAGTTAGGAGCACAGACTCGAGTTAAAACAGCTTGAGTGCAAATGCTAGCTACGGGAAGATGAGTTAACCTTCCTATGTCCCATGTGCTTATTTTAGTTTCAAAAATATACTTTAAAGAAAGAATATATAAACCTATAAAAGAGATCAGAAAACCAACATGTATATAAAATAATTTTATAATTGCTAGGCCCATATTTGAGCCTGCTGTCACTCAAAAAGAAAATGTTTTTTCAAAAAAAAAAAAAGAAAATGTTTTTTCAGTCTTACATAAAGTTGTATCTTTAGTCATATATTTATGCAAATAATCTGGTTTAGTTTTTTTTTTTTTAAACAAACAAATTTTTATCATATTTAAGACACTCGGGGTTTTTTTGGCTACACTGCATAGCTTGTGGGATCTTAATTTCCTGACCAGGGATTGAACTCAGGCCCTTGGCAGTGAAAGTTCAGAGTCCCTAACCACTGGACCTCTAGGGAATTCCCTTAATTGGTCATTTTTAATTTTAAATATGGGGGGGGGGGGACTGCTATTGCACATATCATATACCACAAACCATATCTCAGCAACTTGTACCAGTAGAAATTTATAATAAGATTTTTAGGACTACTTGAATAAACAAAAACAAAAACCCCTTCAAATAGGAAAAAAAAAATTTTTAAGGAAAAAATGAGGTTTACTCTACCTACACAAATAACTTGAATTAAAATCGATGACCTGTGTGAGAAAGGGAACCACACATAAAACGTAGCCTAACAAGTTAGCCAAAATGTAGATACACAGAAAAAAAATACGATTTTTACCAAAAGAGCATTGATAATTATTACTCAATTATTATATCAACTGCTGATCAAGCTAAGATTCCATGAGCTGTATATACAATTAATTTTTATGCAGGAGTTCCCTGAGACCTCAGAATTAGTTCAAAGATTCTTTCAGGGTAAAAAAAGATTGAGGAAAACTATTTTAGAGTTTACTTTCTTCCTTAGAAAGGCTCTTCACAACCTAAAAACCACAAAAACTTTCTATACTGCCCTTCCATAATTCATTGCTTTCTTTTTATCTGACTCTTTAACCCACCTGGACCTAATTTGTATTATGAAAGATATCCAACTTTATTTCCAAAAGAGGAATAGATGCCTTACTCTACTAATAGAATATATCTTTTCCTCACTGATCAGCAGAGCCACTTTCATCCTATACCTGGTAGCTACTCATTATGTATACCGACACATAAACGTGCTTTGAAGTCCTTGGTGAAGTTCCAGCTTCTCAGGTTAGGGGACCCTAAGAACTGCTCTATCTTTCGTAAAAGTTTCCTCCTACATGAATTCCTCTATCACCTGATGCTGTTTGCTTCCTCTCTTGTGGCAATTTCTTAGATTTAGTGGATTTAAAAAAAAAAATCATTCCCTATTATTTTTATTTAAGTATCAGATCAGTCACTCAGTCGTGTCCGACTCTTTGCGACCCCATGAATCACAGCACGCCAGGCCTCCCTGTCCATCACCAACTCCTGGAGTTCACTCAGACTCACATCCATCGAGTCAGTGATGCCATCCAGCCATCTCATCCTCTGTCGTCCCCTTCTCCTCCTGCCCCCAATCCCTCCCAGCATCAGAGTCTTTTCCAATGAGTCAGCTCTTCACATGAGGTGGCCAAAGTACTGGAGTTTCAGCTTTAGCATCATTCCTTCCAAAGAAATCCCAGGGCTGATCTCCTTCAGAATGGACTGGTTGGATCTCCGTGCACTCCAAGGGACTCTCAAGAGTCTTCTCCAACACCACAGTTCAAAAGCATCAATTCTTCAGCGCTCAGCCTTCTTCACAGTCCAACTCTCACATCCATACATGACCACAGGAAAAACCATAACCTTGACTAGACGAACCTTTGTTGGCAAAGTAATGTCTCTGCGTTTGAATATACTATCTAGGTTGGATAGCTACTATATAATTTTATAAGATACAGGTGTACAATTTAGTGACTCGCAATTTCTAAAAATTGTTTTAGTTAGATTTCTGATGGCATTTTTTTTTTCCAGCACGGATAGAAAAAAAATTTTTAAGTATCTTTGTAGTCACTAAGAATGGGAAAATCTGAGTCCATGATATTGGAACCCATCTCATGGATTTATTATTGTACTTCTTCATCCATTTACAAGAGCTTTGGGTTACAATGATGATGCTAATAGGTGATCTCAATTAGCCATCTTGAATATAAAGTCTCAAAAAACACATTAAAGTCAAATTCCAAACTATTTTAATCTTATGAAAAAGATCCAAGCTATAGATAACAGAATAATTTTTTTTTTTATAATAATTTCTTAAACCGAAAAGTCAGCCTTCTCTTTTTACTTTTCCTGTATCCTTCCTTTCTCATAAAGATCAGAATTAACAACTTCATCCCTCCATGTGCCAGATGTTTTCCTGCTATCTCTTTCAGTCTCACTGAATGGTACTATCCCTACCAACACATAAAAAAACTAGAACTGAGAAGATTAAGATCATATCAACAAATAAGAGGTCAGGTCAAATTCAAGCCCAGGAATGTAACTCCAGAGCTCAGGTCCTTCCAATACACCCACTTACTTTGCTAAGGAGCAAAGTCTTCTATCTTACCAAACACACCTCTTCACACTCGGCCTCTCCATCATGTTCCACTTCCTTTCCTATTCTCCTGGTAGAAATCACCGAGGGCAAAGTGATATGCAACCACAGTAGAAAGTAGCAAGAAAGCAGCATTTGTAACTGGAGGAGACTTTCAGTTTCATGTGTGGAAGTGTTAGTCAGTTCACATAAGGACTCCCTAAAGAAGACAACTTGTATCTTCTCAATAAATGTATTAAGTTTCTTCTTCTTCAGTAAGCTTACTATCAATTAGCATTATCTCTTGAGGCTTATATCAAATGCAGGCCTAGAAATCTACAGGTGACCTGAGTCATGGAACTATACAACTAAATGAAGGTCACTAAAATATAATAGCCTTTCCATTAAAAAAAAAAAGTTTAAAATATTCTACTTTTAGTAATGAGCTAAGATGAGCCCTCCTATATTCCTGATCGGCTCAGGGTGACACAGACAAGAAGGGAAGCTTTGGTCACATGCCGTTGGGACATATCCAAATCCAGTCCCAGAAGACCTCTTCATGTCTGTACTGCTCAGTTCTCCAAAGCAAATGGTAAGTTCAGTTTACAGAAGTGACAAATATTTTTAGTGTTAACGATGAAAGCCCTCGTGTAAAATAATATGTTTTGAAAAATAGAATATTCTTCTTAGTGAAAATAACCTGACATTTGTATACAGATGTGATGCTCTACTAACCAAAAACCTAATGGCAAATTCCATTCAATAGGATGCACCTCAACAGTGATCTCCCCTTTACCTGAACCTGCTGTGGCTGTTGAACCTGGATCTGCTGTTCTGGCTGGGTTTGAGGCTGAACACTCGTGGTGACTGGACAGGCAAGTTCAAGCAAAGACCCGGCCACTTCGGTGCTGTCTGTGTAAATGCAGTTCCCACCCTGCTGGTACACCATGGTAGTGGTGGCCGTCTGCTGGAACTCCTGAAGGGCTTCTGGCCCCTTAGAGGCTAGCGAGTCCAGAAATTCCTTCATCCTGTGTTGCGGGACAGACCGCGCCTTCACTCGGATGTATTCTTCAAAGGAGATGGTGTTCTCCAGAGAATTATTCATATTGCAGAGTCCTCAGGGTTCCTAGGAATAAAACAAATGAACAGAAGTCAAAACTATGCCATGGTTTTAACATACTGAAATGCACAGAGCAACCATTCTAGCATTGGATTGGAAATATTCAGGGCAGCTGCATACATAAGGAATCCGAAGTACAATTTTATTAAATAACCTTTTTTTTTCCAATTATTGGCATCTGAAATTTGTTTCCATTAACATTTCTTAAATCAAACTATCACACTGAAAACAAAAAACAAAAGCATTTGTCACAGTACTGGATGAAATGGGCTGAAAACACATACTCCACCCATCACTTGGCCAGGCCAATCCCATCTTCTCTGCAGAATCAAGCACTAGACAGTGAAAGCCATAGGCAACACTACTCTGTAACCATCAGAAGACTCCAAGGAAGGTAGGAGCTGGGATTCCTACCAATATGTTCTAGTTCCACTGCCAACTATGTTTTACACTGAAGGGACACGTATGCCACCTAGCTGTGGCATGACCCTAGACACAAGGGATGTGTTCATCTCCCCCACTCCCCCAAACACCACAAAACCTCATTTTGCTATCAACTGCTCACACTCTTTTGTTGCATAGCTTACTGGTTAAGAGCATGGATTTTGGAGCCAAACTTCTTGGGTTTAAAACCCAGCTCAAACTCTCCTTTGCTGTGTTATCTTGGACAAGTCAGTTAACTTTGGTTTTGTCTATAAAAGAGGGATTAAAATAATATTTGCACCATAGACATGAGGATTAAATATGTGTAACGCACTTACAAAAGTACCTGACATATAGACAGTGCCATATAAATATTAACTAATACTACCTAATTAAGTAGGAGACGGAAGTTGAATAGTACCTTAAGTAACTAGGTTACTTCTAAAACTCAGAAATCAATTTTGCAAGTTTTTCATCAGGGTGTTTACCTTAAGGTACAAGGGTGGATAATAGCCCTCAAGCAGCTGGGGGACAACCACTATCTATCCGTGAATGCTGAGTGTCCTGTACGCTTTCATACCATTCTCTCTTGACCACTACCACCTCCCAAACAAAAGCAATGAAAGGGTATGAAAGTAACACAAACCAAGTGAGTCTCTTTGCCCAAAAAAAGACTCTCGGTCAATCTCAAATATCTAAAAAAGTGATTTGTTCCCTTGAGCCATCAGACTAGAAATATCAGTCTTTCACTGCCCGGATGCTGTCTTCTGTTAACAGATACAAAGTGGGTGGGTAATCCTCTCATTATTATCTTCCACCTGGCTCTAAACTCTAGTAGACAAGACTGTATCCTGGTCCTCTCTGAATGGCTGACACACGTAGGTACTTATCTGTTGCATCTGGAATTCAGTGTGGAACAAGAAGGATTATGACTCTTTGTTCCTGTGACATGTATAACTTACAACAATAAAATTTTCTGCTTTTCCCTAGTAAATGGTTAATCTATACCTTGAAGGGAAAAAAAAAACCACCATATATTCAGGGCAAGAGACCAAAGGAAAAATATGATCCGTACTCCTATTAATTTCCTGACACTGGTAATACTTCTGTGGGATGCTGTTTAAGTATATAGTATACAAATTATATTCAGGTACTTTCAAACAGAACAGACCCCAGCAAGAAATCTTTTATTATGAGACCCATAATACATTGCAAATATATTTCTCCATAAATAAAGAATACTATATATACCTTATCCTGTCTAAGATGCCTAGACCACTACTCTCAGGGAAGCCTCCACACAACAGGAGTTAGGAAACCCCAAGCACAACAGAGTACAGAAAATGCCAAGTACAGGTCAGGGGAGTGAAAGGTGAAGCTGTTGCTGATGGCCTCTTATCTTTTGAAACTTAACTCCTATCTGTCCCTTTCTCATCTCTTCTAACCACCTCTCCTGCCCAGGTCTCCCTTCTCTCTGATGCAGAGACTCTCAGTTATCTTTCCCAGAACAGAAAATTAGGAGGTCTGCTACGAGACTTCAAGATTAAGCTATCAATAATGCCCATGGCACATAAAACAGGGGCAGCATCAGGGTTTCCCAGGTGGTGCAGCAGTAAAGAACCACCTGCCAGTGCAGGAGACTTAAGAAACATGGGTTTGATCCCTGCGTTGGGAAGATGCCTTGGAGGAGGGCATGGCAACCCATTCCAGTACTTCTGCCTGGAGTATCCCATGGACAGAGGAGCCTGGAAGGCTATAGTCCATTGGGTGGCAGAGCATCAGACCCAACTAAAGCAATGGCATGCACGCACTCAAGGCCAAGCACTTCATATTCAGAGCAGGCCACTCCAGCACAGGTGACCCACAGTCACTAACCACATTGGCATAGACTGTGTCAAAGCTTCCCTCTGATAAGAGCATCATAACTGAAACTTCCTTCTTAAGGAAGCATCTCTCATACTATAGATCTAATAACATTACAAAGTTCACAGTATGTGACCCTAATACTCAAGTACATACAACCTTCTGCTCAAAAAGGGATAAAGGAGAGAATTGTGTGAACCACCATTTACCAGTTCTTTACTATGCCGGTACATATTTCAGTTTTTCACCTCCATTACAGAAGACCAGCAGGGGGCAACTGAAATTTACACTTCTCCAAATTCATTTTTTTCAATAATTAGTTGTATTCCTGTAAAATTCTTAAGAGATGGCTTGAAATGTGAAGATTGTCTGTGTTAGAATGGTAGCTATTGTTTCAAGCAATTTTTTAAGAAGTATAGAAAATCAGGCAAAAAAAAACCTTTTCTTGCTTCAAATCTGGGAGAAGGTAAGTATGAACAAGCACAAAGAAACAGAGTAAGTTAACTTTACAGAATCGGAAAGCTTCACACAAATACTGCTTGGTAAAGGTAGTCCACAGAATCTTCTGAGTGACCTTGTTTCCCTTCACTCTTTCAAGTTTCAGTAATCAAGGAGGCTTAAACCTCATCTGAAGTCTGACATTAAGTACAAGCAGAATTATACCAACTCTTCTTCCCAGAATCAAGCTTTCTTCAGTTTTCAGTGTAGAATTCCATCTAGTTTTGTTTCCTATTTTTTGTCTTTGTTTTTTTGAAAGTGAAAGTGAAGTCGCTCAGTCCCATCTGACTCTGTGCAACCCCATGGACTGCAGCACCCCAGGCTTCTCTGTCCATGGATTTTCCAGGCAAAAGTACCGGAGTGGGTTGCCAACCCAGGAATCAAACCCGGTCTCCCACACTGCAGGCAGACGCTTTAGCGGGGAGGGTTAAAGTAACACACCTATTGTTTTTAAAAAAACTGCTCAAATAGTACAGGAAGGTATAAAATGAAAAGTAAAACCAGCTAAGTATGCTATGACCTCTGCTTCCTGATCTATGAATTTTAAACACTCATCTATCCTCTAGGAAAGGTAAGTTTAGGGCATTTAAAACACCTTCCTCTCACTAATCCCTGCCAGCCATATTTTAGTTTTTGTCACGATCAGTTTCACCACAAGAATAGTCCAAATATAAATGTATTCCCTGAGCAGGACAGCAAATAAAACACTCATCTCTCAGAAAGAATGGGATAAAACCTTGGAAAAGTATCTGCTATAAAGCCTCAAAGTTCATTCTTTAATTTTCCATCAAAAAAAAAGAAAACACCAACAGTTTTAATTAGGAAAAATTCTATAAAACTTAGAAAATGTTGATAAAGGTTCATACACAAGTTCATTATATTCTTCTCTGTTCTTATGAAAATATTTGAAATAGCCTATGACAAAATCACCTTTTGTTTTATAGCCAGTCATGTATTTTAAGTAGCTGAGACTCTCAAGTATAAAACCCTCTGCAGTGCTTCAAGCTTAGAGTCTATCGTTGGCTCTAAGCAGAACCCATTACTTGCAATTCCCATTGCTTTTTCCTTTCACTAAGCTCCCAGCAAGTTCTTCACTGGCTATACAAGTGCACAGAATCATGTGAGAACCACTAAATCAGAGGAAGCTAAAGAATATTAACAAATAATGGATTCGATGCAGAACTTAAAAATTATATAATGGAAAAGTCCAATTTGAAACAACATTTCAATCTGCTCATTTATACACAAGGCTTCATTTCTTGTCCTTTTAACCTGCTCACTTGGCATTATCTACCAGACCAACACATCCCAATAATGAAAGTACACTAAGTCAGCATTTGACCTGATACAAAAGTACTGCTTAGAAGGGGGTTGAGAAAAAGGCTTCAGAAATACATTTAAATATTTGAGACCAGACAGTGATTAAAAACAACACTGAGATAAATTAAGGAAATTCTCAATAGGAGTGATATTTCTTTGTTTTTATGCTCAGAAGAAGTCTACCTTTACCATAAACTTATTCACCTACAATTTTTAAATTTATAGTATATCTTTTATCAAATGCTTTGATTTAGAATTTCTTTTGCATCTGAGGTAAAACTCTAAGTTTATTTTTTTCAAAGACCCAACAACTTGTCCCTGTATCATTTACTAAATTACTGAAATTTCTTTGCCCAATGATTTAAAATGCAACTCTGATTATACACCAAATTCATATAAAGGTCTGTTTGTTTCCAAGCTTTTTGTTGATTCAGCAGATCTTTCTGTAACATAGTAACTTTAAAAAAATTTTTTTAAAGCATGTTAATACCTACAAGATCTACTTTCCCACAACCAAAATGTGTGGTTTCAAACTAAAAAAATGTAATGACACAGAAAGTACATTATGTGTGAAAAAGAAGGCTAATACAATTGTATTTATATATCCTGGTATGGCTTAATTACATACCTAAGAAGAAAAACTGGCATAACAGCAGCTATGCCTGGGTGGTGTGGAATAACGGAAGACTTAAATTTCTTCCTGTTTAATACACTCCTGCATTTTCCACAACTTGTATTAAATTAAAAAAACAGTTAAAAAAATAATCCTTTTTGTACAGTGGTTATACCACAGTAAGAGACACACGAAACAATTTTGGTTGATCATAGTTTGATTCCCACCACCCCTCAAAATCTGGAACTCTGAAAGACAAAACCATCAAGCTACATAAGTCTGCATAATAATGAAGACTGTTCGCTTCAAGATGTTGCTCACAAGATACAAAAGGCTGAGCCCTGGTAACAGAGAAAGAAAAATGGATAAACTTAATGAAACTACAACTTATAACTCCCAGAGAAACAAGATTCTTAATTAGCTTCAAGGCAAAGACTTAAGTGAGGAGCAATAAATAAACTGATTAACTAAAATAGTTCTGAAAAACATGAAGCTGGAGGGATAGTTGAGTACTCTCAATTTTTGGAAGTGAGAAATGAAGGGGGAAACACTCTGCAGCTCTTTGAGGTACAGTCTGTAACTAAGCATTTGCTTCTGAATGAATACTTTAAGTACAGCTGCTTTGCAAAACAATAAACAGATGAACCAACCCCCCACCAACAGACCCAGGAAATTTTCCCTATAACCGCACATATTTTTATGGGTTATTTCCCCTATACTTCCTTCTACAAGAACTAAGAGCAGGTCCTCAGTATACCACAGTAATCATCATTCCAATTACTTTACCTCTAGTCCACAAGAGGAAAAAGTCACTCCAAAGCAACAATTCTACATTTCTGTTTGCTGATTTTTTTTTTTTTTTTTCTATTTAGGTACCACGGGAAGGCCTACGTGCTCAGGGGAATCACCCCTTCTTGAGTGCCCTCAAATCTGATAGCTCTTCCTGGCTCCCCCATGCAGCTCTGCAGAGTGGGTCTTGAACATGTGATGAACTAAGAGAAGACGCTCAGAGCTGCCTCAGAGCCCTCCTCTTCCTATTTACCCAATGGTCGTGCTTCTGGGCTCCCTCTCAAGGTTCACATCTACTAGCAATGGATCCTGATAGCTTAGTTCTGGTTTGAAGAACACATTCCAAAGGAAAAAAAAATCAATTTCCATTTTAAGGAGTCAAGAGTCCCAGTCACATTTGTCCTAATTAACAACTAAGGAATCATTTCAAAGAAGGAAATTGGGAGACACTGTTCTATTCTTAAAGATATCAACCCACCATAGGGTTTGTGATAGAAATTAGCCCATTAGGACATTCACTAGACAGAGAAGCTCCTCATTTAGGGGTATTTTCACTATGGATCTAGTTTTGGACAACACACTTTCAACCAGGAACTTAAATTCACATTCCTACCAACGACTGATGAAATGTAAACTGGTACAACTGTTTGCATTATCTAAATGAAGCTGAAAATATGACCCAGCAATTCTATCCCTACATGTACATGACACACACCCATACAAAGGTACATAAACAAGAATGTTCATAACAGTATTGTTAACAGCCCCAAACTGGAGGGAATCTACATGTCTACCAATAATAGAATGAATAAATTATGGTTTGTTCGAACAGCAGACTACTACACAGAAATGGGAATGAATGAACCACAGCTGCACACAATGCTGAAAGATACAAAGCACAAGCACAATGCTAAAAGATACAAACAGCATGACTCCATTTATATAAAATTCAAAATTAAATAAAACTATGTTGTCGAGGGATACAAAGGTAGTAAAAAGAAAAACAAAGAACAGGATTATCACAGAAATCAGAATAGTAACTGTCCCTAGGGAGTGAGAAGCTATAACCAAGAAAGGACTCATGAAAGGTTCAAAAGTGGCGGCATTATTCTATTTCTTGAAGAGGTGCTAGTTACACAGTGGTTCACTTTAAAATTTTTCACTAGATTGTACACAGACCAACTGAATTAATATGTATAGACAGATATTTCACATACACATGCCAAAAAAAGAGCTTTCTGACACAGCCTAGCAGCTCTACATACAGTTGTGCACTAGCCTAAAGTGTGACACCAAAGGACCATTCTTGTTCCCTTTTCAGCAAAGCAAGGGGTTAATCTATCATTTCTTCATGCACTTACAATTAGAAAGCACAATGCAATGTGACAGGAAAAAACTAGCTAAGCATTTAAGTGAAGCCTGGACTTAAAACATCTGGAACAAAATGCAGGGCACCTACCTATAATGAAATGGAAAAGAACAGAAGTTCACCTAACATTTGAAGCAAAGAAATAAAAGACCATTACAGAGAGAGGCTGGCCATTTAAAAAGTATACAAGCAAGATGCATGGCACATCAAAGACAAACTAGTATTTGATTCAACTTAAAGAAGGCATGCAAGCCTGAAGGAAGAAATCACTGATTCTGAAGTTGTCATGATGGAGGACAGCCACACCCAAAGCCCCTTAACTTTGGTTACCTTTTGGAGCAATTCAAATTTACATGAAACTTCAATCACTATTTGATCTTTTCTTTAAAATAGCAACATATGTGGAAAGGGGCTGTGGAAAGGCAGAGGTTCGTGGAGACACACTAATTATGCATCACAGAGGAGTGGAAGTAGGACATCTTGTAATGGGGAAATTTTAGCTAATGAGCTTATTGCAAAGTACTATCTACAGACACCAATTTAAAATGCAGACTTCAAACGTTAATGGTTAAAAATTTCAGAAAAAGTAGGCTTAAATGGTATATTAGTATTTTTAAGTGTATCCTAGATAAACTTGCTGCTTGTCTTTGAAACATTCTGATCCTTTGAAAAGGTGATGCCTTGTCATGCTAAAGCCTGAAAGTTGCACTGACATAGTTTAAGAGGAAAAAACTGTTCAAGCAGCAAACTGGCTGGATTCGAAGATGCAGTTCTCCCACATACTCAATTTTCTAGCACCAAGTCGTTTCTGGCAGACAGCACCCAGAATGATTGGCAGCATTTGTAATGTTTCAATATTATCAGGAAAAAAACTGCACACATATTCCCAGCATATGAATAATTTTAACTCACCAGTCACCATGGTGCATACATTTCTGCTGCTTGTCCTGAGTTCTTAAGACTTGTAACATTCTGAAGAAGACAGAACAAAGAAGTCCTTCCATCCCCAGCCTCTTTTCAAATTTTAACTTGTTCTTAAGATAATATCGTATATTAGGAAAAACTACCCCCATCATTTTCAAGTTTGATTGCTAATTTTAGTTCCTCTTAGCTTCTTTTCCCTTAAATTTAATGAAGCAAGACTGTAAAACATAAACTAGCAGATAGTCCGACTTAGAAAAAAGAAGTGTCTATTTCTCTGAACAAACCTAGATTTTCCCTGAAACCAGAACACAGTAAAGGGATTTAAAAAAAAAACAAAAAACAAAAAAAAACGCTGAAAAGGACTGAAATCCTAAAGTGAAATCAAAAGCGACTTTTCCAGGTAGATTTCAGGAATTTCTGCTGAGGATCTTTGGAATTACGAAAGAAGGCAAAACACTGACTCGGGTTGTTCAATTCTGTTCTGGGCAACTTTTTGGCTGAGCAATAGCGGGCCCTTTAACCTAAGAGAGTACAAGTAAGCCCCTCCCAACCACACAGAGGAAAAGGCTGCATTTCAGGATTTAAAGCGGCATTTTAGAGCTCGGGTAGTTTCACAGCGTCCACAGAAGCGGATCCCCTTCCGGAGCGCACAGAGGTGACGTGTAAGAATTGCGCTTTAATGAAGAATTACTTTCTAATAACAAGAAAACAGGTATCACTGACGGGCCTTCTAGGATTTGCCTTCCCTTTCCAACACAAAGCATCAAAACAAGGTGAGAAAAGTCGAGGGGTTTCGCTGCCCTCAGACAAACAGCGATCGGTTTCAGAATCAGGGTAGCACCCTCCAAGCACCCACCCCGCACATGGGCCTCGGGACACCGCATTCTGAAGAGTACCAGCAATCTCGCCCACTTCGCTGAAGAGCGGGGCCGCAAGCTAGCCCGCAAAGCAGGTTGGTTTCTTCTCAGGCCTAGGCCCCGGCGATCCGGGGACGTCACCTGAGCTGCAAGGGTCCAACCCACAACCTTCTTTAAACTGCAAGCCGCCCGTCCGCCCGCCGCCCCTCCCCGCAGCTGGGGTGTCTTGCGCGCCGTCGCACCGGTGCCGCCACCCAACAGCACGGCGCGCGCCTGCCCGCGACCCTCGACTTCTGGGCGCGCGCCCCAGGAAGCCGCAGCGGCCCACGGGCTGCAGCTCCAGGAGCCGAGATATCCGGGCCGGGAACGCGCACGTCAGCGGCCACGCGCACCGGGAGGGCCGCACAGCGCGCGCGCGCCCGAGCGTATAAACAGGCCCGGCCGCGCGCGCCCACCAGCGCGCATTCGCGCGCCGCGCCCACCCG
>NW_011494876.1:16314307-16324120 GCF_000754665.1 Bison bison bison | reverse complement strand
ATCTTACATTCAACCCTCACAGCCAATGAGTGCCGAAAGCCTCTCTCGCGATAATTGGTGCGTCGAATCCCGCGAGAATTAAGGCTGCCTCCTGGCCAGACTTAAAGGGAACGCTTCTGCCGAGGAGAGAGGCCGAGCGTAGGGCTGCAGTAGCGGCAAGAGCCTGGGGTGTAGGGCGGAGCGCCCCGCCCTCAGACGCCCCTCCACGTGGGGCGGAGCCAGGGCCGGAGATCGGCCTAGCCTTGGAGCCAGGGTAGGCCGGGGCTTGAAGCTCAGTCTCAGGACCCTTCTGCCGCCTGCCTGGGCCTCCTTAGCGCAGCCTCACGCGGTGCGGAGAGCGGCCTCTTACTTAAGGTGGCCCCCACAACCTCTGACCTAGGCCCAGCGCCTCCAGCTGCTCAACCCACCTGGGAAGCCCCAGGTCACTCTCCTCCAGGACCCCCTAGCATCTGGGACCCACGCCTCACCCTCCATCTGCTGTCATCCTAATTGAACCTTCCGCAGCCCAGTCCACCTTAAAGCGGGCCTCGGGTAGTCTGGTGTTTGTATACAGGGAAAATGTGGAGGGTGTTAAAGCTGCAGGCACATGCGGGCCTCACCAGTAGCCCACACTGCCCCAGAGGGGAACGGACTGCCATATACTCTTTCTTAAAAAGGCCTCTGGACCTTTGCACTTGTTCCTCCTTCCTGGCAAACCCCTAGTCTTTTGAGGTTCCCCTCAGGAGGCACCTCCTGAGAATAGTCTTCTGAGGCTCAGGCTGGATCAGGAACCCCGGATCAGCGTCACACAGGCCCCAGGGCCACGTCTTCTTCTGCACAATGCCTGGTCACCCTCTGTCTCCCCAACTAGATGGTGGACTTAGAAGGGCACCACACAGGTCTTCCTCATTCTGCTGTGCCTGGCACATAGTAGGTGCTCAATAGTTTTAGATGATTGGACTAGGAGCCAGACCTCTCCATCTGCCTAGGCATGCAGGCAGACACAAACCTTCTAGGTTCCTCTGACACAGGGCTTCTAACGGTGCAGCAGCATCCAGGACCCACGGTTCCCTCAGACTAGGAGCAGAAGGTACCAGTCAGGCCCAGGCCTCTCCCCCAAGTGCACCGGTGATTTCAAAGCTGTCAGTACTGCTCTGTGTGCAGTATACCTTCCCTCCACCCCACGGCATGACTCCAAGGCCCTCGGGTGCTAGGAGAGCAGAGAGATAATACACAGACTCCAGGGGATTCAGCTGTTCTTTATTGACATGGAGTCTGGGTACCCCTAGCCTCCAAAAGGATGAGGTAGGTCCACAGGACTTGCAGTTCACACTTTTCCTGGGTCCTCCTTCAGTGTGACGGTTCGGTTGAAGACAAGCTGGAGGACAGATGGGCAAGAATGACCACCAAGCCCGAACCAGGCCAGGAGGCCCCGGGTGAGTCTCACCAGACACCCCACTCCAACCCTCACTTCATCCCAGAGGAGCTGAGCGCCAAAGAACTCTAGTTCTCAGTAACTTTTTGACTTTGGTTAAAGGACTGGCTGGCTCTGGGTCTCCATTTTGTAAGAATTATAACAATCCCTATGCCAGCCTATCTTGAGGAATAAGTAAGGAAGGGTTCATAGAAAATGTGCATAGCCTTAACCTCTGAGCCTATTTTCTCCTCAGTGGAACGTGGATCCCACTGCAGGTGGGGAGGATTAAGTAAGAAAATGTCAGCATAGCGCTTGGCGTAGAGAATGGCGGCTACCATCGGCATTGTGGTGGAAAGGTAGATTCAAGCACCTGTCCCTGGTTGCTGTCTGGATCCACGGAAAAGTAACCAAGGCGCTCAAATTGGAACTTGTCGAAGGGCTTTGCCAGGGCCACAGAACAGTCCACTAATGCAGCCTCCACCACTTGTAGCGAGGCCTGTGGGCAGAGAACTCAGGTGGCTATCGAGCCAGAAAGGCCCACCACCCTCACCCCATACCCCATGAGCCTACCGGGTTCAGGTCACTTAAGAATCCACCAGGCACCTCAGCAGGATCCTCGGGGTTCTTGTGCTGAAATCTGTAGCCAGAGTGAAGGTCAGACTGCACTGAGCAGCCACAGCAAGCAATGCCCATCTCATAACCTGCCCCAACCCCAGCTCTGCTCACTCACAGTCGCTCATAGAGGCGGATCTCACATGTCAGAGGCTGTGATACCCAGTGAATAAATGCCTTGGGCTTTTCACCAGCATCTGCGCGCCTGCAGGTCACCTTGAGGCTTTCCACACAGCCACTGGGTTCCTGGGAAGTCACGGGGCCTGCGATCAGACTTGAACCCTGCTACCAGGACTGCACGCTGCACCAGATCCTCACCCCAGCAGGCACTGCAGCAGGAAGCCTGCAGCTGGCTCTCACCTTGACAACATGCTGCAGCTCGATGACGTAGCCTGTATGCCTCAGGCCCACGGGCTGGCCCCATGCCAGGCGCTTATAGCCTGGCTCTGGCTCCTAGAGTTAGGAAGGTGGAGAAACACAAGAGGCTACAAAGGTCAGAAACACAAGAGGCTTCTTCCACCCCTATGTCTGGCAGAGATTGGTTTGAAGAAGGGATGATGGGTCCTCAGGACTGAGCTCAGGAGCAAACCGGACCCTTCACCCCACCCCCAACTCACCTCTTTGAAGTCCATCCTTTCAATGAAAACAGTGGATCCAAAAGGAACCTGATGGAAGCCCTTGGTCTCATCAGCTGGGAAGTTGGGCACCTGGATGTCCAAGGCCTGGCGCAGAAGTGTGAGTCACACTAGGCACTGGGATGCCCACACCCAAATCCAGGTGCACACCCCCCTCCCCCGCTCCCCCCCACACACACACCTTGAAGGAGACTTACCTTGGTGGCAGGAAAATTGGTGATGACCACCTGTAACGGCTCCAGCACAGCCATGGCCCGAGGGGCTGTGTCATTCAGCACATCACGCACACAGGCTTCTAGCAGATGTGGTTCCATTGTGGTCTGTGCCACTGTCACTCCCACCTAGCAGGAAAGGTCAGCTTCAGTCGCAGCCATGACCACACACTGCTGTGCTCAGCCCCCAGCTGCCCACCCAGACCACTGGGCTATACCCGAGCACAGAAGTTGTTGATGGCCTCGGGCGGAAAGCCCCGGCGTCGTAAGGCTGTGAGCGTGAAGAGCCGGGGATCGTCCCAATCCCTGTGGGCAAAGAGGAGACGAGAAGGCCGTTGGCGGCACATGCTACTAGTACCGCCAACCTTTGATAAGCCAAAAAGCCACACGCACCGCACAGCGCCAGCCGCCACAAGCTGGAGAATCTTCCTCTTGGAGACAACAGCATAGTGCAGATTGAGGCGGCCGTACTCCCACTGCACGGGACAGTAGACGTCCAGCGCATTGCACAGCCAGAAGTAGGAGGAGCGTCTGGGTGGGGGCGCAGAGTCAGGGCTGGCCACCTCCAACCCAGGACAGACTGCCGGAAGGGCTGCTGGAATCCCACTGGCCCGCCCCTCCCCACCGGCCCAGCTCCCTCACCGGGCCTGGAATTCCTTGGTGCAGAGTGAGTGGGTGATGTGCTCGATGGAGTCACAGAGGCAGTGCGTGTAGTCATAGGTGGGGTAGATGCACCTGCAGGGCACAGGCAATGGGCCCCACCATCCAGCCCCACTCTGCCCGACCCACGGCCCACCCCGCCCCCAACTCCGCAAGCCCACCCCAAGCTCCCGCTCACCAGGTGTCCCCCGTGCGGTGGTGCGGCGTGTACTTGACGCGGTAGGCCACGGGGTCCATCTTGCCATCCTCCATCACCAGCTTCATCCGCAATGTGGCCTCACCCTCAGCAAACTTGCCCTTGCGCATTGCCTGAGTGGGAACAAGGGTTCGGGCTGCAACTCAGCCTGACGGCATCTCATTCCCAGCATTCTGGCCCACCCAGACCCAACTGCACCCCCAGATCCCCACCTCGAAGAGCAGCAGCGACTCCTCTATGGGACGGTCTCTCCAGGGTGAGGGCAGTGGGTTGTGGCCTTTGAGCTCCTCTCCTCGCTGGTGGCACACGTAGGCCTGATCCCTACGAGGAAGGGGTGTGAATGCCCGGCATGGCTGCACCCTGGTCAGCCTGTCTGGCTCCATACTGTGGCCTCACCTGCGGATAAGCTCCACAGCCCAGGCATACAGCTGGTCAAAATAATCGGAGGCATATGTCACCTTGTAAGGGGTGTAACCTGGGGGACAATGGGACAGTATTAGCAACCAGGCAGGAGCACCCAATGGCAAGCTGTGGCCCAGTGAGAGACCCATGGATAATCAGTTTGGCCCAGGCCCTCCCCAGCCCATACCCAGCCAGGCCACCATGTCGTATATGGCAGTGAAGAACTTTGCTTCCTCTTTCTCAGGGTTGGTGTCATCAAAGCGCAGGAAACAGATCCCATTGTTGGCCTAGGAGAATTGCAGTATCTGTGAGCTCCCGTTATCATCAGCTCCTACGATCCAGCTCATTAAACTGGGACCTTCTCAGAGCTCACCCATGTCAGAATTGAAAATATCTTTCACTCACCTTCCTATATCTAAATGCCCTAAACAAGGCATCTCATACGAATGTGAGATACAACACAGTCTCATCCTAACTCCGAGAAGTGGCACTGGGAATTTCCCAAGATTTGAACTTACTGCCTCACCAAGATCGTTTTCTCAATGAGCCCAATTGGGTGGATTCTGAGGTATCTGTCACACATTTCTAGGTATTCCCTTCAAGGCCTCTTTCTCCTCTGGGACACTTTATGGGAGCAGCAAGAAAAGTAGGGACAGACACCCCTCTGGTACCTGCTCATGGGAGCAACAAGCAGTCATCCTGCTTGCCAGGTCCCCAGACACACTCACCTTGGCATAGCCAAAATTGAAATTGATTGCTTTGGCATGTCCAATGTGCAGGATTCCATTGGGTTCTGGCGGGAACCGGGTACGAACCTGAGATTAGGGGAATGGGAGCAGAGGAAGCAGGTCAGAGCTCAGACTATACTAAAGGATGACCCTTCCTGGGGAGACCATCATGACAGGTAAGGTGGAGTAGCATGTAGGCAGCCCAAACCGCAGGCAAGTGATGATGGCATAGCTTGCCTGCCAATACCGCCACACACCTGTCCTCCGGTGATGTCCAGGTGCTGCTTCAGTAGATCCATGGTATGAGGAGTGGTCACATAGCCCGGGGTCTTGTAGTTCTCACCTGCCAGGGCCAGAACAAGCCTGATGACACCAGGCTACAGCCCAGGGCTTCCAACCCCAGGGACTTGGCTATAAGAATTGCTACTAAGACCCAGCAATTGGTCTAAGACCTCGGAGGCACAAGAAAAAGAACCTCTCTTACAATATTGAGAATGTCAACTGATGAAGCCATATGGAAAATAGTATGGCGGTTCCTCAAAAAACTAAAGAGAGTTGCAAAGGAATTAACAATCTTACTTGTGGGCATGTATCCAGACAAAACTATTATTTGAAAAGATACACACACCACTACACTCAAAGCATTCAATAGCCTTGTCTTGGTTACATTTAATAGCCTTACCCTGGCTATGTTCAATAGCCAAGACATGGAAACAGCCTAGATGTCCATCACCAGATGAATGGATCAAGAGGATGTGGTACATAGATACAATGAAATATTACTCAGCTACCAGAAAGAATGAAATAATGTCATTTGCAGCAACATGGACAGGCTTGAAGAGATTGTCATATACTAAGTGAAGAAAGTCAGAAAAACAAATACCATATGATACCATATGATACCACTTACATGTGGAATCTAAATAACGACACAAACGAACATACCTACAAAACAGACTCACAGACACAGAGAACAGACTTGTGGTTTCCAAAGGAAAGGAGGGGAAAGGGAGAGAGAGAATGGGAGTCTGGCATGAGCAATGTAAACTGTAATACGTAGGATGACCAAACAACAAGGTCCTATGGGATAGCACAAGGAATTATATTCAATATCCAGTGATAAACCACAATGGGAAAGAACGTGAAAAAGAATATATAACTGAACTGGTTTGTTGTACAGCAGAAATTACTCATTATAAATCAACTATACTTAGTAAAATTGAAAAACAAGGTCCAGCCCTCCACAGAGTTTTTCAATCTGCATGCTCACCAGGTTTGTGGAACTTAAGTGCCTCGCCTCGGAGCTGCTCCATCAGAGACAGGGTCTGAACAACAGCCTCACCTGCAGAGAAGAAACAAGGAAAACTTATTCTCTGGATACAGCTATCACATCCAGCTCCAGGAGGTGCCTGTCAATAATATCCATATCCTGTAACCAGAACAGAACCAAGCAGTCCCCTCTTCCTCCAACCCCAGAAACAAGAGATACATAGCCAGACTCCTCAGGCCTCCTCTGGCTAGTTTCTGAGTAAAGGAAAGGAAGGAAACACCAGAAATTCCAGTCTTGCAGCAGAAGACAGACGAGTAAATGACAGCCTGAGGAGACTGGGCTGTAAGGATCCAGCAGGTGGAAAACCCAGAAATCGGGGAGCTGAATGCAACAGGAGCCTCAAGCCTCTCACCATTCTCCACCACATCCTTTGCTGTCCTTTGGTCTGTCTCTTCTGGCCGAGCCTTTGCCACCTGAGAGAAGTTCAAAAGTTGGTCAAGGTCTTAGGATTATTGGATTCAGATACCCCCTTCCCCAAACTGAAATTTCACCCTACCCTACCTCCTCCCCAGGGACCCCAGACCATGCTCAGTCCCACCTTGGGCTTCTTCTCCAGATCAGTCTCTGTCTTGGGACCCAGAAGATGGAGGACCTGAGCAGAGACCAGAGTCAGAGCTGGGACAGGACGCCATGACTTGTCCCACCCACACACCCACCAAAGGGCTCCTGGGCCTATTTACCGGCACCACCTTGAAAAACCTACCTAGCCCATCCCACCTCTGCTCGTCACATGTTTCTGTGGCCTCAAATACTCTTTCCCTCCTGAGGGTCCATATTAGGCTCAGGTAACAGAAACAGCCATTTACACAGAGGAACTGTGGGGCCAGCATCGAGATAAGCCATCTACCTCAGCCATCACCCTCCTGTGATTCTCTGCCAGCATCCTGAGATGAAGGCCACATCACCCCTATTTACAAGATGAGGAAACTGAGGTTCAGAGTAAAGCAACTCATCCCAAATTAGGCATAACCCAGGGGCCCGGGTCTTTGATTGTTCGCCAGGTGCTCCCCCCTCTACCCTAGGCACTACTATCCACCATGAGAAGAGGAACAGGCTCTCTTCCCCTCCCAGCCCTGTGTACCCCTCAGTGGACTCGACATTCTGACAGGGCCTTTGCCTGCTTCAGCTCAAAGAGGCACCCACCTGCATGTCTACTTCATGCTTGATCATTTTGCCATCTGCCCACTTGAGTGCAGCCCGAGCCTCTCCTAGAAACATGGACAGAAGGAGATGCAAAAAGGCAAAGCAGGACATTTCCCATCCTCTTTCCCAAGAAAAGGGCCTGGCTGACCTCAGAAACCAGAGCGAGACCACTTCTAAGGTGCTCCTATTCCTCCTCCCACCTCCCTCTCACTCATCCCCAGAAGAAAAGGCATGTCCAGGGAGAAGAACATAGTCCCTTGCCC
Source organism: Bison bison bison (assembly GCF_000754665.1). Taxonomy (NCBI): domain Eukaryota; kingdom Metazoa; phylum Chordata; class Mammalia; order Artiodactyla; family Bovidae; genus Bison; species Bison bison. The sequence continues at coordinate 16,316,543 of NW_011494876.1, read as the reverse complement.
TAGGCCCTGCTCACCCATCAGCAGCCCCATGCTGAAATGGTAACGCTCTACCAGGAGCTTGGCTCGGTGGCGATTTATGGCAGCCTCCACCTACAGAAAGCCAAACCGTGTGGTTCAGAAATGCTCCGGGAACCCACACTCTCACCCTGGGGTCTTCCTGATTGGAAAAGCTGAGCCACTCCTGTTCAGGGTCAGTCCTAAGGAGGTAACTGATGGCTGGGGAAAGACTCACGGCCTCTTCAATCTGTTCTGGGGTCACCACAACGCCCACACCGCATTCCTGCTCGAAGTCCTCAGTGTTGATGGGATCCAAGGGATGACTCCGCACATACTCAAGGGCAGCTGAAAAAGAGCGAACGGATTTGTGGCATCTCAGCTCCAAGAAATAAGACAAGACCCTAATCCATCCAGGAAACCCCAATAAATTTGGCTCCTGGGAAATTAAGTCGTGCCCCTCTAGAGAAGCTCTGAGGCCTCAGGAAAGAAGCATGTATTCTGAGGGAAATTCCTCATCAGACCTAGGTTTCTCTAAGTCAGTCTCACCGGAGGTGGCCCTCTCCATCTGTCAGTGCCAGGGCCTCGGTTTAGAGAACTAGTAATCTAGAGAGACACCGAGGGACTTCTCAGAAGCGACAGAAAGGGGTCTGGGCTGAGAGAAGTTTGAGGTGGAAGCGCAGGTCAGGGAGGGGTCTCACCGCTCAGCTGGGTCTCAGTGTGGATCTTCCTACTGGTTATGTAGCTCACGAGGAAAGAAAGGCGCCGAGGATCCCGGAGTCGGGAGGCCAATCCATAGAGCAGGGTCCCGGTAGCCTTGTCGATGGAGGAGCCCAGAGTCTGCTGCGCCTGGGGTCAGAGGGGTCAGAGATAAGCCCCACGCCCAGTAAGAAAAGCCTGGGCAAGACAAGGTGGGCTGCTTGGGGTTGGGACCCGACCCGGCGTTGCGCTGGGGCACAGTCGGCAGCCGGGGCCAGGGACTTAGGCTGGCACCTGGGTCGCCGCCTCGCGTAGCTGCGCGCTCAGAACCGTGTTCTTGAGCGTTTCGCGGGCCTTCTGCTCGCTCAGGCCGAGGCCAGTGAAGAGCGACAAGGAGTCCAGAGCCGCCATTGCTGGGACGCCGGAAACCGAAAGAAAACTTTGGGGCCAATCTGAACGTTGGCATTAGCCCACGGACCAATAGGAGAGCAATGCTGTCAGGGAGAGCCAATAGTGTCCTTCCTTGGCGGGAGGGGGTGGGGCGCTCTAGGGTTACTAGCTCCATTTAAAGGGCTGAGGGCGGCCTTTCCGGACGCTTCACTTCCGTCTTCGTAGTGGCGACCGGACTTTTAGGAGGTGCTTTGCCGCGGATCAGGAAACAAACATAGACATGGGCGTTTGCTCTTCGACCTTTCCCTTTCAGCCCTGGAACCCTCGTGACCATCCCAGTTCTGTTCTTGGGAATATGTGAGTCCCTATCATCTTTCTGACGTCACAGCTTTGGAGTTGTCATGGAAACAGTTGAACAAAATGAAGCCCGGGAAATCCTGTCAAAGATTCCAGAGAATGTCTGAAATGGCCCATATGATGGGCCCCACTAGTCTGGCACTTCACTTCTTCAGCACCCACCTCACCACACACCTGGCCAGGAGGGACCTCAAAACGTTCTGTGATGATTTGGTTTAAAATCTTCTCTGGGAATTCCCTGGTGGTCCAGTGGTTAGGACTCTGCAGCTCACTGGTGAAGGCCTGGGTTTTCGTCCCTGGTCGGGGAACTAAGATCCCACAAACCACGCGGTGTGGCAAAAACAAAAAAAACAAAAAAAAACAGTCATACTTAGCACCCTTACCAAACCATGCATGTCAGGAGGACCACAAGATCAGACCTTGAAATTCATATATAGGTGTTGGACAGGATGTTTTATCAAAGCTGAGATAAAGTGGGACAGAGGAGGAAACAAGGAGAATAGCCTGATAATGCAGAAGCGGCAGTGGCCATAGAGCTGAGACTCAGAGAAGCCTTGTGCGGAGGCCCGGCCGGGGAAGGGTCATGGGGCAGGCTCAGCAGCAGCAGAGCTATGGTCAGAGGGGGACAGAGCCCCTTAAGCAGTGCATCCAGCACATGCAGCCCACCAGGGTCCAGACACTTAGGGCTGCACCCAGTGAAGGCCCAGGACAATCCTGTTGCTGCCCACACCTAGCAGACCCTCCTCCAGCAGTGTGTCAGCACCAACAGCCAGCTTAGCAATTCCACCATTACTGC
>NW_011494876.1:16312892-16314207 GCF_000754665.1 Bison bison bison | reverse complement strand
GGCCTCACACCCAGCTCTCCAGGCCCCTCTCCATGACCAGTAACCCCACGTGGTCCTTGTGCTATTATTCCAATAGAAAATAACCAACTCTGGTCACAGGGTTAGCTTTCTCCAGGAGCTCCTGCTCACCACCACCCCCTAACTCCAGCCAAGGCTGAGGGGTACTAGCAGGGCCCACATGCTGGGCTTATCGTAACACTGACCCAGGCTTGGGGGCAGGGATGGACCACTGCGGTTGCAGGGCCCTTCCCCACCCTTCCCTGCCTTACACACTTTCTGGCTTGCTTGAACACCTGCCTATGACTACTTTGTTGCTCCCCATCCCCCTCCAGCTGGAGATACCCACTCCTAACCCTGTGCAGTTGGAGACCGAAGTCTCACGAGACTTGCCCTTGCCTTGCAGTATGTGTGCACAAAGGCAAGTGTGCTGGGACATGCCTGCTGACCCACTGTGGGCAAACAGCCTGGGATACCTGCCAGAAGCCAAAGTCTCAAGGAATCAAGGGAGGAAATGGCCTGGCAGGGGCCTGCACCCTCCCTTCCACAGGAAGCCAGCCAAGATTAGCTCTGGTCCTCTCTGCCTATCCTTTTGGAGCAGGGTCTCCTTCCCCAAAACCCAGTTTTTTTCCTGCTCTATTCTCCCAAGGGATCCAGATGTTTTGCAAACTACAGCAAAGAAATACCTGAGAAAAGGAGGGACTGCCCTCCACCCACATGTCCTTCCTGTTCCCCAATAAGTCCTTCCTGACCTGCTATCTGTTTGTCAGCCCCAGTGCCTACACCTTTTATTCCATGCTGTCAGCTTCTGGAGTTTCATGGGGTAGAGTCCACCTCTTGGGTCTGAGGTACTGATGTTGCCAACCATAGCTGCCTCCAGGCAGGACTCAGAATCAGTGGAATCAAAGGGCAGAAGTCAGGCCCCAAACATCTGCTGGCACTGGGGGCTTGGCTTTATGATCCAAAGGGCCTGAACTGGAACCTCATCATCTTTCCTCAGACCAGAGCACTTTACAGGATCTTTGACACACACTCACTCACTCACTCTCTCTCACACACAGATGCTGCAAAGGGGAGGTGGCCACAGGACCTAGTGTATCACAGTGACTACGTCTGCTTATTTGTCATTTATTTTTAAAATATATTTAAACAGCAGCAATCACTTCCAAAATGCCAAAAAAAAATTACAGTTTTTTAGAATAAAATTATAACGTTTATAATGCGAGTGAGAAAGAACCGAAGGTACAACTGAGAATCAAACCACGCAGCACTGGGGGTGGCTGGAGAAGCCAAGGCCCACTGGTTGGGGTGGGGGGGT
>NW_011494876.1:16301878-16312792 GCF_000754665.1 Bison bison bison | reverse complement strand
GTCCCAACCTGTGAGGCTTCCACCCTCAAATCATCCCCCCAACTCCCCATTGACGAAGCCAGTGTCCTCTAGGTTAGAGAAGGAGAAGCGGCAAAGCGCTGGCCCTCTGGGGGGGATCCCACAAACCCAGTCCCCCCACCAGCCAGGGACCTGCTAATCGACCTCCTCCATGTTGCTGTAGGTGGGGGCTGGGCGGTCCACAGGGGGGGCGAAGCGTTCAGGGGCTGTCCGCGTGGGGGCCACCTCGGGGGCCTGGCCAGGGCCTAGTCCCTGCAACAGAATATGAGGACAGGGGTTGGGGGCTGCCCAGTATGCCGCCTGGCATCCCGGGGGTGCTGGCTTTGAGCCCTGGCACCCAGGGGAGGGCCCCAAGGCAGGCGCAGACAGCAGCGGCGTTGAGACAGAGAGACGAGATCGGGCCTGAACAGTCTCGCTTTATTAACACTTTAAATACAAGAAGCTGCTTGAGTAGGGCTAAGCCCTAGGTCAAGGGTAGGAGCAGCAGGACAAACGGACAGACGGCTGGAAGGGATACCCACCCTGGGATGCTCTGCCCCTGCAAGAGCCACAGTCCCCACCCTGTCCCCTCAGAGGCACCCACTGAGCCCCAAGTCAGTCCCCACCACAGAGGCAGGCATGGCCTGGTGGGGAAGGTAGGTGGACCAGCTCACAGCAGCTGCCTGCCGGTGAGCTCATCTCCAAGGGCTCTGGGATACCAGAGGATAGAACACGTTGAGCACAAGGGCCACCAAAGCTGCCACGGTGCCCAGAACAAAGTATCGGAGACAGCCCTCGTCTGGTGTGGTAGGGCCACGTGGCGGGGGGCCCACCCAGTCTTGGGGCCCCCAGGGACCCAGAGGTGCAGGCCCCTCGGGTACCGGCTCCTCCTCGGCCTCCAGCTCCTGCCAAATCCGGGAAGCCTACGGTGTGCGGAAACGGCCATCAGCGCCCAGGGCAGGGGTGAGTGGGGAGGGAGACCCAGTGTCCCTAAGACCCCTGGCCACAACAGTCCCACCCAAGATAACTGGCGCTAACCCCCTACATCCCAGGTCAGGCGGCACAGAGGGCAGGCAGGAGCCAAGTGGGTCACTCGCTGGGTTGTTGAGACAGAGCACCAACCGTGACAGGTGAACCCTGAAGGCACTGTGGCCTCAGGACACCCCCCAGTGGACATGCAGCTTCCCGTTGGGGTGCAGTTAGTGTTGGGGGCTAGCCGGTCAGTGTTTTAGCCCAGGCTCCCCACAGAGGAGACTGGCTCATGGAGGACATAACTGCCAAGCCCAGAGTCATCTCCTGGCTCCCTCCCACCTATGTGCAGATCCTGATCACAGTCTCAGAGTCTGCGCATAGAGGGCTGAAGGGAGAGCAGCGCCAGGAGGAGACTAGTCCAGGAAAGAGTTGGGGCTGTGCCCACCAACCAGGCCTGGGACCCACGTCAGCAAGAGACAGAAGATCCTGAAGGCCCAGCAGGAACAGATGCCCACCTCAGAGAGGGGGACGGCCACACAAGGCTATGGACTGCTGGCGCAGCCCTGGCCTGAGTGCATGTCAGAACTCGGGGACAGTCATAAGGGAGGGTCTGTGGGCCAGCGTGTGGGGAGCAGCAGAGGGAAAGCTGGGAGTGCTGGGTACAGTCCATTCACAGCCCGGTCAAGTCTGTAGCAGCTCCTGGCCTGTATTTGATGCACACGCCCCTGGCCACGTGTTGGTGTGTATGTGCCTCTGTGAGTGTCCCTACAGCCGGTAATGGCTCTGGCTAAGGCTGCAATGTGAGGGAACCCCATCTGTGGCTTAAAAAGCCAGGGCTTTAGGGGCTGAAGGAGAAGAAGCTGTGCTCTATGCGCTGCCCCCCAACATCTGAGAGTTGGGCCCCCCTAGCCTGTGAAGCCTCCCCGTGCCTCACCTGGCTGGCAGCTGACTCAGCTGCAGGGCCCAGGTCAGGGTGGTGCTCAGAGTGACCTGCCCGGGGGGGCCTCTCCACGGGAGAGTTCCGCCGGCGGTAGAAGAGGACATAGGCATAACGCGTCACCACCTGGCTCTCGTCTACCGTTGTCACCGTGCTGTCGTCGAACAGGCGCCAGCCTACGGCAAGGCGGGGAGAGTGTGAACAGGGCCTGCGCCACCGCCCCTCCCGTCCATCCTGTCGGCGCGTGTGCCCTCACCCACGTCGCTGCGCTGGCTGCTGCGGTCGTTGGGCAGGCGTGCGCAGGCGGTGTAGTGGCCGCCGATCATGCCCCCGTAGTGGTTGATGACGGCGTACAGGTCGTAGCTGGGCAGCTGCTCTTCTTTCTGACCGATACAGAACTTGCCCAGGTCCAGGTTCCTGCGGGGCCGGCCCGAGAGTGGTCAGCCAGTCAGCAGGTGTCCCTCCCCGCCGCCACCACCAGCCCTGACTGCAGGCAGCAGGGCCCTGGCTCACCGGACGGGGAACTCCACCAGGTCGTTGATCTTGTCACGCCAGATGAAGCTGCGGAAGGAGAAGCGCTTGAGCTGCACGATGAGCACGTTGGGCAGGCGCCACAGCAGCAGCTGCTTGGAGGCCTCGCGGTGCTGTTTGCACTGCGGGCAGTACCTGAGCGGGGATGGGGCACGGTCAGGGGTGGCAGAGCGCCTGGCGCCCTCGCCCCCCACCTGCCGGCCACCCTGGCCTCACCAAGCCTCCTCGGGTGCCAACACCTCCGGCCGTGTGAAGAGGTTGAGGCACTGGTCCAGCGTGAAGTGGCCGGCACGGGCAGCCTCGCCGGCAGACCCAGGGTCCTCGGCGCACTCCAGCTCCTTGGAGGCCACCAGCACGAACTCCTGCAGGCGCTCGTTGTTGCGCCAGACCAGGGCCAGGCTGCAGTCGTCTCCCAGGTCCAGTGGGACGTCTCCTGGAAACGGGCAGGGAGGGGAGTCACATTGCTGTGGGGAGCCGCCGGCCCAACCCACACCAGGGCTCCCCCGCCTGCCGGCCTCAACCTTTGTCCTCTAGCCGCTGCTCTCGGTTGGACGCATCAATTCTGTAGATGAAGAACTGTGGAGTGTGGGCACTCAGGGCTTCACTTGGGTGTTGGTACCCGGGCACAGCAGCTGAGAAAGGACACGATAATCGGAGCTCTCCTGTCTACCAGGGCCTGACCCAGCTCTCCCCTACCTTCCCTACCCCAGAGCCTTTCAGCAGACTTTTACCTTCAGGCCGGGACACCCTCTCACCAACAGTCAAGGCGCCAACTTCAACAGGCCCACTGGCCACCATCTCAGAAGAAATGCCGCTGGTGCTGGGCACAGGGCCCCGATCAGGGGATGCCCATGCCCGGGAGGCCCCAGTGTCCCCCTCAGCCACAGGGGTCACCAACTGGAGCTCTGGTGGCTGAATGGGGTCCCTGTCACTGTCCCCGGCCTCCAGGGAGCTAGTGGAGAGTAGCGTGGTGCAGCCAGGGCCCTGGGACTCCAAGGCCATGCGGCCGGGCTGGAAGGGCGGCTGGAACACACTCACAGAGTACCTGGCGACGAGCCGCAAAAGCCAGTAAGAATCCAGACCAGCATGGCTGGCGCCTCTGCCTTCCACCCCGCCTTAACCCAGGTCCTGGGCACTTACCGGGCATAGCCCTCTAGCAGCTGAGCGAGACGGGCGTAGGTGAGGCGCGAGGCGGGGACACTGACCAGGAAGGGGTAGCCAATGTTCTCGGGGCGGCAGAGGCCCTTGTGGTCAGGCCAGTGGGTTTTCTGACAGAGCCTGGAAGGAAAGTGGAGGGAAGAAGGGGGCTTCAGCCCTACCTCTGCACCAGGGCCAGCCCAGCTTCCCCAGGGGTCTGGGAGAGTGGCAGCAGATGGGGACAGGTAGAGGACTTAAGACACCCAGGCTTTACGTGAAGAGGGAAGGTGGCAGGTGGAAGCAGGAGCAGGGACGGGGCAACACGGGAGTCCTCACTGGTTGCAGTAGCCCACGCGGTAGCACCGGGTACAGCGCTTCAGCTTCTCGTCCTCTGACTGCTGCTTCCGCTGGCAGGCTGCACACTTGGAGATGGGGATGCTGGGCACCTGGGGGCGCTGGGGTGGGTGGCCTGGCTCAGCGAGGGCAGGCGGGGCAGGCAGGCCATCCCCGCCCCCCCCAGGACCCTGGGTCAGCGGGGTGGCCCCTACTCACCTGTTGTACCTCTAGCACCACCACCCGCTCCTTGGCCAACTCTGGGGACAGCAACTCGAAGCAGAGGAGTGTGTCGGACGGGGACACGGTGTCCAGTGAGTGGGAGGGCAGGAACACACGGTGGAAGCGATTCTTAATCACCTGGGGATAGAGAACACACAGATCCGATGTGAGGACGAGCACTTCCCCTAGCCCTGCTCCAAACCACAAGATCTGGCCTTGATCTTGGGTCACTGGGGACTTGTCAGGGGTAAGAAATATACGCCTCCACTGGCAGCAGCCTCAGTGCCCTATATAGAGTAAGGAGCCTGGTGCATACAGAGGATGTAAGATCAGGATTGGGACAGCTATGAACCGTACCAGCTCTCCACACCAAGGGCCTCAACCCTGCTGTCACCCCAGTGGGCCCTGTGGAGACTGCAACGTGGTTACTCTGGAGGGGCCACCTTCCAAGAAGTGTGCCCCAACCTCTACCCCGGTGAGGAACAGGACACTGCCAGGCAGCAGCACACAGATCGGGGAAAACAGGAGGGAGAAGCACAATGCAGAAGAACCAGAGCTGGTGGACGGCTAGTCCTGTGGCCCAAGGTCCTTATCTAAAAAAGACCAGCTGGGGGCCACCACCAAGAGGGGGAATATATTCAGATGATGGCAGGGAACTGAGGGAACCTCATGTGCATCGCCCAAGTGCCTGGTTTCAACCACGCCTCATCTGGCAGCATCCCACCTGTCTGTGCAGTCACATGCACATCTGCGTGGACACATACAGATGCTAACAACTGCACACATGTTATCTGTGTGCTGCGAACACAGACACACATCCCTGTGCAGAAGGGGCAGGGAAGGACAGACACACCTCAGCCAGACGCAGGTTCTCAGGCTTCACATGGACACTCTGAGACAGGGAGTCCAACACTTCGCTCGCACTGGAGTTCTCTTTGCTGACGCTCACCAGAAACTGTGATGACAAGAGGAGAGTGTCCGTCGGGGAGGGAGGCCAGGGTCTAAGGCCATAGCCCGGAAGTACAGGCCAAGTTCTCACCTTGATGGGCTTGCTGTGGGGCTCCCGGGCGAAATAGAAGACAGGGAGAACCTTTTGCTTCTGGGGCAAGGGCACTGGCAGGTACAGGAACGGGTCAAAAGTGATGGAGACCTGCAAATGCACAGGTGCCACTGGGTGGCCGCACAGGGAGTGGAGGGGCAGGCTGCTGGTGCCCAGAGCGCCCGATCCAAGCCCGGGGATGGCTCTCGGGCCTCACCGCCCAGCCTCAGGCTGAGTATGTTGGACAGACCAGGAGAACCGGTAGGAGAGAAGGATCCCTGTTTCTGACACTGGAAGCCTGCTCCGCCAGGCCCCTCCCATGTGCCTTTCCAATTTTTCCCATACCCCACTCTATCTCAGGTCACCCAAAGAGCGCTTTCCCCTCAGTCAGGAAGCCCTTGCAGCCTGACCTCTGCAGCCCACAGGGCCTCAGGCCTCGCCCGAGCTTCTCTGCCCAAACTGTGCTCTGCAGCACCTAAAGGTACCCGCGCCTCTGAGCCCATTCTGAGTAGGCTAACCAGGACAAGCGAGGGGGTGCCTTTTTTTCTAGGGAGCCCGTCACACCTTTGCACACACGGGGCACACCAGCTTCGACTTGTACTGGCCCTGAAACAGGTCCACGATGAAAGAGTCGTTCCTCATCTTGTGCCGCTGCCAGGCTTCCTCAGCCACCACCTGAGAAGCAGAGTGGTGAGGGCCGAGGAGATCCAGGGGCCGGGACGGGAGGGACACAGGCGCACCGCTGCCCCCAACTCTGACCTCATCAGGCCGCCCATCTGAGTCCACAGTCTCCGTGTAGGGCTTATTCTGAATGCGGTTCAAGTCCTCGTGCAGCCCATCCAGCAGGAAAGCCATGAACTCCTGGGCATCGTGCTGGGCGTAGCCTGTGAACTGGCTGGCCTTGCTCGCCACGATGGCCTGGATACATGGGCAAGGTGTGAGCCCAGAGCCCCAGCACCGGCTGGCTGGCCCTCCCCACCCTCTCCAGGAGTGGCCACAGATCACCTTCAACTTGGAGGGCTGGAAGGCATGGTGGGTGCCCTTCCACAGCGCCCGGAGCAGCACAGCAAAGCCGATGGCCAGACGCCCACCAGTCCCCAGCGGGTTGTTGTAGTTGATCTCAGCCTCGAAGGAGCGGTCTAGGGACAGCAGCCCAGCAGAGATGTGAGCGGGGGCAGGTGTCCCCCGTCCCTGGGCTCCAGGTGCTGCTCTCACCATGGAAGAAGTCCCGCAGCTCCCGCGTGTTGGACAGAGACTGAATGACGCTGTTCATGAAGCAGGTGTTGCCTAAGTTGACGAGGCCGGTGAAGCCTGGCAGACACACCTTCTTCTCTTCCTCCTCTTCTTCCTCCACGCTGTCTCCACTCACCGGGCTGTGGGGCATTGGAGGCACCATACATGTGGGCTTGGGCTGTGGGAGCAAGAGAAGTATGAGAGAGCAGCCCTGAGCTCTCCAGCCTCCAGCCCTGGCCCTCTGCACCCCGAGATTCTCACCGACGCCAGGTGTGGCTCTGACTTTGGGGCTACATGCTCCACGGGGGTGCGGGTGGCCACCCCATCGAGGCCTGTGTCCTCAGATCGAGCCTTGGGTTTCTCCTTCTCCACGGCCCGGGCTTCCTCCTGGCCTGTCAAGGGATGGGGTGTACCTCCCGGTGGGGCTGAATCCAGGGGGGATGGACCTGTCGGCACGGCGACCTTTGCACCACCCACTGCACCTTAAAAAGGGGGAATGGGGGGCTGGTGGTTAGCAGCATGTGGCAGGGGGTGGGGGTCCGAGTCCCAAGGACCAGGCAATGAAAGGAGCTCGTGGGCAGACCTCGTGCAGCCGGGGCCTCCAGGCCCCCCCAGCGCTGGCTCTGCCGCTTGCGGAGGCAGATGTCGATGCGCGAGGCCGTGAAGCAGAAGGTGCACTGCTCGGGCTCGATCAGGTTCCTGCAGGGGAAGGCTGCACTCAGGGCCTCCGGTGGCCAGATGGCCCAGGGACATGGACTGCAGGGCAGCAGGACAGGCAGAGGGGCGGGGCTGGGCACCACCCACCTGAGCTTCACCTGCCAACGGAAGATGGTGTGGGGTCCACAGCCCGGATGCAGTCTCAGGAAGTTTCCGTCCCTGCAAGGGCAGGGCAGGAGAAAGAGCATGAGACACACTGCCCTGCCTGAAGCACACTGTCTGCCCCAGGTCTGCCCACCCACCCACCTGGTCTGGAAGATAAGCGTGAAGTCCTGCTCACGGAAGAGCACTCGAGAGGTGTCCCTGCGGATTTCCTTCACATACACGTGCACCACCACTGAGTCCGGCCCCTTCTCGTACGAATCATTCTTGACAAATGCCAGGTTCACCGTGGACTCGGGCTCTATATTGAGACCACAGCTCAATGCCACCCAGGACAAGTTCCAGCCTGTTCCTATTCTACTCCCTGCCCACCCACTCACCCACCCACCTTGCAGCTCGAGCTCGGCCTGCCCAACCCCAGCCCCACCTTTACCATCCACCAAGGCCGCAGCATCTGTGGCCACTGCCATCTCCTCCTTGGAACAATCGTCCTTCTCAGGGTCTCTGCTCCGAGCCACGGTAGGGGACACTGGGTCGCTCCTGGGGGCTGCTGCCTTCTTTCCTGTCAAAAGTGCTAGATTCTCCTCTGAGCCCAGGAGGCAGGTCTGGGGGGTCAGTGGTGGTACACGGAGCTGTTCCTCAGCCTCAGCCTATTCATGGCGAGATCATGGGCAAGATCAGCCTTGGGTCTGGCGGGCGGCTCCCTCTCCACTGGAGTCCACACCCTTCCCCCCTCACCTCCCAATCCCCAAGCAGGCACCCCACTCTCACCTGGGTGGCCGGCTCAGCCAGGAATTGGGGGGCATCACCCCGAGGCCCAGGGCCATCTCTGGGCCCTTCCCCCTCTGGCCCTCTGCGGAGATGCACGGCCCTCTTGGCGCTGGGCCCTGCCTGGGCCCCAGGACCAGCCCCAGCGCCTACCTCACCACGGCCCTGGGCCCGCTTCTGGTTGCGGGCCTCCTGCTTAGCCCGCCGGGGCTCAGGGCCTGGCTCCAGGGCAACGGGAGATGGCTCCTGCCCATTCTCCTGGCACCGCAACCCTGGCACCAACTCCTGGGTCCCTAGAGGTTTCTTCTGCCAGAGATACAGCAGTCAGGCTCTGTCAACTACACTGGGGATCCCTGCCTCTCTCCTCCCACCACTCTGGGACTTACCAGCAGAGAGGGCCACGTAAGCAGAGGCACCTTCTTGGGCAGTGACAGCTGCAGGAGGCCACCTTTGCGAGCCTGCACTTTGGTGCAAGAACTCTCTATCTCGGCATAGAAAACACCACCCCACTGCCGACCATCTGGCAACAGAGTGGAGGAGTCAGCTGGGGCAGGGGATATCAAGGGGCTCACGTACACTGCTGGCCTCGGAGCAGAGGGACGTACCTGGGAGCCGCAGCACACAGTCCGTGTCTGTGAAAGCAGCGTCAACTTCCTCCAGCCGCAGGGGACCGGTTCCCCCCGCAGCTTGACAATCACCTCATCAGCACTCTGCCTCCAATCGAGCCCTAAGTCTATACAGGGAGTGACCAAAAGATTGTGAGGGTCTCGGTGAGCTTCTGGTGAGGATCAGCAGGTACCAGACACCAGCCCTAATGGAACTGCTCTAGACAAGGGCTATACCCCCACAGCGCCCACCACCACTCTCCCACCAACCAAAGCACTCTAGCATCCAAAAGGCCTATTCTTTACTCACCCTCTTTGGTCTGCTCCTCCCGAGGAGTGAATGCTGACCCTGACAACAAAGGAAAGAACAGGGAAACGAAGATAGACAGGTAGCCTCCGAGACTAGAACACCCCATCAAACACCATGTTGAGGACTTCGGTCAAGTACTACAAACTTGAAAGCTGATGCTGTACCCAGCCTGCCACTGATCCATCTCTCAGCATCAGATGAGGATGGAAGGAAGAACAAAAAGAGTCATCTCCCAACCCCCCATGTGTATGCTCAATAGGAAGGGAGGAGGAGAAGGCCACAAAGGCTCCAGGAATGCCACTCCCACCTCTCCTAGGATCGCCGTCTTTGCTCTCCTGGTTTGCTCGATCCTTCTGCTTTTTCTTACTGGTTGCCTCCTCCAGTCCTGGGGGCCCTCTCCTTGGGCCTGTAGCGCTGGCCCCACCAGACATCTTGAGCCGCTTGGTCGACAGCCAGAGTGCCCCGGGGTCGGCAACGGCGTCTGGGTCAGGGCTACGACGCTTTCTTCCTGGCCCAGCTATCTTGGCAACTCTTTGTGGACAAATTCTCCAGCAAGGAACAGACAGCCTAACGAGAAGGGGACCAGTGATCACTACCAAGGGCCGGAGTTTGCTCCCTGGTTACACCCAGGGCTCGGCAACCTAGGACATTTCTAACCCTCCAGAGCAGTGTCTCTCCAATACCTGAGGCAGCCCTGGCTACTCTCAGACGATTCCTAAGGGGGACTAAATAATGCACGTAGGAGCAACCACTTCTGGCTGAGCCTCCTAGATGCTGCCGCACAGACCCACAGAGAAAGAAGCCTCACTGAGGAGGAGCCAGGTCAGGGCAGCCATGGCCTGGGACCAGGCTCCTTCATCAATCTGGAGATGAGCCATGGCTCCAGCCCACAGGGCTGGCGCTCTGAACAGGGTGCTCACTTTTCCTTCACTCTCACTGGCTGCTTAGTCACCACCCAAGAAGTAGGAGGTGGAGGAGGAAGCCAGGAAAGGAGGAGACAGACAATTAAACAGCAGGAGGCCCGGGCACTGTAGCTGAAAACAGGCCCAGCCCAGGTGCTACCACTGCCCAGGCACGGTCTTCAGGTTAAGGTGCCCCACCTGCCACATGACAGTTTCCACCCTTCTCTGAACCTGGTTCTATGCACTGCTTGCTTTTGTTTTCTTTTTTCCCTACGTCTGAAGAGATTCTGCTCTCCAGCTGCTGTCCTATGCAGAGAGGGTCTTGCAAAAGCTAAGGTGAAAAGGGTATTCAGATGTCACACTTCCCTTTCAGCAATATCCTCACCTCAAGGCGCCCTGAGGTAGAGACTGAAACAGACGTTATCCCCTTCCTTCCCAGGTCCGCCCCCTCATCAGCTCTGAGCCAGAGACTTCTACCCACTTTCCCACAGACCCACAAGGGGATTCTGGGCTGTTTCTCCACCCAATATAAAGTTCTCAAAACTAAGATGAGGGTGGGGATGAAGAAGGTGTGTATCCAGGATCCCTGGCAGCCCCCAGCACGGCCTGAGACAGTGGCAGGGCAGATAGTGACCAGTCTGTGTTCCCCAGTGTGAGTGTGTGTGGGGGGGTGAGTGGGGGGAAATGTCGGGGGCGGAAAGAGATTCTTCTACGGGTCTGATGTGGGACTGGTGGGCTGGATCTCCAATCACGACAGATCCAGAGTCGAGAGATGGACATCCTCCGCCTCTTTGCTCCCATGCCCCAGCTGAAGGTCGCGTCCCTCCCCTATCCTCTTGGGACGTTGAGGAGGGAAAGGGGCTGCCTAGAGACCCAAGGTAGCCTAATCCGGCCGCGCCGGGTTACTGACCACAGACCAGCGCCCCAGCCGGGCTGCGACCCAGTTCCAGCCTCCGAACCCCGGGCCCACCACCACCTCCTCCAGAAAGCCGCCCTCACTCGCCGCCAGCCCTCTCGGAGACGGCCGGCCGGCCACAGGCTGAGTGTAACAACCCAGCCTGCAGTAGTGGGCCCAGCAGGCCGCCGGACTCGAGGGGTGGAGACTGGAC
>NW_011494876.1:16294090-16301438 GCF_000754665.1 Bison bison bison | reverse complement strand
GCTCCGGTGCCTGGGCCTCGCTGGGGCCCGGCGGGTGGCCGCCTCTACAGACTCCTCCCAGAGACCCCGCCCTCCCCAAATCAGAGTCCAGACCACACCCGGGAATTCACACTGGTTTATTGGGGGGGGCCTTGCCAGGCTGAGGACTGTTCATGCACAGGCGATCATGCGTGCGGGGTAAGGCTAGGGACCGGGGGGCGCCTCGGGCAGGGGTCACTGGCAGGTGTTGTAGATCTGGACCTGCAAGTTGATGGCCTGAAGCACACTGCGCATCCTGGCCTCCAGCCCGTCCAGCTGAGCCGCTTTGCCCTCCAGCGCCCGCTCGTTCTCCTCATAAGTGCCTTCCAGCTCTGGCAGAGACGGGTCTCAGATGAAGGGTCCTTCTCCCAGAGAGCCTCACCTTTCTGGGGCCCTCCCACCCCCATCCTCACCTTGCAGCCGCTGCAGCTTGTCTTGAGCGGCTTGCAACAAGCCCCGAGCCTCGTCCCGCAGTTGCTCTGCCCGCGCCTGCGCAGCCAGCACACCCTGGGCCTTGCGCTCAGCCAGGGCCCTCACTGTCTGGTACTGGTCCCCCAGGGGGCCCTGCAGCAGCTGTGGATGTAGAAGCCGGGGGCTGAGTGGTGGCCCAGTGGAGGCCCAGCCTCTATCCCCAGCCCTTCCAGCTGGCTCTGCCTCAACCCACCTGTTCAGCTTCCCGGGCACGATCCTGGGCACTGCCAGCCGTTTCTTCGGCACTCGAGGCTGCCAGGCTATTCCCTGCTCGCTTCAGTTTCAGAGCCTCCAGGAGACCATCCAGTTGCTGAGCCCGCTCACCTGCGGAGCTCAGTGCCTGCTCAGCACCTGCCATCCTCTCCTGCACCTGCCGTGGGTGGGCCCAGGATTAAAGGGGTTTATGTGGTGTGCTCCTAACCTGGCCCCACTGGTGTCCAGGGAGGCCACACCTGCTGTAGGGTCTGCTCTGTGTCCTGTGTGTCAACCACTGCCCCCTGGATGGCACCCTGAGCAGCACCCTGTGCCCGCTGGGCCTCCTCCAGTGCTGCCTGGACTGTCTCTGCCTTCTGTTTCTCACCCTCAGCCCGGCTCCTAGGGAAGAGAGGGAGTCAGAGCCTGCCAGTATCAGGATCAGGTGTCAAGGAGGGGGCAGCGGGGGTGCAGGAGGGTCCAAGGTTGGGGATCAGACCGTGCCCGCCGCGCGTCGTTCAGGAGCTGCTCGGCCCGGCGCACGTCTCCCACAGTGCGCGCCAGGATTGTGTCCACATCTGCCAGGCTCCGGACCCTCTCTGCAATCTCACCCGCCAGCTGCTGGATCTGCTCAGGCGACGCTGGGATGGAGAGTTCTAGCACCCGGGTGGCCACCATCTCAATGCTATCAGGGTCAGCCCCCTCCTCTATGGGGACACAGGCAAGGACTTAAGGTCAGAGCTTGGGCACAGGGACACGATCTGGGGATATGGACTCAGAGACCACACATGGGGTATGGATTTGCTAGCAGGCAAAAGGACAGTAACCAGCAGCTAGTAACTACAAGGACAGGACTCTACATGGGACACAGATTTGGGGCCATGGACTTTGGGATGACATAAAGGCAGGGCTCGGGGTCCACACATCCTGAGTCCCTGCCCATTGGTGGTCACAAACACAGGTGCCGTGTGGGCTCTGACTCAAGTATGAACACAGACACAAGGGAAACACCACGTGGCCTGGGCCACAGGGAGGCTCACGGCTGAGGAAGTCTTTCACATTCTGGATAAGTTGCCGCAGTTCCTGGTTGGCCTGCTCCACCTGGCCCCTGGACGCATGAGCCTTGTCCAGGGCTGCCTGGGCCCGCTGCTGGGCCTCGCCTGCCTGTCGACGGGTTTCAGCTACCTGGCTGAGGATGCCACCGCCTTCTGCCAACGCCCGCTGCAGCTCTGCCTGTGTGTGGCGGGCCCGACCCAGCGCCAGGTCCGCCATGGCTGCTGCCCCACTGCAGCTGAGGCCCCCACAGCGGGGCTGCCCCTCCTCATCCCGGCAGCCGGCACCCCCGCAGGGGCTCGTAGCACAGGGCGCATCTCCTGGGGACCCACACACCTGCCAGGCACAGAACAAGTCAGGGCTGGGGGAAGGAACAGCCACACCCACATGTCCCACCCCACACTGAGCCTTACCAGTTCGTTGATGCCTGTCAGACTCAGGGCGTGGGTACGGGCAGAGAGCTCGCCCAGGGCCCGCTGGTTGGCTATGTGCCTGCGGTTGAAATCCTCCCTCCGGGCACTCATCAGGGACTCTGTCCGGTGCCGGGTGTCTGCTGAGTTGCTCACAGGGCTGGGCACTATCAGGGCCGACATGTTGGCACGGCGTTCTGCCTCTGCAGACAGGCTGTGGGCCTGGCGGATGGTGTCATAGGCACCTGAGTTGGGCAGAGGCGGGCAGTCAGCTGAAGATCCACCCTGATCCAACTGCCTCAGGGGTCACCAACTCACCCAGGAAGTTTGAATGCTTGAGCAGGTCCAGATGCTGGTCAAGCTGCCGCAGCGTGAGATTAAGTGCAAGCCCGTCTCGCTCTAGACTACTCAGTGCGTGGTTGGCGTTGAAATTGTCATCCTGCACGTCTGTAAGCTCAGCCTCCAGCCGGGTCAGGTGCTCCGTGGCCTCCCCGATTTCGCGCCTGTGTGAAGTGATACAGAATTCAGGCCTGGCGCGTTGGGCCCCTGCCCCATCCCACCACTCATCCTCGGGTTCGTCCGCACCGCAGCTCCTTTGTGGCCTCCACGAGCTGTGCAGTGGAGGCGGCAGAGGCGTTTCGGGCAGCCACAATGCCCTGCACAGTGCCCAGCTTCTCCTGCAGGTGCCGGAAATTGCTCTCAAAGGCACCCAGCACGCCCGTCTGCTGCAGCTCTTGCGTCCACTGCTCCAGGCGCCGTGTGCGGGCCGCCAGATCCTGCACCACGCGGTCCCAGTCCCCAAAGCACGCGTGGCAGGGATGGCAGGTGGGAAAGACTCCCGAGAAGCCACGGGCACACTGGTCACAGCGCACGCCAGACACGCCAGGGCGGCAGCTGCAGTGGCCCGTGGAACGATGACACTGAGGTGTGTCTATCCCACGAGGGTCACAGTCACAGGCTGTGTGGGCAAAGGACAGACCACAGGGTCAGGGTGCCAGTGGAGCATCCTGGGAAGCACCCCCCATCTACTCTGGCCCCTCTAGCCCCCTTACCTCGGCACTGCAACCCAGGGTCTCCCCAGTGGAGCTCCTGGCACTCAGAACAGGTCCGCCCGCCGAAACCAGCACGGCAGTGGCACTGACCTGTGAACTAGAGTGGGAACAGGCAGAGGTCAATCAGGGGCAGAGCCGAGACCGGAGGCAGGCAGTTGGCCCCACCCACCGAGGGGTCCACAGGAAGTGCCCTACCTCGTTGCAGGCAGGGCCTCTGGCTCGGCTCGGGTGGCAGGCACAGGGCTGGCAGCCACGGCCACTGGTGAGGTTCCAGAAGTTGGGGGCACAGCGGTCACAGCTCAGGCCCTGGACGTTGGGGAGGCATGGGCACTGCCCGCTGCTTGGGTCACAGTTGCAGTGGTCAGTGGATGGACACTGCCGGGCATCTGTGCCCAGCAGGTTGCAGGTACAGCCTGTGCCAGCCGAGATGGGGACACCAGTCAAGGGGTGCACACCAGTCAAGGGGAGCCCCACCCAGTGGTCCTCTCCCATCCCCACACTCACGGTGACAGCTCTGTCGGGCAGCCTGCCCATGGAAGCCAGGCTTGCAGTGGGCACAGCGCGGCCCCTCCGTGTGGTATAAGCAGTGCAGGCATTGCCCCGAGTGGGGGTCACAGGCATCCGGGTCCGTGGGGTCAATGTTCCCACTGCACTCGCATGGTTGGCACCCGCCGCCTGGCCTTGATGGGTCCCCAAAGTGCCCGGGGGCACAAGCTTCACATCGCAGCCCTGCCCACGGTCGGAGGGTGGGGGGAGGCGTGAGTGCTCAGCCCAGCTGCTCCACCCTGGTCCCGCGCCTGAACCTCCTCACTCACCTGTGTAGCCTGCCCGGCAGTGGCACACAACCTGCTGCGAGTACCCATCCCTGTGGCAGGAAGTAGCAAAGTGCCGCCGGCTCCCGGGGCCTTCGGGGCAGGGGCAGGGCCGGCACTGGCCCCCGTAGGGCAGCCGGGGGTCCCCATGGAAGCCAGCAATGCACCTGCAGGGAGCAGAGAGAAACGCTGCATCCTCCCTGAGCGGTGTGCCTACCCACCCGCTCGTCCACGGCTGCTCCAGGCTCACCTTTCACAGTGCTCACCCCCAGTGTGGTCCCGGCAGCCCAGGCAAGTGCCAGTGTTGGGGTCGCACTCGTCTGCGTGCCCATGGCAGACACAGGGCCGGCAGCTCGGGAACCCCCACTGGCCTCGTTGGCAGCGGTCACAGCGAAGCCCAAAGGCACCAGCTCGGCAGGGGCATTGCCCACTGGTGGCATCACACAGGCCACTGAGCGCCCCCTCGGGGCTGCACTGGCAGGCTGGGGGCAAGGCAGAGACTGAGCCAGGGAGGGGCTTTGAGGGGAAGCTGGGTGAGGTCAGGGTGGAAGGTCAGGGGATGGAAGAGAAGGTCAAGTGATCAGAGCTGAGGATGTGGGGTCCGAAGCCAGAATGAGAAGGAAGAAGTAGCACCAGAAAAAGGAGGAAGAACAGTAGTGGGGAGGGGGGCAGACAACTGGAGGGATGAGGCCAGTGAATACCTTGACAACCCGTGGGGCCAAAGCCATAGTAGCCAGGGGCACAGAGGTCACAGCGGCGCCCAACCACTGCAGGTTTGCACCGGCACTGACCGCCATGGGGGTTGCACTCGGAGCTCAGGGAGCCCTGGGGGTCACACTGACAGGCTGTGGGGAGAGGGAACAGGGCAGGTCAGGCTGAGCCCCCACACCTCCACCCCACCAGCCACACCACACACACTCACGCAGGGCTCCGTTGTAGAGCAGCGTGGACAGGCTGATGAGGAGGGGGGCACAGGCCTCAGAAGGAAGGGGCTTGCTGGGCATCAAACCCTCCTCGTGGCAGCGGTAGCGTTCAAAGGTGGCCCGGCGCTCGAGAGAGGCTGCGTCACCCCCGCTAAACATCTCCAGCACCAGGACACGGGGCAGCAGCACCAGCTTGAGAGATGAGAAGGAAGAGTGCAGTTCAGAGCCTGGACCACGTGGGACCACCAGGACACGAAGCTGGGTCCCCCCAGACCTGCCTGTTCCATCCCCAGCGCTGTCCATCTGGCCACCACTACGAGACCCAGCCCACAGGCCCCACCATCTTGGTAGGTATGGGAAGAAGGAGGTGTTCACCGAGTCAATGAGTAGGCTGGCTCCGGAATAGGGGGCCTCAGGCTGGGCACTTCCTCCTGTTCGCACCAGCTTGAGATGTAGCTTGTAGGAGATGCCAGGCTCCAGGCAGACAGGTCTGGGAAACACCATGTGCCTGGGGTAGGGGAGGACAGGTATGGGGGTCACCCAGAGTTCCCCTATGCCTCTTCTTGGGCCTCCCCTCGCCACACCCAGCAACCAAACCACTGGCCAAGAAACAGACTGCGCTGGGCCACTGTCTGGGCCACAGCTGACAGCCAGGCAGAGAATCTGTATAGAAGATTCCCATAAACGTGCCTTCACTGGGATCATCACCTGTGCTGAAAATACTTCATATGGCCTTGCAACCCCACAGCATTTCCCTGGCACAAATATTCAGTTCAGTTCAGTTGCCCAGTTGTGCCCAACTCTTTGTGACCCTGAGGACTACAGCATGCCAGGCTTCCCTGTTCATCACCAGCTCCCGGAGTTTACTCAGACTCATGTCCATTGAGTCGGTAATGCCATCCAACCATCTCATCCTCTGTCATCCCCTTCTCCTCCTGCCTTCAATCTTTCCCAGAATCAAGGTTTTTTTCTGAGTCAGTTCTTCACATCAGGTGGCCAGAGTATTGGAGTTTCAGCTTCACCATCAGTCCTTAATACCTTCCAGTTTTCCCCCAGGTCCTTTTTACGCTTCCTTCAACCCCCACCTCCAACCTTTGACCAAGGCTCCTCTTCACCAAGACTGCATCACCTCCCCCTGCCCCAGGTCATTCCCAGCAGCTTCTAAACCCACCCTAGGGTTCTTCTTCGATTCTCCCTGAAAAAATCTTTACTCAAGATTCAGGTCTCCCTCAGCTGCTGCTCTTTGTTCTCCTGCCCAACACAGCCCTAAAATGTAACCGTAGTCACTGCGTCCACTCTCTAAGCCTCCCACTCCCGAAGAGCTTGTGTCCCAACATGCCATGCAGTCGGCCTGTCCCAAGGTCACCGGTGACCTCCCTGTAGCCAAACCCAGCGGCTACTTCTCTATTCTTATCTGCTGAGGCGTCCAGCAGCATGCAGTGAGAACCGTACGCCTTCCTTCCTCAGACGCTCTTCTCAGTTTCTGGGACCTTGTCCAGACTCCTGACTTTTCCCCATCCCCCAGCTGCTCCCTCTCTACTGGGTTCTAACACTAGAGTACCCCAAAGCTTGCTTCTGCTCCTCCTTCCTTTTTCTGGTCATTTAATTGAGAACCACCTCTTTACAGACAAGTCTTACATCTCCAACGTGAGCCCTCCAGTAATTCCAGACACACAAATCCAACCACCCCTGGCCTTGTCCCCTCATGTCTCAACATCTCAGAAGTGCTCCCCGCTAGGTCTCCATCTCAGAAAAGAGCCCATGCCACCCAGACATCCAAGCCCCAAACCCTGGAGACACCTTTCCACATTTTCTCCCTTTCCTACATGTCTAAGCTGTCAGCTCTGCCACCAGAACCCTATGGAAACTTCCTTTCCTTGCCACCTCAACTGCTACACCTGTGTCCAGCCTGCTGTCACTCGGCTAACTCAGTAACTTCTAGCAGAGCTCCCACCTTCCACCTGGGCCCTTTAGGTCTATCCTCCACTGGAAAACCAGATGAGTCTTTGTTAAATGTAAAGTTGGCCAAATGTCCATGGTGGGTACAGCCAGGCTCATTATGCTATTCTCTCTGCTTCTATGTATTTCTATTTTTCAGTTCAGTTCAGTCGCTCAGTCATGTCCGACTCTTTGCGACCCCAAGAATCTCAGCACGCCAGGCCTCCCTGTCCATCACCAACTCCCGGAGTTCACTCAGACTCACGTCCATCGAGTCAGTGATGCCATCCAGCCATCTCATCCTCTGTTGTCCCCTTCTCCTCCTGCCCCCAATCCCTTCCAGCATCAGAGTCTTTTCCAATGAGTCAACTCTTCACATGAGGTGGCCAAAGTACTGGAGTTTCAGCTTTAGCATCATTCCTTCCAAAGAAATCCCAGGGCTGATCTCCTTCAGAATGGACTGGTTGGATCTCCTTGCA
>NW_011494876.1:16293063-16293450 GCF_000754665.1 Bison bison bison | reverse complement strand
ATCTCCATAAGGGTGGTGTCATCTGCATATCTGACGTTATCGATATTTCTCCTGGCAATCTTGATTCAGCTTGTGCTTCTTCCAGTCCAGCGTTTCTCATGATGTACTCTGCATAGAAGTTAAATAAGCAGGGTGACAATATACAGCCTTGACGCACTCCTTTTCCTATTTGGAACCAGTCTGTTGTTCCATGGCCAGTTCTAACTGTTGCTTCCTGACCTGCATACAGATTTCTCAAGAGGCAGATCATGTGGTCTGGTATTTCCATCTCTTTCAGAATTTTCCACACTTTATTGTGATCCACACAGTCAAAGGCTTTGGCATAGTCAATAAAGCAGAAATAGATGTTTTTCTGGAACTCTCTTGCTTTTTCCATGATCCAGCAGA
>NW_011494876.1:16289205-16292931 GCF_000754665.1 Bison bison bison | reverse complement strand
TCACACCATCGTGATTATCTGGGTCGTGAAGATCTTTTTCGTACAGTTCTTCTGTGTATTCTTGCCATCTCTTCTTAATATCTTCTGCTTCTGTTAGGTCCATACCATTTCTGTCCTTTATCGAGCCCATCTTTGCATGAAATGTTCCCTTGGTATCTCTAATTTTCTTGAAGAGATCTCTAGTCTTTCCCATTCTGTTGTTTTGCTCTATTTCTTTGCATTGATCGCTGAAGAAGGCTTTCTTATCTCTTCTTGCTATTCTCTGGAACTCTACATTCAGATGCTTATATCTTTCCTTTTCTCCTTTGCTTTTCGCTTCTCTTCACAGCTATTTGTAAGGCCTCCCCAGACAGCCATTTTGCTTTTTTGCATTTCTTTTCCATGGGGATGGTCTTGATCCCTGTTCTCCTGTACAATGTCACGAACCTCCGTCCATAGTTCATCAGGTACTCTATCTATCAGATCTAGGCCCTTAAATCTATTTCTCACTTCCACTGTATAATCATAAGGGATTTGATTTCTATTTTTACATGATAAAAAGTTTAAAAGAAATAATGATTTTTAAAAAAAGATCCATGAAACAAATACGAACCCCCCAATATAATAAAAACCTTAATCAGGCCAGTTACATCCCTGCTCAGAGCACTCTGACACCCTCCCAAGCCCCTACAGGCACCCCCCTATCCTGACACTGAATGGGCTCCCCTCAATTCCTGCCTTGGCCTCTGGAACTTGGGCCTCTGAAGGAGCAGGCCCGGTTCTCTCTACTTCCTTCCTCTGAGCCACACCGTGCCCAGCAGCATCGGCAAACAGCAGCCAGGAGGAGCAGGCACTCAAAGGAACAGATGAATGAGCAGTTGGAGTGGAGCAGCCGACCCACAACCCGCCCCCCAAACAGTGGTAGGTGCTCCCACTAGCGTCCTCACCTGCTGCCTGGCCGTAGGGTCCCTGGGATGTGGTCGTCTTGGGGCAGCACGTGCCCACATGGGCTGCGGGCAGACACAGGCCCTGGACGCTGCACGGTCAGTTCCATCTCCGCCCACTGCTCTGGCACCTGGGGGGACACGGGATGATGGAGGAGGTGCTCTCACGTGCAGAGGGTGAGCTCTGGGTTAGGTGTCGCAGGATCTGACCTGGGGCTCCAAGCGCAGCAGCACGTCGTAGTCCATGGCTCTCGGTACAGAGGCCACCACGAACTCCAGCACCTGGCCTTCCCGCAGCCTAACAAAGCCCGGGCCGGTCCAAGATGGAGTGCCCCCAGGGGTCACCAGACGCTCCACCACATCGAGCACCTGGGAGGCAATGCAGCCGGGGGTGGGGGGATCTTCTGCCACAGCCTGTCCCCAGGCCCCAGCTCTCCAGTGGACGCCCTGCTCAAGGCAGACACCCTCCCTCCACCAGGCGCCACCCATAACCCAGCCTCTCCATCCATAGTGCCATCCATGCCCTGCCCCCCAACAGTGCCCCGCTTACCTGCCCCCGGGGTTCCTCAGCCTCCCAAGTTAGGTGGTCAAGGAAGGGCCGGAAATAACCAGGCTGCACCTGCTCGCAGCGTCGCCCCACCATGTGCTGGCGGCAGCGGCACTGACCCGTGGCCTCGTTGCACCTGGGGAACACGTGGTTACTCCAGAGGATCCGCCCTCCTGCCCAGGATCCTCTGCCCAACCACCCAGGGCCCCTTATACAGCACTCACTGGGGATCCAAGGCACCACCGATGTCGCAGTCACATGGACGGCAGCCGAGCAGGTCGTGGCTCAGCCCCCAGTGGCCAGGCTGCGGGACAAGAGGTTGCTGAGGGCCCAAAACAGACTCCCCTCTCTGCCCAGCAGAGAGTCCGATGATGACTCTCAGCCTCTACACTCCTTGGGGAAAGCATGGTCCCCAGACCACTGGCTCCCACCCTTGGCCTCTCACCCAGGTTCAGGCCCTAAGCCCTCAGCACCCACCCAGGGGGGCATGGACACCACCCCCCAGCCCTGTGCTCTGAGGACAAGCGCAGAACTCCGGCCCCCCTCCAGTCACACCAGGCAGCGGTTGCAGCCCTGGCCGGTCACCAGACGCTTGCAGAAACAGGCTCCACTGTTGCGGTCACAAGGGGTGCCCCCCGGCACCGTGCCCCGTGGGTCACACTGACATCCTGCAGGGAAGGAGACATCAGCACTGTGGGGAGCTGGAGCAGTGCTCGTGTCTGGCTGGGTCAAGAGTAAGAGGTCCAGGGTCAAGGTCAGGACTGGAATCAGGATAGGAGGCACATACGCTGGCAGCCCAGGGGGTTGTTGGCACTGAGCCCAAAGAAGCCGTCACGGCACTGCTGGCAGCGAAAGCCCACCACGTGTTCTTTGCAGCGACACTGGCCCGAGACCAGCCCCAGGGCAGGGTCATCGTGGGGATCACAGCGGCCCCCGTCTTGGGAGCCCATGGGGTCACAGTCACAGGCTGAGGGCACAAAGAAGTGCAGAGTTACTCTAGGCCAATGAGCCCAGCACCAGTCAAGTCTCAAGCCCCACCCTAGATTCCCAGTCTGGACCCCACCACTCCCCCACCCTCCACCCCAAATCTCTGTAACTTGGCCATAGTCTGGCACATCCTCTGCTCTAACCCGGGGACAGCCTTCCTGCTCCAGGGTTCAGTTCCCGCCTTACAGCGGCACACAGCAGGGTCACGCAGGTCCTTGGTCGGGTCCCGGTAGAAGAAGGGCCGGCAGAGCTCACATTGGCGCCCAGCTGTGTTGTGCTGACACCCATCACACACGCCTCCGCTCACATTGCCGGATGCCAGGTATATGGCCATGTCGAAGTGACAGCTGTGGGCATGCCCGTGGCACTCGCACTCTTGGGAGAGGGGAAGGAAGAGAGGGCAAAGGTCACTGGAGGGACCGTGCCCTGAGAGGAAGGGACTTAGGGACCCCCAGTGCCACCTTAGGTCCCTGCCACCGGCCAGAATTTGTGGGTGGGGGTTTGGCTTTCTACTGGGCCCCTCATCAGAGCACGCTGTTGAGAAGGGTTGAAGGAGTCCCCGGGGGCATTGAGACCAGGATGAAAAGTGAAAGTGTTAGTTGCTCAGTTGTGTCTGACTCTTTGTGACCCCATGGACCATAGCCCACCAGGCTTCCCTGCCCATGGAATTCTCCAGCAAGAATACTGGAGTGGGTTGCCATTTCCTTCTCTAAGGGATCTTCCTGACCCAGGGTCAAACCCAGGTCTCCTGCATCGCAGGAAGTTTCTTTAACCATCTGAGCCACCAAGGAAGGCCCCTTCACAAATCCTTTTTTTTTTTTTTTTTGGCCACGCCTTATGGTTTCAGGATCTTAGTTCCCTGACCAGGGATTGAACCCAGGCCCTGGCAGTGAAAGCACTGAGTCCTAACGACTGGGCCACCAGGGAATTCCTTCCTGATATCCTTCAGACGCAATCTAGGTATTAGGGACTTAACCAACCATCTCTAGGTTGTACCCTGGGCACAGCCAGGCCACAGAGTTTTGGGGGCAGTGGGGGCTGGGGTCTTACTCACTCTTGCAGGCATGACTATGGCGGTCCTCAGCCGGGTGCCAGGGCAAGTCGTGATAGAAATCCTGACACTGCTCACAGTTAAGGCCGCGAGTGTTGTGTTTGCAGACGCAGGCCCCATGAACCTAGGAGGATGGGCAGGCGAGTGGTCAGCACGGCCCAGCCGGGCCTGCCCCTGCCCACAGCCCAGCTCAGCCAGCCGAAGGCCCTCACCATGCC
>NW_011494876.1:16281793-16289064 GCF_000754665.1 Bison bison bison | reverse complement strand
ACCATGCCCTCAGCGTGGGCTGGTGCCCCTGGGGCGGGCGCACACTGTGAGGCGTGTCCGTAGCAGAAGCAGTTGCCACGCACGACCAGCTCATAGAGGGCATAATAGTACTTCTCGCGGATCTCCCGCCGGGGGTCAAGCAGGTTGTCCCCAAGTGTGTGTAGCCGTGTCAGGTTTACCCGCAAGTTGGTGATCTTCAGCAGGTCTAAGCAGAGGGAAGAAGACTGGGAACCCACTGGCCCACACCCAGCCAGGGGGCTGAAGCTGCCAAGGTCACCTTGGGAGACCTCCTGTCTCTAGCTGTATGAGCTAAACTGGACTTGGCACCTGCTCTAGGAAACACCCAAAATAGCTCCCGAGGCCCCAGAGAGTTAGCAGCCGGACTCTGGGACTGTGCCAGGCTCAGAGAAGGGAGCACTCACTCTGGATCCGTGGGCTGTAGGGGTCTGGAATGGGGATGGCAGGGTCCAGCACCCGATAGATGACCTGGGAGGGCATGGAGGCATTGCAGACACTGGACCTGTGTCCAAGGGCACGCCCACCGTGCCCCCTCTCTGCCCCAAGCCCAGAGGCCAGCCCTCACCTCGCCTTCAGTGGATGGCTCAATCTCTGAGTAGCGGGACTCACAGACAACATCGTCCCAATGCCGTGGTGGGGCTAGCGGGACTCCAGGGAAGTCTGCCGCACAGTCATAGGAGAAATAGCGGTACACACGCCACGTGCGTCCAAAGTCAGCCGAGCGCTCCACCAGCATGGCAGCGGGGCGAAATGTCTGGGTGGGGAGCACGGCTCATCAGCGGGCACCAGGACCCAAGTCCAGCCCAGGCCTGTCAAGAACCCTGTCCAGCTGGGGCCTGCTCTCAAGCAGCTCATGGAGAGGTAGGGGTGACCAAAGTGAGCCAAGAAAGAATCAGGAAGGAAAGCCACCCCGAGTGGGGAAGTCAGGATCCCCAGGGAGACAGCGCCTGACCCAGCCTGGGATTGGAGCAGCGTGTACATAGGCCTGGAGGTGGGAGGCAACAGAACTGTGGGAGGTGAAAGGGCCTCCCATCTAGCCAGGGCACAGCATATGAGTACAGAGAGGCTGGACTGAAGATCTGGGACTCTGTTCATGGGCACTGGGGAGCCAAGCAGGGTGCTTCAAGCAGGCTCCCAGACATGCGGGCACCTTGAAGGTCATGATGAGGTGTGTGAAATGGAACTCAGCCTCCAAGTCCAGCTGGATGGTGACCATGGGGACACCTGGGGCAGGAGTCAGAGGTCAGGGCCTTGAGGCTACTTGGTGGGCAGCCCTGCTCCCCCCATACCCCACCCGCAGCCTCACCATTCTCTGACTGCCACCAGGCTGCCCGGCGCTGTGGTGCAAAGCTGGTAACTACATTCTGGATGCGATGGCTGTTTGGGTTGTCTCTGGCAGAGAAGGGGCGCCGGGAGTCACACAGAAAGCATTTCTTCTCATCCTGGGTCGGATCAGGGTCAGGGTCAATGTCTCAGCCACTGCTAGTCCATCCTGACTCAGACCCCCACCTCCACCCCAGTCCCACCTGCAGGTGACTGACGATGCAGTAGGGCTGGGGGCCACGCAAACCACAGGTGGACGAGGCGGTCAGTCTGTCAGCGCGGCCCACCAGCAGGTCGCCTGTGGCAGGGTAGCAGCTTCCCCGAGAACAGCTTGGCACATCCGGGGCTGGGGCCTGGGCCAGGGCGGTGACCAGCACTGGGAACAGGGGGTCAGCTGGTTCTGCTACACTACCCCACTCCCCGCAGCCCCTGATCCAGCTACCCCAGGACCCACCATCACATCCCACCCCCGCCAGGCCTTCACCAGGCCCTCTCACCGCTCAGCAGCAGGCCCAGATGAAGCTGCCAGGGCCCAGGCTGTCCCGGCAGGTCCCTCCCTCGTCCCCCTGCTGCGACCCACTCCATCCTGAAGAGGAGAGGGAGAGGATGATGGGGGATGAGAGGCCTGGGGCCCGTGCCCTCCTATCCCCTCCCTTGGGGTCCCATGTTGACTCTGCCTGTGTGGGTCCTTGGCTGATTCCCCACTTGGTCCTCTGTCGGTCCAGCGGTCTCTCCACTAGCGCGGAGTCCAGCGACTTTGAGCAAAGTTGGGAAGTATGGCAGGAAGTAAAGCATGGAGCGGATCTCGGGCGGGAGCGCAGCTTTGTACAGAAAACCCCTACCTCTCTGGGAACTCTCACTTTTAGAAACTAGACACAGACCGGCTCACCTGGAAACCTTTATTGTGCCCCCAGGCCCAGGTCTGCACAAAGCCAGGGGAACACTGGGGTTTGGGGTCCTAGGCCACTGTAGTTCAGGGACAAACCAAGTAGGGGTTGTGGCATAAGCCAAGGAGAGGAGTGTCATCTTGGAGACCTCAAGGGGCCATGGAGACTGTGTCCCCAGTGTCGTCGGTGCTATGCGCGTCTCCATCACTTAGGCTTTTCAGTCCCAGGGCTCCAGCATCAGGGGGGCGGTGGAAAGGCGCACTCAGGGTGCCAAGCTCCCCTCTTCCGGGACTGTGAGAAGCTTTAGGACAGCATGACCGGAAGGACAGGACAACATGAGGGTTTGGGAGAGGTGGAGAAAGGCCATCCCCTGTCCAGGGTCTCTGCCTCCCCCAGTCGCTACAACAAGTAGGCATGAGAAGAACTGTTTCCTGGTATGAAAAAGGGAGCTGGGCACCGACAACAGACCACAGCGGTAGCGAGTGAATCCAGATCTTCCAGCTATTCATCCACTCCGGACGTTTCGGCCCGCCGGGAGCGCCCAGATCCGGGCTTGGAATGCGGGCTGCGGGAGCGTGTGCCCCACCCAGGCCCCTGGGACCTCAGCGGGGACCAGACTCCGGGGTCCATAGGGCCCTGTCGGGACAACTTTGAGCTTGCTACATCTGCGCCTACTGTCTTGAGTCAGGTGGAGAGTACCCTGGAGTGGCAGGCCCAGGGAAAAAAGCTGGGGTTCTTTAGGGGAAACATCAAGGTTCACCAGTTATCTGGAGTGGGGTCACCAGACACCAGGGGGGTCACATGGTCAATCTAAGGGGCTCAGGGATACTAGAGGGCGCTCAGAATTATGGATCACTCAGAGATAAGGCTCTATCAGGATCTCGGGGAGCACTAGATGGCCTCAGGGAGTTGTCCGTGACCCCTCCTATTTGTCAAGATCAGCGGACCACTAAATGACAGGCTGTCACATGGATCACTCAGGGTCAGCAGGCACTCTGGTGTCTCTGGGCTCTCAAGGTCAGGGGATTCCTGGGTCACTGTGGGGTCACTTGGAGTCAGACCGAAGTCAGCAGGTGCCGTATGCCCTGGCCCACAGCCGCATGTGGCCCAGTAGCTCTGCTGCCCGCTGCTCGAGAGCCCACAGCGTGGCCACTTTCTTGCCCAGTGCCTCCTCATTCTGAGCCAGGCGGCGTTCCAACCCTGGGGATTAAGGTCATCTGAGCCAGGCTCTGACCTCTGGCCCTAATCTCTGACCCTGGTCCTCATCTCCATCAAGACCCTGACTCTGATCCCAGCCCTAAATAAGCTCTAACACTAATCAACATTTGACCCCTCTGTTCTGGACTTTGACCCCAGCCTGATCCTCATATGAATATGGACCCAACCTGGATCCAGCCCTGACCCTCCCACACCATCCCTCTAACTCTGACCCTGACCACCCCCTGTACCCACCCATCCTGGCCCAGCCACATACCCTCCAGTCTTCTCCAGCTGTTCTGTACCAGTGTTAGCAGCTCTCGGGCCTCAGCGCGCGCCCGGTGTGCCCGCTCTCCTGCATCCTGCACCGCGGCCACAAGGCTGTCCGTGCCCTCCTGCAACTCCATCACACCAAGCTGGGCCACCTGCAGCTCCTAGGGCAGGGCTGGCTCTGAAAGCCCACCCACCTGGACCCTACCATCCCAAAAGCACTGCCTCCTGAAGTTCCCGGGAGGAAGCAGGGCTTTAGAACTGAGACCCTGCCTCAGCCCAGTGTAGCCCAGTCCCACCTAAACTCCAATTCATGCTACTCCACAGGGGTCCCTGGGACCCTGAAGTCCGCTTTTCCCATCTCACCTGGCCCAGGCTCCTGGCCATGCCCAGGGCATGCGTGGCTTGCTCTTCTGCCTCCCAGGCCTGCCGCTGAGTCAGGGCCAAACGGGTCCTGAGAGCCACAGGTCCACTGGACAGATGTCCCAGTACTGGGGTCACATCCCCTGCCAGTGCAACCTGGGCCAGGTGGCTGGCCACCTGGGGTGGAGATCAGGGAATCACAAAGAGATCACAGCACGGCAGGGTATTTAGCACTGTGTTGTCAGAATAGGTCAAGGATCTCAGGGGAAGAATAGAGATAGCAGCCTCTGAACAAGAGGTGTGAGGGAGCTGAAGGGCATGGGGGCGGGGCGCGGATCACCTCCTGTACACTGGCCTCCAGACCGTGAAGTCTCTGTTTCACCACCTGCAGCCCTTGCTCTGCAGCCCTTGCATGAGTTCCCACCTCAGCCAGCACTCCCTCCAAATCCAGCGCTTGGTGCAGAGCCCTGGCTGTACCCACCCTGAAGGATGCAGGCAATCAGTCTGGCATTCCCTTCCTCCCCACCCTCTGACCTCTACCACCAGCCTCCTGGCCCTTCACCTGGTCTGCTGTGCCCAACGGAGGACACCTTCAGCTTTGGGCAGCTCCTGACCCTCGGCATCTGGTGCAGGGAGGGCACCCTGGATCTGATCCAGCAGGAAGGCAAGGCCCGCTGCCCCATCTTGGGGGACAGGCACCACCAGCCCACGCCATGCCACCAGCTCTATGCTCACAGCATCTGCACCTTCAGCTGTGGGGATGGAGGTAGGGATCCTGGACGTGAACTCTGATCCCTGACTCAACGAGCCTTGACCCTAACCTCTCACTGACCCTGCCTCTGATATGACTATACTGTGTGCTAGAGACTGTGTGCATGCTCAGTCATGTCCAGTTCTTTGTGACCCCATGGACTGGAGCCCGCCAGGCTCCTCTGTCCATGGGATTCCCCAGGCAAGAATACTGGAGTGGGCTGCCATTTCCTCCTCCAGTTGTTAAATAATAGGTAGGCTGATATCAGTCATGATGGGAATTACTCATACCATGAAAATTGACAAACATTACAAATCAAGTCCTCCTGACCCCTAGGTCTAACCTGTTCAAGATTCGCTAGCACACTAGTGCTCCCACTGGACCCCTGGTCAGCCCTGCCAAGTCTTCCTCATTCTAGGAGTATCCTAGCAGGGTCCTGGAGACCCACTTGCCCCTGCCCTCAGCAGTGAACAGACATATAACCAGCAGACACGTACCCAAGAGGAAATGCTGGACGGTCTGCACAGTTGCTTGCACACGAGCCATGGTGGCCACGCCCCAGGGCCCCCTTGCACGACGCCACGTCTCCCAGGCCTGGATTCCTGTGGAGCTTGCAGTGGCCTGGGTCTGCCGTAGCTGGTAGGGGTGGGCCATATATGGAATGTGTCTCTTGTGAGCCCATGGCCAAGGCATCATACCCTGTGACTCCCCCAGGCCCCCCTCCACAGACCCCACAGCTCTGTACCAGATGCTGGCACTGCTCCAAGGTGATGAATGCTATGTCCAGGCTATGGGAGGAGTTACGGGAGGCAATGAGAGCCCACTGGGAGGTAGGCAGGGTCCCAGGGCAAGAGGGAACACCAGAGGGCACAGGAACATGGGCCAGCCCAGGTCCCTGACCCCTGCATCCCTGCCAACAAGATCAGGGTCCCAGTGAGGAATTTATGTCCTGGATCTCGAATGGCCGTACATTCAGTTCAGCCCCAGGAGAGAGTCCTCTCCTTGGCAAAACATCCCCCAGTGACCCATATTTCCACCCACCACTCCAGCTTTGTCTAGCAGCCCCAGAAGCCGAGGGCTCAGCCTCTGGACCCTGTCGACCAGCCCCTTCAATTTCAGCCGCAACACAGCTGGCCCTCTGGGCCGGCCTGTTGCCCACAGTAGCTGCTCTGTCCACCGCCGGGCCTCCTGGGCCTGTCCCAGGAGGCTTTCTGGTCCTCCAAGTGTGGCCACGACCTGGACTGTACGCAGGGCCTCTTGAGAAAGCAGGGCAGCTGAGGAGACCTGGGCCTTAGCATCTGTAGGTGATGGGAATGACAGAGGGGTGGCTCGGGGTTCCACTGGCTGAGGTGGGGTCCATCAGCCTCCTGGGCCCCCCAGATACATAAGCAAAGGCACCTATTCCCTTCCTCCTGGCCCAGCCTTGCCCCCACCCTCACCTGTGGCCCATCTACCTTGGCCTCACCTTGGGCTCCCATGGCCTTCCTGGGCCAGGCCAGGCCCTTGACACAGTCTAACTCCTGGGATAATTCTTCCAGATGTTCACACTGTCCCCTAACCCATGAGTCTCTCTCTGCCACAACCTGTGCTGTGACCCATAGTGTCTGGCCCAATGTGGTTCTTTCTGTCCTGTGGGAAGATGGAATATCAGCCTGGCCACAGATGCCCTTTTCCCCCTGTCTCCTCACTCCAGAGGACTCACCTCACTTTCGAACCCAGGACTCAGATAGCCAGCCAGAGACCGTCTGAGTCCCTGACCCTGGGAGGCCAGCTGCAGCCCTCCTCCCTAATGACCCCAGACCCCTTGCCTGAGTCCGGTGATCCACTCTGTAAATTGTTGCAGGGGACCTCTGGTGGGGGAAGGTGATTCCAGGAGTGTCTGGGCCTGCTGGAGTTTACCCTCCAGGGTCTGCAGCTGATCTCCCCGGAGCCCAGCACCCCAGCCAGGCATGCCCTGGCGCAGGGCAGCCACCTCATGGACCATGGTGTCCAGATGCAGCTGGAGGGGAGCCAGGCGTTGGTCCCAGGAGGCGAAGCAGGGAGGGCAGGACGTGCAGTGTGGGAAGCCTCCTGTGGAGCCACGGGCACACGCCTGGCACTTCGGCCCTGAGATGCCCTCTCGGCAGCGGCAGGTGCCTGTGTGCGGGTCACAGCTGGGCGAGATGGAGCCCTGGGGGTCACAGGCACAGGCTGTGCCGAGAGAGACAGGGTCAGGGCAGGGAGCAGGTGGCGCTCACCCCAGCCCCGCCCCCACCAAGCCAGGAAGAGGAAAACTGCCCTGTGTGAGCGTGGTGGTCTCTCCTAAGCCACTGCTCGGACGGCCAGGGGTACTGGCATTTACCCCGGCCAGAGGGGCCATCCCGAGTGGCTGCCTTTGGGCAGGAAGACAGCCTGGGGCTCCAAGGGCTCTGCAGCCCAGGCTGGGGTCAGCTCGGGTCAAGACTGGCAGGTGGGGTCAGGAG
>NW_011494876.1:16280697-16281693 GCF_000754665.1 Bison bison bison | reverse complement strand
GGAGAGAACCATCCAGCATGTCTGCTCCACAGACCCACCTGACATGGCCTTGCCTACACTCTTTCCCTGTAGCTGTTTTCACGACTATTACTTTAAGTTTTGGAGGAAACAGCCATGAACACGTTGTGCACTCCCTCAGGTCAAGCCCAGGGTTCCCCTGCCCCCGCCACCCCACCCCAAGGGCCCTGTCAGGACGGCCTCACCCCTGGTGGTGGTGGAGCGTGTGAACCAGTGTGCCCCGCTCACCTCTGCACTCCTGCTCCGGGTCACCCCAGTACCCATCCTGACACCGGGAGCACGTGCGGCCCCCAAATCCTGCCCGGCAGGGGCATTGACCCGTGACCTGAGGGAAAAGAGTGTGGCCAGTGAGTGAAACAACGAGGGAGGGAGAAGGGCAAGAGGGCCCAGAGCAGCACACTGGTGCCGCCCCTCAGCCCTGTCCCAGCCAGGCAGTACCCACGCTTGTGCTTGGCAGCAGGCTCCTCCCCTCCTTCTGCCTCTGGTCTGAGCCCCAGGCCAGCCCCCACTTTCCCACCATCCCCCGACGGGCCCTCTGCGTTCTCAGCTCCTGACAGGCCCCTGTGTGTCCTGAGTTGAGCGCCCCGCTGTCTCCACGCCCTCTGACTCCCTGACTCCCACCCTGTCCACACCAGGGACCCGAGAACACACTTCAGATCTTGTCTCCTTCAGGCACCAAATGAATGGGGTTGGACCTGTGTGGTCTCAGGTTTGCTCACAGCTCACGTCACACGAGAGCACAGACACACAGCTGTTCGCAGCCCTGTACACCTCTGTGTTAACACTCACACCGGCCCTAAATCACACCATGTCACAGGCATGGACATGCACTCACACCCGGCCACGGCTGCGTGCCATGCACAACACGGGCTGACTCACCGGGTGACACCCCGGCTGCAAAGTGTGTCGGGCGTGGCAGCTGCAGGGGTCACAGTCCCGGGGGCCCCCCAGGGTCCCGAAGAGGGGGGCACAGGGGCG
>NW_011494876.1:16278765-16280597 GCF_000754665.1 Bison bison bison | reverse complement strand
ACAGCGGCTACAGTCCCGCCCCAGTGTGTGGGGGCGGCAGGGGCACTGCCCGCTGACCGGGTCACAGAAGCAGGCTTCAGCCTCAGGTGGGCACCTTACAGGGCTGGTGCCCCGGGGGTCACAGCTGTAGCCTGGGGACAGGAAGGGCTTGACAGGGGCTGAGGAATGCAAATCCACCCCTCCCCCACCTCGGGACGCCCTCACCCACCCCACCCACACACTCACGCCGGCAGCCCCCTGGGCGCAGGGCACTGCCGTGGAAGCCAGGCCGGCAGTGGGCACAGCCAGCGCCGTGGCTGTGGTGCAGACAGCGCTGGCAATGTCCGCTGTGGGGGTCACAGGCGGCTGGGTCACGGGGATCAATATTGTTGTTGCACTGGCAGGGCCGGCAGGGACTCCTTCTGGGGTCATCTCCAGGCCAGGGGCGCCCAAAGTAGCCGGGGGAGCAGCGGTCACAGCGGGGTCCTGGAGTGGATGGAAGTGAGAGGGGGTTATGTTAGGTGTCTTCCTATACCTTCGGGGCCTCTGGGTCCCACTTAACCAGCCAAAAAGTCTGCCATCCAGCCAGGAGGGCAGAGGATAGGATAGACACACTGTGGCCCATCTTCTTGGTCTACAAGTTCCACGCCTCTAATGCATTAAGAATGGGAACTCCCGGGACTTCCCAGGTGGTCCAATGGTAAAGGATTCATCTCCCAATGCAGGGGACGCGGGTTCAATCCCTGATCGGGGAACTAAGATTCTATATGCCCCATGGCAAGTAAGCCCACGCGCCACAACTAGAAAAGCCTGCTCACTGCACCCACTGAGCCTGTGCATCACAACAAAGACCCAGCACAGCCAGAAAAAAAGAATGGGAACTCCTTGAAGAGAGGAGCCCAGCCTGTAGCTCAAACACACAGGTGGCACTGGCAGAGATTTGCTTTGTGGACCTAACAGGACTGTGAACAAGTGAGCGGGGCTGTGGGTTGGTCACTGCCAACCGTGCCTCACCTGCATAGCCGGGGGCACAGAGGCACAGGACACGTCCACTGGTGCTGTCCACATGGCAGGAGGTCCCATGATAGAGGCCTGAGCCAGGGTGCCCAGGACAGGGGCAGGGCTGGCACCGCTGGCCTGAGCCCAGGGTGGGGTCTCCATAGTAGCCATCCAAGCACCTGGGGGCAGTGGCATGTGGAGCGGGGGCCTAGACCCTCATCCTGACCCCTCCCCAACCCTTCCAGGGCAGCCTCACCTCTCACAATGCCGGCCTGTGGTGGCTCCGCGGCAGTCCTGGCAGATGCCTGTGAGTGGGTGGCACAACTCGGCGTGTCCATTGCAGGCACAGGGCTGGCAGCGTGGGAAGCCCCACCGGCCAGAGAAGCAACGGTCACAGCGGCGACCAGCACAGCCTGCCCAACACGTGCACTGCCCACTCGTAGAGTTACAGACGGCACTGGCAGCCCCCTCGGGGTGGCAGCGGCACTCTGGGAAGTGACAGGGCAATCAAGCCACATAGAGAAATGACATGCTGGTCCCAGACCCCACACCCACGGGCCCTGAAGGCTCACCATGGCAGCCGGTGGGCCCGAGGCCAAATGTCCCAGGCAAGCAGCGGTCACAGGTACGACCTGTGATATTAGGGCGGCAGGGGCATTGCCCCCCCAGTGGGGCACACTCGGTGCTCAGTGAACCCTGCAGGTGGCACTCACATGCTGGCAGGAGAAATGGCAAAATCAGATGAACCCTTCGGGGCCCACTGCAACCCCCATCCTCCAGTCCCCCTCCAGCCATGGCCACACGCTCACCGAGGCCACCTCCATGGAGCAGGGCTGAGATGCTGCAGGCGAGGG
>NW_011494876.1:16275977-16278665 GCF_000754665.1 Bison bison bison | reverse complement strand
CCTCAGGCATGCTTTGGGGTGGGCTCACCCTCGCTGCCTCCAGGCAGCCCGCCTCGTGGAGCTCCTGCAAGCGCCTCAGGGCCCCCGGGTCCACGGACCTCAGTCCAGGCAACTCTCCAACCCGCGGCAGGAGCACAACCTAGTAGGAGGGTAGAGGGTGGAGGGCAGGGGGCAGTAAGCCCCGTCCCACTTACTCACACCTGCGCTGGAACTTCCGTTTGTACACACGTTGGCCTTCACAGCCCCTTCCTGCCGCTTTCCTGTTTCTGTTTTGAGTCTATTTCTCTTTCCTCTCCAGTGGCCCCAGGGATTCCCTGGTAGCTGAGACAGCAAAGAATCTGCCCACAATGCAGGAGATCGGGGTTCGATCTCTGGGTCAGGAAGATACCCTGGAGTAGGGAACGGCTACCCACTCCAGTATTCTTGCCTGGAGAATTCCATGGGGTTACAGAGTTGAATATGACTGAGAGACTCACACACACATCAGTGGCCCCAAACCAATCTAGGCACTGCCACCCTCACTCCGAATCACTGCAGCAGCCACCCTCTAGCAGTGTCTTCCCTGCTCCAATCCCTTCCAGGGCTCCCACTTCCCCAGGACAAGCCCCTCCTCTGGCCCACAAGGTCCTGTGAGGCCTGGTGCCTGCCTGGCTGACCTGCCCTTGGCACATGTGTTCTCCCTGCCTGGATCCTCCTCCCTCCCTCTCTCCACCTACCTCAGGCCTCTTGGTGCAACTCTAGGCCTCCATGACTCCCTGTCCCTGGGCCCGCTGCACCCACACTGTCCTGCTATAATTTGTGTCTCCCCCAGATGTGGCGGGGAGCCCCTAGGAGCTCACTGAATCCAGGAGGATCGTGCCCCCTTCGGGTCTCCGCCCCTCCTTGGTCCGCCACAGCCGCAGGGTCACGGAGTAGCGGGTTCCGGGTTCAAAGCAGAACGGTCTGGAAAGAACCACGGCTCTGCAGGGACCGGGGAGAGGAGTAAGGGTGGGCTGAGGAGGTCATGATCACGCGGTCCAGGAACGCTCCATTTCCACTGTGCAGACGTGGGGTCTGGTGTTTCATCATACGAGCAGTGAAGAAACATTAAGGTGGAACTAAACCCTGCCCTGTTTTACATTAGGTCCCTGTTTTGAATGTTCTATGACATGTTAGCTTCCCTGGTGGCTCAGTGGTAAAGAACCTGCATTGGCAGGCGACGCGGGTTTGATCCCTGGACTGGGAAGATCTCCCAGAGGAGGGCATGGCAACCCACTCCAGTATTCTTGCCTGGAGAATTCCATGGACAGAGGAACCTGGCGGGCTACAGTCTATGGGGTTGCAAAAGAGTCGGACGTGATTTATCAACTAAAGATGTAACATGTTGGGCGTTTCCCACTTCGTTTGGGTATTGCTTCAGATGTGTTGGCTACATAATAGAGTCTTGGTTTGGGGGTCACAGGGTTCCCCCTACCTGCGCGCATGGGTCAAGGTCGCCTGGAACAGCTGCTCTGAGGGCAACGGACGGGCACAGCGGGTACTGCGGGGCTGTGACTGGGCACGGACCCGGACTAATGCCTGCCACACTTCAGGTGCCTAGGATCAGGAGCCAGCAGTCAAGAAGCTGCCCCAACCCACCACCTGGCACCACCCACCTACCTGGCTGGCAACCATGCCACTGACCTGGGTCTCATAGCGTAGGACGATGTCATAGTCCAGGGCGCGAGGCACTGTGGGTGCCAGCAGAGAGAGGCCAGCCCCGTCC
This sequence comes from Bison bison bison, assembly GCF_000754665.1. Lineage (NCBI taxonomy): Eukaryota > Metazoa > Chordata > Mammalia > Artiodactyla > Bovidae > Bison > Bison bison. Next base: position 16,276,921 of record NW_011494876.1, on the reverse strand, counting down.
ACCACACGTGCGAAGTCTGAGCCCCTCCCCAGTGCAAAGCCAGATCCCTGATGCAGGGGCAGGGGCTTCCCTGGGGTCTGGATGTGAGACACAGACTCCTAGGCCCAAACCATTCCAGGACCGAGAACACTCAGGATTCAGGTTCCCATTCCTCTAAGATCCCAGTGACCCACAGCCCCAGGGCTTGGGCCCCTCCCTACTAAGACCTAGTGACCTATGACCCAACCCTGCCCCTCGGAGTCCTTACCCTGGGCAGCTGGTGGCTGTACCGGGCTTGCCTGGCACGTTGGAGGACACAGTCAGGGTCACGCTGTCTCCAAAGTCGGGGCCCGAGCCAACCAGAGGAGGTCCCTGGGGCTGGTGTACAGTAGCGGGGAGCAGGCCAGGGGGCTCCCTGGGGGCAAGTCAATTGTCAGTGTCCTCCCATACTGTCCTGGCTGGGGATTTTTTTTTTCTTTTGGCCACAACTTGCAACTTGTGGAATCTTACTTCCCCGAGCAGGGATTGAACCCACCACCCTCAGCAGTGAGAGCTCAAAGTTCTAACCACTGGACCACCAGGGAAAACCTGTCATGGGAATACGTTCCCACTCTGTTCAAGTCACCAAACTTCCAACCATGCTGATTCCACCCCTACCTGGACCTGCCTCACCTTCCTAACCCTGTCCGGCCTCTTCTTCCAACTAGCTCTCTCTGGACGTGCTCTCCCTGCCCTGAGCCCCAAGGTGTGAGCCTTGATTTCCCCCTGCCCCTGCTGGACACTCACAGGCAGTTGGGGGTCAGCAGGCTGGAGGCTGCGGCCATGCTCTGCTTGGGCAGTGGCCTGGTCGAGGGTGGCGCAGAAGTACCCAGACTGGAGTTCCTGGCAGCGGCGGCCATGCTGGTGGGGGCGGCAGAGGCAGAGGCCCTGCCCTGCAGAACACCTGGGCCAGAGTGGGGATGGGG
>NW_011494876.1:16272854-16275877 GCF_000754665.1 Bison bison bison | reverse complement strand
GGGGATGGGACACAGTCGACTCCCCAACTCTCTCCGCTGGACCCAGACCCCCAGGCCCTGCCCTGTACCTGTTGCTGTAGGCACCCCCAAAGTCACAGTCACAGGGCCGACAGCCTAGAGAGTCACTGCTCAGACCCCAGAACTCAGGCTGTAAAAGAAGGTGGTGGGTGGAGGAAGGAGAGGAAGATGTGGGCAATGAGAGGACCATCAGGAGCCTGGGGCTGAAAGTATACGGGGACCAGTCGTAGGAAGAAGCTGGTGGGGGAGCTCAGGGCTTGAATGCTCTTCTGTGTCCATCTGGGAAGGCCAGAGGGGCCCCTGGTGGACTCCTGCACGGCTCCACAGAGGGGAGGTAAGAGGAGGAGGACACAACCGGGAGTAAAATAAAAGTTAAAGGACTTGTAACGTTCAAGGAGAGGCAAGAAGGGGATGCTCCGAGTGCCTCTTCAACCTCTTTTACTGTGAAACACCTTTAAACTCAGCGCACCATACTTCTGCCACTCCTTTTAACTGCTTTTCCTTCTTTTGTTACCAAAGCTCCCCCATGCTGGCTCAGCTAGCCAGGGCGGCGCTGACTCTGGTGACCAGGTCAGGAAGTGGCACCGACCCACCTGCAAGGCTCAGTCTGCACTCACACTTGTTACAACCTGGTACTTGCCAGCTTCTAGAAGCTCAGCACCCCATTTCAAGGTCAGATCAGAAGCGGGGGTGGGGGGAGGTTCAAGCCTCACCAGACAGCGGCTGCAGTCCCGTCCAGAGACAAAGCGTTTGCAGTGACAGGCACCGCTGGATGGATCACAGGCCTGAGTGCTGGGGACCCGGCCCCGGGCGTTGCACCTGCAGGCTAGGGCACACAGCTGTCAGAGTGCTTCGGGACTGCTGCGGGGGCCGGGGTGCTATTAGGGCAGTAACTGGGGACAGAGCAAGGAGGACCTGGGGATGGGGGTCACGCTGAGGGTCACTCACGCTGGCAGCCTTCTGACTGGGTGAGGCTCAGGCCATAGTGACCTGGCCGGCAGGAGTCACAGCGCTGGCCCCAGACGTGAACTTTGCAGCGACACTGCCCAGAGAGGAGACCCCGGGTGGTGTCTGTGTAGGCATCACACAAACCCCCTTCCAGGGCACCCATAGGGTTGCAGTCACAGGCTGGGTCAGGGGTCAGAAGTGGGGACAGAGTCAGGTCAGAGGTCATGTGAAGTTTAAGGATCAAGGTCACAACTGGGATCGGGGATTGGAGGGCTCACGTTTGCAGGAGTGAAGGGAGCGGGGGTCCTCCAGGGGGTCCCGGTGGAAGAAGGGCCGGCAGAGCTCACAGTGGCGCCCGGCCGTGTTGTGTTGACATGCATCGCACACACCTCCACTCACGTTGCCAGATGCGAGATACAGGGCCATGTCAAAGTGACAACTGCGGGCGTGCCCATGGCACTTGCATTCTGGAGCCGGGCAAAGAACGTGGGCATGGAGTGGGCTGACCCATGGCAGGTGTGGCCAGACAAAGCGGGGCATGGCACCTACCCTGGCAGGTGTGGGGGTACCCAGGCTCTGCTGCCTGCCAAGGGTGGTCCTGGTACAGGCCCTGGCAACGTTCACAGTGGGTACCAGTGGTGTGGTGGCGGCAGACACAATGGCCATGCACCTAACAGGGATGAGGGCAAGATGAGTCGGCCCTGGTTCCCTGGCTTACCCTCCCACCAGCCACTGGTGCCCCTCCGGGAGTACTCACCATGCCTTCCACGCTGGGTGGGGACCCGGGTGCGGGCCTGCACTCGGAAGCATGGCCGTGGCACAGGCAGCTGCCTGCAATCACTAGCTCATAGAGAGCATAGTAGTAGAAGGGGTGGCCCCTGAGGCCCCCCAGGGGCCTGTCACCCAGTGTGTGCAGCTTGGAGAAGTTCACACGGAGGTTAGTCACACGCAGGAGTTCTGGAGACATATGGAGAGCCCTCAGGTGCACAGAGGTTGTGACCCCTCTATGCCAAAGGTGGAGGCGGCACTGTGGGGTTTCTCCCCTCTCTACATCACTGAAGCCACTCCTCCAGCACCTGCGCTGTGCGATTCTCCCACCCCAACCCCCTGAGTATACCGTTTTAGGATGACCACATCCCAGTGGCGATTATCCCACCTCTGCGCTGCGTCAGACCTGCCATCACCCCGGGGCTGAGACAGGCACACCTCACTGCTCCCTGGACACCCCTTTCCAGTATCACTAGATACGGGAAACCTTCTTCCCCAGTGCAGTAAAGGACCCCATTCCCCAGCCTGTCACTAGACTCAGAGATCAGGTCTTCACCCAGCCAAACCACTTGCGGTATGTGTATTTATTGACTGCCCATCTTATTTGTTATGTGAGCTCCAAGACAGTTACCCTGTCTATCCTCTCCACTGAGCACTGCCCAGATGCCAGGCCCACAGTGGGGCTCCACGGGTCCACGGCCCCCTTTCTCTACACAGCTTAACTCAGTTACCAAGCCAAGGCCACCTCCTGTATCTCTTTGCCAGAGGTCCCTTTTCTTCTCATCAGAGGAACACGCTCTAGGCCTTAGAAGGGTGAAAGGTGTGTGCGCACATGCATGCCCAGTAGCTGGTAATAATCTAAGTAAGTCAAGGTGGGTGGAGATCGTAGAACATAGATAAAAAGCTACCTTGGGGTTTGTCGTCCTGTTCTGGCCCTCTCCTGGCCTGGTTCTGGGCTGCCCTGCTGGGTTATGTTATGTTTCTCTTGTCCTTTAACAAGATTTATTTCACAAGGAAGAGATCCCACCCAGAGACGCGATGGCACCACCTGGTGGCAGCTTCCGGAATGCAGTAAACTAAGGCGGGGTGGGAGGGCAGACAGGACCATGAAGGGGCTGTGATGGGGAACAGGGACAGTGGCTCACAGTTTACGGGGTACAGTGTGATACAAGTAGAGGTGGGGGAAAAAGATTGGTCTGGCAGGGCCAGGAGTGATGGGGACCACAGTAGGGCCTCCTCACAAAGGACTTCAGTGATGGGGCAGAAATATAAACTGCTAGCATGCTGGT
>NW_011494876.1:16268449-16272754 GCF_000754665.1 Bison bison bison | reverse complement strand
AGCATGCTGGTCCCTATGCATTGGGCACAGGTATGGGGAGCACTAACGGGACATGCATGGGGAGCCCTGACAGGGGCCACAGTAAAGGACCAGGATGCGGCAAGGCTGCGAAACAATCACTGGGGGGCTGCTCTGCCCCACTAGTGCACAAACTTAGGCAGGATCTCTCCTCCCAGAAAACCCTTCTGGTTTTCCTGACACACAAGGAATCCAGGACTGACCGTGGGATAGTTACCCTGAATCTCCGCGTTGTTTGTGTTCTCCACCAGAAAGGTTGGGTCCAGAACTTGGAAAATTACCTGGGAAGAAGCAAGCCTGAGCCTCTGGCTTCATGCCAGGGCCCCACCCTCCTTCCTCTGGGCCTGACCTTTCCCTCAGTGGCAGGCTCGATGTCTGAGTAACGCTGGTCACAGACGAGGTCACTGACTCTGCGGCCAGGGGCAGGAGGGATCCCAGGAAAGAGGCCTGAGCAGTTGTGGGCAAAGTAGCGGAACACATGCCAGGAGTGGCCATGGTCCACTGAGCGCTCAAGGAGCAGAGCTGCTGGGCGGAATGTCTGGGGACAAGAGAGGGTCCTTGGGTCACCAGGGGTACCCATCAGTGGTGGCCATCGGGTCAGGATCAGGAGGCAGAGAATAAGACTTCAGGGTGGGGCACTGGGTCACCTTAAAAGTCATGATGAGGTGGGTAAAGTAAAAGGCACCTTCTAGGTCCAACTGGATGGTGACATTCTCAACACCTGTAACCACAAGGGCTGCTCAGTGGCCAGGCCTTGACCCGAGCCCAGACCTGCACACAGGGGCACACGAGGACCCTCACCACTCTCTGCTTGCCACCAGGTCTTTCTGCCATCAGGGTCACTCCGGGAGACCACATTCTCAATGCCATGGCTTTTCCCATCCCGAGAATCACAAAAGCAGCAATTCTCAGAGTCCTGGAGAAGCGCCTGAGGAGAGTTACTCAGCAGAAAGCGTATGGTTGGCCCCTACCCGCCTCCAAAACTTCACAGCAATGACCTGAACTCCCATGGGAGCTGAACTTGTCCAAAAAACCCAAAGATACCACCTCCAGAGGCCATACCCTTCTCCCTACCTGTAGTTTACTGACAACACAGTAGAGTTCAGGGCCATGGAGGCCACAGGTAGATGAGGTTCGAAGGCTCTGGCCACGGCCAATAACCAGGTTGCCAGTAGGTGGGTGGCAGTCGCCACCTGAGCAGCCGGGAGGAGGCATCATGTCTGGTACCTCCTGGGCACTTGTTCTGGGAGCCGGGACTTGGAGGGGGCAGGGTCTGAGTAGAGATCCTAGGGGTACCCTCCCCCCCCCTCACCCCATCCCCCAGGAAAGCCTGGTGATTTCTCCTCCCCCTCCAAAAGGCTCTCAGGGAAAAAGACTCATCTCTCACCCATGGGTGGCAGCAGCAGCAGCAGGGCTAAGAGAAGGGGGCCTAGCCCGGCTGGGGCTCCTGGGCAGTGGGAGCCAGCATCAGGCCTGAGAAAGAGGACGCAGAGTGGGGCCCTAGCTGGGCCGTCCCCAGGATCTGAGTGCGGCCCTCAGTCCCATACCCATACTCACATGGTAGCTGAACGCAAGGCTATCAGAGCCAGGGAGCATGCAGGGTGGGGCCACGGCGCAGCTGGGAGCAGGGAGGTCCCCAGAGCCGGAGAAACCAAGGGAGGCCGTGGATGGGGACAGGATATTAATGGCGGCCACCAAATGCAGACGGAGGGTGGGGAGGGCGAGCGGAGGGGGGGGAGGGCGAGCGGCACACAGAGCTTCTCCGCCATCCAACGCTGCTGGCGCTAGTGGGGCCGCGGTTCAGACTAACCCACACGGGCAGAAAAGACCTGATTCTCATTCAAATGAGCTTCCACCCCAGCCCTGAAAGGCTGTTCTCTAGGAGCCTCTGGGGAATGTGTCCCCCTCCCCACCAGCCCCAGACGCTGCCTTTCAGGCTGGGCAGCCAGTGAAGGGCTGGCAGATGGGCAGGGAGCTAGTTTTGTCCAGGGCCCAGGGCCCTGCCCCCTCTCCAAAGCAGACAGAACCGATAATGTCTGAAACGCACAAGCCCCCGTTGGAAAACGTGCTGAGACTGGACCTGGAAACGGAGCACTTGGAACCCAGGCAGAGTACAGAGAGAAGCAGTGTGCAAACTTTCCAGGCTCAGCAATCACAGCACTCCACCCACCCAAGAGTGTCCTGGTCAGTGAGGAGACTCTGGCCCTACAACCCAGAGCCACCCTGACCTCTGACTCAACCCCCAACCCCTTGCCACCAACTGGGGAAATTCAAGCTAGATCCTCTCCTGGAAGGAGCAGAACAGAGAACAGGCAGAAGTACTTCAGCCCATTTAGGCCTGGCCCTGCCCCAGACAAGCCCCGACAAGGCCCCAAGGTTTCAGCCACAGTAGACAAGGCCAGCTGTCTGCACCACCCATTCCCTGGACTAAAAACCTGTGGCTGCAAGCTGCCCCACGTAGTCACCTGCTGTCCTCCTCCAAGGGACCTATCTGGGCAACACACCAGGGCAGCCCCAAGGGGAGGTGTCCCACTTGAGTGGCTCGGCCGCCCCCCTTTCACTCACACCCATGACGTTCCCCAGGCTACCAGGCTCCTCTCTGGCATCCTTGTTCCTGGGGCTACTTTTCCTATCCGCTCAAGCTGGCCTCCCAGCAGTCACATATGCGAAAAAGACCAGAAAGGGCAGGCGGGGAGACTGGAAGGTGGAAAGGTATAAAACGTGATAGGTGGACAGCAGACATACAACTTGAAGAATAAATCACAGTGCGCTGCGCCATGAGACCGCCCCTCCCGTCTGCCCGCCCACCCCACCTCCTCCAGTCTCTGCAAGGAGGTCAGTGGCCCTCAGGGCCCTGGAGAGGCACCCGGAGTCCTCGGGCTTGTGGAATCCATGTGCATTGCACACTGTGTCGCTGGCCACACACACAACAGGGCTTGGTTTCCCCAAACATTGCTGTGTCAAGGAGTCAGGGTGCTGAGTGTGGTGGCAAAGGCGGCAGTCGTATTACAGGGGAAAGGTTCACACGGAGGATCCGCTGAGCCTGCTGCCGCACCTCGTCATCTGAGGCCAGTCTGTCCAGCTTGATGGCCCTGAACTTCAGCAGCCCTGCTGTTCCAGGTCCGAGCTGCACCTTAGGGGATCGGGGCCCAGGCCGTGTTCTCTTGCGGGGAGAAAGGTCCTTTGCTTCCTCTGTTCTTTTCCTCTTCTGCCCCACAGTCTCAGGGCAGCTTTTCCGGCTCCTCCTTGCAGTCCTGCCCTGAATAGACCCTTTTGGCCTGCCCCTGCCCCTGGGCTGGGTCCGAGCCACCTTTGCCTTGGCTCGCACAGCCTTGGCCTTGGCCCTGGCCTGCACTTCTCTGGCCTTGGCCCTGGCCTGCACTGCTTTGGCCTTGGCCCTGGCCCGCACTTCTCTGGCCTTGATCCGAGCTGCCTTAGCCTTGGCCCTGGCCTGCACAGTCTTGGCTTTGGCCCGGGCCTGGGTGGCTGTGGCCTGTGTTTGAGCCACCTTGGCCTGGGCACAGGCAGCTTTGGCCTGAGCCGCTTTCGTGCCCAGAGCACCGCCATCTTTCACTCGTGGGCCACCGAAAGACCCAGTGACTTTGCAGGTCTTGCTCTGGAGCCCAGCGCCTTGTCGGGGTCCAGACCTGGGGCCTCTTTGAGCCAGACACTTGGAGCCCTTGCTTGTGGCTTTTCTGGGAGCTTTGAGCTGGGCATTCCCCAGCCTCTTCCCTGGACCTTTCCTCACCTTCAGGGGGGAGTCCCCAAGTGACAGCTGCAGTGATTGCGCCTTGGGTTTGGCATCCAAGCAGGCCACAGGAGTTTTGATGGGAACTAGGGCCTCAAGGACAACGGAGAGTCGCATGGCAGGGTAAACACCTGGGTAGAGGTGGGTGGGAAAGCCCACCGCCGCACCCTGGGCACGGCCGGCACTTGATTGCTTCAGGGAGCTCAGCAGCAGGTTGGTGGTAGCATGCTTGGCGAGGCCTGGGGTGGACGCTTTGGCCAGCCTGCCAGACAGTGGCATGGGGAGCAGCGTGGCCCGGCCCGCAGGCAGCCGCACGGCAGTTTGGGGAGCACTGGCTGGAGGTGATGTGGCAGCTGGGGTGGGGGCACGAGCCTGAAGTTTTGTCTGGCTTGGAGGGTTGGCTGTGCACGAACTATAGCCATAGACATCGCCGCTGCGCAGGATAGTAGGCTGGAAGCCATCATCCCGCAGGCCCTGCAAGAAGGCCACAAGCTGGGCCTCAGTGGCACTGAGATCCTGGCTCATGGGGTTGAAGACAA
>NW_011494876.1:16266379-16268349 GCF_000754665.1 Bison bison bison | reverse complement strand
GAAGACAAGCAGCGCTTCCTCCAAGGCCTTCTTCCCCGCCGTGGAGATCCGTGACCAGGAGTGCACAGCTTTCTCCTCCACATGCTGCACCACCACGCTCATGGCATTAGGCACTACAGGTCTGCCTGGGGATCCACAAACCAGCAGCTGGCACCTCCAAGGCAAGAGGAAGAGAGTCAAGAAGGGCACCATGAGAGGGGCCAGGACAGACAGGTCAATCAGGGCCAGCATTCATAACATCCATGGACACACAGGGGCCTGGTCAGAGTGAGACAAACACTCCATAGAGCAAAACCTCAAGCTTTTCCACGTACCAAGGTGAAGCGTGCGTTGGGAGGTAGGCGGTGAACTCACATGGGTCAAACAGCTTCTTCAGGATACATGCCCATAATCAGAGCTATCCAACCTACTGCTGGGCCCCTGGAAAGATCTGAGTTTGGCCAAAATCCTAGTACTAAACTCAACACTGGGAATACAGGTAAATACCTCTGTCTGCCAGGAGCCCTGTATAGAAGGCAAGATAGAGATACCCTTAAGGTTCTTGGGACGCACACTGGCATACAGCTCAGCTTGCCAACGGAAGGATTCCTGAGAGGAATATCCACGTGGCATGTGAGTGATGAACATGAAAGGACCACGTGGAGATGGTACAAAAGGGGGAACAGCCAATGCAATGGCTCCGAAATGAGAAAGAGTAGGGCAAACCTGCTGTGACTTGAATCTGTGGTCAGGGCTGGGAGGGTCAGCTGGAAAAGGCAGGGAAAGCAGTGCAGTTCAAGCTTTGAACGCTGCTTGAATGTCAGCCTAAGGGCCCAGACTCACACCCCAAATTCATGACCATTTCTGGCTTTCAGAGTTCCCAGCCAAGGCACTCAGAGGTACAATTCCTAGCACTAGAGCCATGGAGAGCAACCCCAGAGAAAGAGCCAGCCTCTCCTTCAACAGAAAGGAAAAAGATGATGAGTAGCAGGTACTAATAAATTATCTCTAGACAATCAAAGGACTTGAGTTTGAGCAAGCTTCTGAAGATGAAGGACAGGGAAGCCTGGCGTGCTGCAGTCCATGAGGTCTCAAAGAGTTGGACACGACTAACTGACTGAACAACAACTAGACAATCAGGCAGCCTGGGGCCAGGCAGCCAGACCAAGAGCACAAAGTCTGACAGTGGGAGCCACAGACTCCAAGTAAGATGCTTAATAAAGTGGGCCCAAGAGATCTGATACTGCCCATTTGGAGCTTCTGGCAAGAACCAAGTTGTCCCAGGCTTCTCTGAAGAAGCTGCAGGCCGTCAATCAGGACTAATAATCTAGCCCAATCCGGCACTGAGGGGTCCCAGAGGGAGCTCCGCAGCTGCACAGGAGCATTAAAAGATCAGCTGGGATCAGGCAGGTCCCTGGAGCCAGAAGGTGCGTCTGTGCAGCTTCCTCCTCCACCCTAATGGAGCAGAAGTTTCAGAACTCCCTGGAGGAAGTGCCCTGGGGCCCTTTGTTTGGAAATATTCTTGGATCCTCAGGTGTCTCAGGCACTTCCCCTCTCCGGAGGCCATTCTCCAAGTACAGTCCCTGTACATGACTTTGGTTCTTTTATTACCCCACCCCCACCCCCGCCAAGGGGGGTAGTTCCCAGAACTGTGAACTGTACAATAAGGATGTTGGGGGTAAATTGGGGCTCTTCCGCCCAGATTGGCCAGGGCCCTTGGGAGGGGTCTTCTGGGCTTTCCAAAAGGCTCCGGAAAACAGAGGCTGCAGCCCGACCCTTGACTTCTCAACTATCCCTGGGGCCGGCAGGGGAAACTGATGACAAATGCGGGACGAGAGCAGCCCTATCCAAGCGGAACCGGGGTAGGGAAGATCAGGGGCCTCAGGTTGGGAGTCCGCGTTCCTGGTGCCCAAGCCGAGAGTTGACGCGGGGGACCTTGGAGGCAGCGAAATGTACGGGTAGGCAGTGGGAGCCCGACCGGGTCGCACAGC
>NW_011494876.1:16262656-16266142 GCF_000754665.1 Bison bison bison | reverse complement strand
TAATGACCCTTGACCCCCCGAGACCCCCGTTTCCCCCAAAGTCTAGGAGCCGGACGAATAGGAACCAGAGACGACTTCCTGGAGGAGGTGGCAGCAGGGACCGCTCTAAACCTTTGGGAGCCTGTGCAGGAGTGTGAGGGGCAGAGGTGCTTTTAGAAGCCTATGGGCAGTCACAGAGGGTGTCTGGATGCTTCATCTGGGCACTGGTTAATAGCCCTCCTCATTCCCCATAAAACCCCAGGATCCTCTGGCTACTCTATGTTTCTCTGCCTATACAGAGGGGTCTGGGCACCCCTAAAGAGAAAAACACTCCATCCTAGGCCTAACCTTGTGCCCCTAAGCACCTCAGGACCTCAGCCCTGGTGGTTGGGGTCCTTTGTGCCTTTAAGCATAGCCAATATATCCAGCAGGAAATGCAAACTCTCCTGCTCCTCTAGTCAATGCTTCTAGTCCCCTTGTGTTGGTAGAGAGAAGGAAATTGTGGGCTCTCAAAGGCCAGGGTTTCAGAGGGTGCAATCAGGAAGTCCCACCTTAGCACTCTCAGTCCCCAACTGTGCGTGAGCCCCATTTCTGCCCCATCCATGGTTGAGAATTAACTGTTCATTCTTAGGACTAATTCAGCCTCACCTTCTGCCCAAGTTCTCTTCCACAGCTTCTCCAGAGCCAGCAGTGTTGCCCTCTGTATGCAACTGGGGCCAGGCCTGTGTAAACAGAATCCACTTCCATGAAGAAGCAGAGCCCAGCCTCCAGGGATGGCTTGGGCCTAGATGTGTCCCGAAAAGAAGATACATCTCTAGTGATGTCCAGTCTACAAGTCAGTGCAAAATGGAGGACAAAAAAGGGTAGGTCCATCCCCAGTCTGTATCCCTTCCAGACATTAGAACTAGGGGAATGGTATGGCTGAGGGAAAGTGGTCTGGGGTCTAGTTCTCTGAGGGGAGGCTGATCCTTCTGCCTCTTGGCACCCAATATATCTGGGATGGAGCTCTCTGGGATCATTCATCAGGACCAAGTCTGACTTGACCTAGACTCTGGTGGATGCTGACTGGGATCAGATGAGATGAGGTTGAAGAGACTTCAGGGTCATCCCAGGATCCAGCCCTTGCTTTCCACTTGGCATCTTTTAGCTATTTATTTGGCTGTGTCAGGTCTTAGCTGTGTCTTAGTTGTGTCAGGTCTTAGCTTTGTGTCCGGCACACAGGATCTTCGTTGTGTCATGCTCTTGTTGTGGTGCATGGACTCTCTGGTTATGGCACATGGGCTTAGTTGCTCTGAGGCATGTGGGATCTTAGTACCCTGAGCAGTGATTGAACCTGTATTCCTTGCTTTGCAAGGCAGATTCTTAACCACTGGACCACGAGGGAAGTCCCTCCATTTGGCATCTTTTCTAGCCCTGAGTGATGGCCCCTAGACCCATATCCACCAAAGCAGAGATGTGGTGAAGATCTAGATGTGAAGGAGGCCACTGGTCTTGAAGGGATCACCCCAGGAGGGAGTCTGTGTGCCAAGGAGGAAAGCTAAGGCTGGGTCTTGAGGAGCCGCTTCCTAGGGTGGGAGAGGAAGCAGGGCCTGTAAAAGACTCCAAGAGACAGAACAAGAAACAGGAGAAAGCCAAGGTCACAAGGGGTGAAGCTTTGAAGATGCCAGCAAAATTTCAGTTACGAAAAAGATCACAGAGCCCCTCCCCCATTTTTTATGGTGTGCCCTGGTGACTTTGGCAAGACCAAGTTTTGAGGACCAGTGGTAGTAGATATAAGGTTGACGTTAAGGCAGTGGAACCTGTAAGAGAAGATGACTTCAAGAGTTTGATTGGAAGGAAGGGGACACTGGAGGGACTTCGGGTGCTGGGAGGGAGCTAAAGGTAGGACGCTTTCATGTGCTTAATTGCTGGAAAGGAGAGGGGGAAGAGGCCTGGAAAGGGAATAGTGAGAAATGTGAGAGGGTGTGCAGGAGAGTGTGAATACTCTGAGGAGGAAGGTACCAGTGGTTTGAGTGAGGAGCATGTTGAGAGAATGGAGTGGGAGGATGGAAGCCTTCTACCAGGATCTGTAACCAGCCTTGGCACCATTTCCCTGCCGGCCCTCTAACTTCATCTGCCAGGCCCTGAAAGGGACTGAAGACTCTCTGGTTGTGGAGAAGGCAGGCTAAGGTATTCATGCCCCGGAGCTCCTCTCAGCCCATTTCTGATGGAGGTTTGAGAATCAGTACCTTAGCAACCCTTGCTCTGATTGGAACAATAATGTGAGGCCCATGTTCTGTGCTGGCTCCCAGAGTCCCCAGCAGGATTTGGTCCCTGTTGCCCAGAGTGGGAACTTGTTTGACACACCCTTAATTGGCTGGTTTCCCTGTCTTCTTGCCACTTCTCTGCTGGCGCTTCCTGTCCTCATTGCCCACATTAACTATGTGCATTTGTGTCTCAGTCTCCAGGTGTGCTTCTGGGGAAAATGAGGCAGACTGTTTATAAAATAGGGACAGGATGGTAGCAAGCACAAACATCCATGAGGACCTCTGCTCTTAGGTGACCACTGACCTGTACAAATGGGCCCCAGCTCACAGACTCAGCCAGTACTCTTAATGCTGAGAAGATAGGATGAGCCAGGGTCTGGGTCTAAGGTAGGTCGGCCTCTGTCACACCAACTTGCTTTGGCCTGACCCCCGAGTTGGCTAGAGGCAGGCACAGGACCGTGAGGATGGACAGTCACAAAGTGCCTTGGGTCCCAGAGTAGCCCAGGCCTTAGGCCCCACGGAATAAGCCCAGAGTGACCTGACTGGGAGGTCTGTGGCCTCTGACTCTTCATCCTTTGCTCAGTTACACTCCCCCACACAAACTGTCCCCACCCAGACCTGTGGAAGGGCCTGTCAAGTACTGAGGGTGGCACCTTCTGCTTCTCCACCCACGGCTAGCCTCGATGTGCATCAGACAACCTCTTCTGTGCCCTGTCCGAGCTTGGGGAAGGGAGACCCAGCCATTGCCCCCGCCAAGTCCCAGGCCTTTCCCTAAGAGGCCTCAAGGGGGCGCCGCCGCAAAGCCTGTCGTGGGCTCTTAAGAGCGCAGTAGCGGTGGGCGGGCGCCGGCTCCCTAATTCCCCAGGTTCTCCCGGTCGGACCCTTCGCGGGTGCTCCCAGGCTGGGTCCCGCTCAGAACCGCCCGCATTCTACACGTGTCGTGAGGCCCATCGCCGCTTCCTTTCTCCCCGCTGCCCGAGCTCGGACCCCAAATCCTGGGCAGGCCCAGTGTCCACGTGTCCGTCTGTCTGTTCACCCGTGTGCCGGTGACCATAGGTCGGTGCGCCCTGCTCCGGCCACGGCAGGTGCAGGGTTAAAGCAGGGGGAAGGGTTTCCCGAGTCGCGAGGGGGGACGAGGGGCGGACCCCGTCCAGCCCCGCCCCGCGCCGGAGCAGAGCCTGAACCCCGCCGGAGCCCGGCCTCAGCCCCAGCCAGAGCCGGCACCAGCGGAGCCAGAGCCGTGGACCCTGCGCCCGGCGGC
>NW_011494876.1:16243862-16262503 GCF_000754665.1 Bison bison bison | reverse complement strand
CCGTTACCCGAGCTGGAAGTTTGGGGCCAGGAGGCCCTGGCGCCAGGGGTCCTAGGAATATGGCCCCCCTTGGAAAAGGAGAAGACTGGGAACTTGGGGGTCTGCTGTAAAGTCCAGCTATCCATTTCTGCTGGCAACGCCCTGGACTCAGGGAACCTAGAGTGCAGTGCTCCTAGGTTCCCCAAATCACCCTCCTCCCCTTTCCGGACATCAGGTCCCCGGGGACCGGGCATGGGCAGACCCCTGAGGACAGACCTTGAATTGAAATGTGGGACTCTGGCCTCCAGCCCCTCCCCTCCCGGTTCCAGGACCCTGATCTTGGTCTTTTGTTGAGGAATGGATGGACTCAATGGGATGATTCTCAAACGGGATGTAAGGATACCGAGTCTGATCTTTGGCAGTAGGTGGGAGACCCCAGTGGCTGTCCAGAGCACCCTGGAAGCCAGTAAGGGGGAGGGTCCAGTCTAACTCCACCGATGCAGAGCACCAGGGTGTGGACTGTTGAGGGGAAGGGAACGGGGCTAGTGTGGAAAGTCCTATTCTAGTTACTTTACCTCCCACCTAGACCTAGATTCAACCAGGGAGCGGCTAGGTGAGGGCAAGGTATGGGAGGAGAGTTCCTCAAGCCCCAGAGGAAGCGCGGAAATTGCCTGGGTAATTGGGAGACTGCCCTCCTTCCCACTCCGGGAGGGAATCCACAACAGTGTGGTAGCCAGTGGGGGTGGGTCCTCCCTCTGCTTTTCCCAAGCAGTTTGGGGCCAGGGTGCTCATCAGTATCCTGGGGGGCTGGTCAGTGGCTCTGACTCTTCATTTTCCATCTCTTCTGTAGGTGAAGACCAAGTCCCTGGACTGGCCCCACACTCCCTTATAGCCCCCTTAGAGTCAAGATGAGGCCCCATCATGCCTTTCACTGAGGCCTGCAGCCTGAGCAGATAGCATGGCCTGCCACTATAGGTGAACACCATGGCTACAGGAGGAGGCCGGGCCTTTGCTTGGCAGGTGTTCCCACCCATGCCCACCTGCCGGGTATATGGCACAGTGGCGTTCCAGGATGGGCACCTGCTTGTGTTGGGGGGCTGTGGCCGGGCTGGACTGCCTTTGGACACTGCAGAGACATTGGATATGGCCTCGCACACGTGGGTGGCACTGGCGCCCTTGCCCACTGCCCGGGCTGGCGCGGCTGCTGTGGTACTGGGCAAGCAGGTGCTAGTGGTGGGCGGTGTGGATGAGGGCCAGAGTCCAGTAGCTGCTGTGGAGGCCTTCCTGGCTGACGAGGGCCGTTGGGAGCGTCGGGCCACTCTCCCTCAGGCTGCCATGGGGGTTGCAACTGTGGAGAGAGGTGAGTCGCCTCCCAGGGAAGATCTGTCAGGTGCCCCAGTAGCCTCCATTCTTTCCTGACTTGGTCCCTTTACCTTCAGAGGCTGGGTGGGAGCTGTACATTTTGCCTAGGTGCTCTGGACATGGATTTGCCTCCTGTAGCCTTCCCTACCCAGCTTTGAGCTGGGCCAGCAGCAGGCTTGACTGAGTTTTCCAGCTGTGAGGTGGGACTCAGAGCCCTGGCTAGCCGCCAGCATGACGGGAGGGCCAGGCCGCCTCCCTGCCCCATTCCTCCTCTCTGAGAGACCAGAAGGGGTGGCCCAATAGCTCCCATAGTTATAAATAGTCTGGGAGGGGAGGAGGGGACCAGGGCCTTGGCTCAGAGCCCAGCGAGTGCTTAAATTCCTCGCGCCACACAAACCTGGGAGATGGAGATGGACAAAAGCCAAGCTGGCCTGGAGGCAGTTGCCATGGAAGCCCTTAGCTGACTGGCCATCTCCCCGAGGCCCTCAGACTTGCCCCCAGCTGACTCTGAGGCTGTCACGGGGCAAGAACCTTCTCTAGTGAGAGGACAGGGTACAAAAGTGCTCGCAGGAGGCTCGTGGACAGGACCCTCATCCTGCAGGCCCAGGCTCCTTCTCCCAGTCCCCCAGCTGATCCCACACCCTCTCCCCAGTCTGAGCTCTCTGTTTAACAGATCTCCATATGGCCCCCACCCCTGGCTTAAACCACTCCCCTCCTTCCCCCATGGTAATTCCCACCTTGTGGCCTCCAGGTCTGACCACGGTCCTGCTTGGATGCCAGACTTGGTTGCCATAGCGTCTCCAGGGAGACGGAGACAGATTATAATTAGATCAACTGCCTCCTGCTCTTCACTTGAAGAGGGCCTGGCCAGAGTGGGGATCCCAGCTCTCCCAGCCCCCACACCACGAAGGCAGAAGGGTTTCTGCTGCTAGAGAGGGGTACCATAAATAGGTGTGCCCCAAGCCACCCCCAGGCCTGACCAGGGCAATTGTCAGGGTGGAGGACTGTGGCCAGGCCCAGGGATAGTCTGTGTTACTCTTTTCTCTGCAGATGGTATGGTGTATGCACTGGGGGGAATGGGCCCTGACACGGCCCCCCAGGCCCAGGTTCGGGTGTATGAACCCCGCCGGGACTGCTGGCTGTCACTGCCCTCGATGCCCACACCCTGCTACGGGGCCTCTACCTTCCTGCATGGAAACAAGATCTATGTCCTGGGTAAGGACCTGGGGATGTGCCAAAGTGGTTTGAAGTCCAGAAGCTTCAAATTTATCCCTATAGGTTAGTCTGGAATGGTGGGACAAGAGCAGCTTTGTTGGGTTGAGTCAGGGTTGCTCTGAGGCTCTTTCAGTGGCCCTGCTAAGGCTGGAAAACCAAAGCCCAGTGCCTAAGGATCTTTGGGGTTGATCCATGCTCTGGTATGCACACAGCTGGGTATGGGTGGCTGGGGCGGGCAGTGGTAAAGGCTCAGCAACCTGGTAAAAGAAGGGCCTGCCAGGCCCACCCTGACTAGGGCCGCCTCCCAGGTGCCCCAATTCCATTGGCAGGGGGCCGCCAGGGCAAGCTCCCAGTGACTGCTTTTGAGGCCTTTGATCTGGAGGCCCGTACCTGGACCCGACACCCAAGCCTGCCCAGCCGCCGGGCCTTTGCCGGCTGTGCCATGGCCGAAGGCAGCGTCTTTAGCCTGGGTGGCCTGCAGCAGCCCGGGCCCCACAATTTCTACTCCCGCCCACACTTTGTCAACACTGTGGAGATGTTCGACCTGGAGCATGGTGAGCAGTGGTTGGTGTGGGATACCCTCCCACTCTCCATGGGATGGAGGGGTGCAGAGTGCGTGAGGGGGCTAGCCCTCACCTCCTCACCTCTCCTGCAGGCTCCTGGACCAAGCTGCCCCGCAGCCTGCGCATGAGGGACAAGAGAGCTGACTTTGTGGTCGGCTCGCTTGGGGACCACGTCGTGGCCATTGGGGGCCTTGGTAAGTCTCTGTGGGGCTTGGGATAGGAGGGGAGCCCGAGACAGGAAGCAGTAGCCCTCCGCATGAGCACCACCTCCTGCCCTTCTCTAGGTACTCCAGGGGTCAGGACTTTATGAGTTTTCCTTTCCCAACCAGTCAGTGGGTAGTCTACCTGGCTCAGCCTTTGGGGTGTCTCTCAGCACCTAACTGTGGGTTCTGTAGCGGCAGGGGCCCAGAAGATAGAAACAGGACAAATGACCACTGAATGAATGGAGAAGTAGGAATGTGAATGAATAGATGAATGAGTAATGAAGTGGGGGCAACGGGTAGCAAGGCCTTGGGTATCCCATCCTGGGGCAGCGTATGCTGGGCCATGCTGTGGGCTCAGGGAGCAAACGAGCTACAGCCGCTGCAGCCTGTGCCCTTTACATGCTCTGTCTCCTTCTGGCAGGAAACCAGCCGTGTCCCCTGGGCTCTGTAGAGGGCTTCAGCCTGGCACGGCGCCGCTGGGAGGCACTGCCAGCTATGCCCACAGCCCGCTGCTCCTGTTCTAGTCTGCAGGCTGGGCCTCGGCTGTTTGCCATCGGGGGTGTGGCCCAGGGTCCCAGTCAGGCTGTGGAGGCCCTGTGTCTGCGCGATGGGGTCTGAGTGCCTGATGGGACCTGTCCACAGGAGCAGTTCTGTGCCAGGAGCAGGTGTCTGTGGTTCCTTTCGCTGCTGAGAAAGCTCACTGTGGCTCTGTGGGGTGAGGGAGGCACAGGCCGGGGCACTTGAGATGCTGCCCCTGGGCTGTGGGGGTGGCCTTCATTTTTAGCACAGGACACACAGACCCTTCGACCTACCTTTACTCCCATCCATTCGTGGACCATGATGCCCAGCTCCACCCTTGCTCTGGAAATTACTGGGCCTCTGACCAACTGGGAAGTGGGAGAGGGCAGAGTTGGCCTCCTGCCCCACGGCTCGGTGCCTGCCTGGAGTTGATCAGGCCCACCCCAATGGCTATTCCTGAAAACTCTTCGCTGTCAGCCTGCCTGGAAGGCCCCCGTAGACCCAGAAGAGTTCAGAGAGGGCGGGAACACAGAGGGGTGTAGGCGTCGATGTGGGGACCTCCAGAGGGCCAGAAGAACATTGACTGTGGGCCCTTCACACTGCTGGCTGTGTGACCTCGGGCAAGTCACTTCACCTCTCTGTGCCTCAGCATCCTCATCTGTAAATGGGGACCTCGGGGACCTTCCTGCCCTGCCTACCTCACAGGGCTGTTGTGAGGACCCGGGGGTTCAGATGTGGAAGTAAAAGTGCTGCTAACTCCGGCTTGTGGCCTCTGCTGTGGACTCCTATGTTATCCCTGTGTCCCTGGCTCTCTTCTGGGGACCTCAGTTTTCCTAGGGATGAGGGTCTAGAGGAGCCTTTAGGATCTGGCCTCAGCCCTCAAAGGGTTCTGGTGTGTGTCTCAGCCCCACCAAAGCCTGCGCTCCTCTTCTGTGACTTGGATGACCACCCTCTCCCACTGCCCTGGGTGTTAGAGCTCACAGAACAAATACCATAGAATTAAGATGATCTCCAGATCCATGTCACACAGCATCACCTCCGTGGTGGGGGTGGGGGTCCAGTGGGTGTTGGGTCCCTCTGTACCAACTGTGGGGAAGCTGTCTCTTAGGCATGGCAGTGTGGCCACTCACCAGATGCCCTGGAGGCAGTAGCCTCCCAGAAGAAGCAAAGCTGCCAGCCCTGGCCTCCTCCTCCACTCTTTGCTGCCCACCAGTAGGGACTGCCGACTCTGCTTTCCCTGCAACCATACTGATTGCAGGAGGTTCATGGTTGGGTTTGTGGCCAGAACGGATTTGGGGTCCTGGAACCCACATGCTGTGTCCAAGGTAACCCTCATGGACCGTTAGCCTGGGCTGTTAGCACAAGGTGCCACGGCACAAGCAACAGAGGAGGCAGGCGGAGGGCCCATCTTACTGTTCTCCAGCCTCTGAGACCTCTCGGGCTGCAAGCACAGACCTCTGGGTCAGCCATCCTTGTTTAATGTTCTGGACCAGTTTAGACACTCAGAGACCCCAGCGTGAAGATAATGCTGTAGCAGCTTGGGTCTGGGGATCCCCGGGAGGTCAGGCAGTGGGTCGGTGACTGGGGTCTGGGGGCCCATGTTGTCGCTGCCACAGTGGCCACCCCGGGATGGCTGGCAGAAATTCTGCTGGTAGGTGGTGTTAACGCGGAGAGGCTGGATCTGCACAAAGTGGACAAGGCGCTGGGGGAGGTCCCCGAGTCCTGGCCCTGACCGGAATTCGGTCTGGTAGGAGGATTCGAGGGGCCGCGGCTGGCGCAACTCCAGTTCACAGGGTGCCCAGCGCAGGAAGGTATGCTGCTGCCACAGGCGCTCCAAGTCTTTCCGCCTTCCGATTCCCTGCAGCAGGCAGTAGGGGCCCTTCTCAACGGTACGGGCCCTTAGCCCACAGTCTTGGCACCAGGTGATTCCTTGGGCCCCTCCTATACCCCAGCAGGCCTGGTGATGCCTGGCCTCCCTGGCCTGTACCCCAGACTCTTTGAACTGCATCCCAGACATGCCTTCCATTCCAGAGTGAATGGAGCCCCAGAAAGTCAGTGGCCCTAGGATATTTGCACATTTTCAGGCAAATGTGGAGGAAGCCAAAGCAGAGGGACCTCTGTTTGGGGAATGGCTGTTTGCCAGAGGAAAGAGGTTATCAGGCAGACAAACACTCCTCTGGATAAAGGAGCCTGCTCTGCCCACCAGGTCTTATCCCCTCCACCCTACCTCAATTTCAACCTAGGCTGGAGGGCTGCCCATTGTTCTTCCTCTCTCCAGCACTCACCTTATCGAAGGAAGTGCGGTTGTCATGCTTGGAGAAGAAGTGTTGCTGTGGTGGCTCCTTGAAAGACAGAAAGAAAGAGGGTGAATGGGGGAAAATGATGCTTAGCTGTCCCTAATATGCTATTTGAAGGTCCCATAATGGAGAGAAGTTGCCAGGAGCCACCACCCCTAAACTGCCAACACCTTGAAAAGGCAGATACAAATTAAAGCAACAGCTTATTCCTGGAACATCTCATCCCAGCACTTGCCCTCGAAGCAGAAGCCTTTGGGGTCTCTGATTGAGAGAGGGGCTGAGGCATCTTACCGGACATCCTTCATCAGTGGGGCAGCACTTTAAGTTTCACACCGGGCCTTTAACCCTAGATCGTTCACGACTAGGCTCCAGCTCTCTCCTCTTTTAGTGTCTCATCAGTGACCCAGGCTCTTGGCCCTAAATATTATACTACCTGGAAACTGACATTTTTCTTGATAGCTTGAGCTCTCTCCTGAATTTCAGACTAATTAGCCAACTGCCTGCTCCATATTTCCATGTAAATGTCTAACAGACATCTCCAAACACATGTCTTGGTTCTGGATCATTTCGCAAAACCACCCCACTGACAGGCTCCCCCAGCTCAGGTCATGGCAGTTAGATCTTGCCAAACACCCCAGAGGCCGCTTGATTCTTTTCTTTCATACCCTGAATCCAGTGGGCCAGGAAATCCTATTGATACTTCCTTCAATATGTACCCAGATCAGACTACTTCTCATCATGGCCACTGCCTTCTCTGGTCTAAGCCACATTCTTCTGATGCCTGAATACTGCAAGAGCTTCCCACTTGGTGTCCCTGCTTCCAGCCTTGCCCCTCCAGCCTACTGTACTCTTAGCAGGTAAAATAACTCTTAATATGTAAGTCAGATCACACTCCTGGTTTGCCAAAAATCAATAGTTTCTCAAGTTTATAAAAGTCAAAGTCATCATAGTGGTCCATGAGACCCACATGATATTGATTTCTTCACTACCTCCAGCCACACTGCATCCTCACTGCTCCTCAAACACTCTAGCTACTTCCACCTCAGACCTTTGAACTACCTCTTACTTCTGCCTGGGACTCTTCTCCTGGCTGGCCATGACTCCCTCTCACCTGTTACTTGGGAGGCTTTCCTTGACCACTAGAGTTCCATCGCCCCAACCCTGCATTTTTCACCTTCTAACACATTGTATGACTATGTATGTTGCTATTCATCTGATGCCCCTGACTAGAACACAAGTGCCTCATGGGTAAGGTCTGTCTTACTCACATCTGTAACTCCAGCACCGAGCTTGGCACTGTGCTCAATACATATTTGCTGTTAAATCAATGAACAAGGACAGGGACTCCCTGGTGGTTCAGTGGCTAAGATTCTGAGCTCCCAAGGCAGGGGGCCTGGGTTCAATCCCTGGTCAGGGAATGAGATCTCACATGGGAACTAAGAGTTCTCATGCCACAATTAAAGATCCCACATGCTTCAGTGAGGGGCTTCCCTGGTAGCTCAGCTGGTAAAGAATCCACCTGCAACACAGGAGACCCCGGTTCAATTCCTGGGTCAGGAAGATCTGCTGGAGAAGGGATAGGTTACCCACTCTCGTATTCATGGGCTTCCCTGGTGGCTCAGCTGGTAAAGAATCCACCTGACAATGTGGGAGACCCGGGTTCACTCCCTCAGTTGGGAAGATCCGCTGGAGAAGGGAACAGCTACCCACTCCAGTATTCTGGCTGGGAGAATTCCATGGACTGTATAGTTGCAAAGAATCTGACACGACTGAGTGACTTTCACTTTCACATGCTTCAATAAAGATCAAAGGTTTTTTGTTTTTAGTAAGATCTTTCATGCTGTAAGACACAGCACAGTCCAATAAATAAATGGTTTTTTAAAATAATATTATTTTAAAAAAGAACCTACTATATAGCACAGGGAACTCTAAGTAATACTCTGTAATGACCTATATGGGAATAGAATCTAAACAGTGGATATATATACGTGTGTAATGGATTCACCTTGCTGTACAGCAGAAACACAACATTGTAAATCAACTATACTCCAATAAAATTATTTTAAAAAGATTTTATAGATTTTTTTTGATGCACCACATGGCTTGTGGGGTCTTTGCTCTCCAACCAGAGATTGAACCCCGGGCCCTCAGCAGTGACAGCATGGAATCCTAACCACTGGACCACGAGGGAATTCCAAGACTTTATAGATCTTAATACACACAAATGGGAAATTTGAATGAGAGAGGTGAATTACATCCGTGTCAATGTCCTCATGGTGATAGTCTATTATAGATTTGCAAAATGTTACCACTGAGGAAACTGGGCGAGTCATAAAAGGGATCTCTCTTTACAACTTCTTCCAACTGCCTATGAATCTACAGTCATCTCAATAAGAATTTCAATTAAAAAATCTGGGGGTCTGGGGTATATTCCAACTGCCCCCTCCCCCGATTCTTCCTGCATCTCTATTCTTAGCTATGGAACTGTACACAGCCCTAGAATGTGGATGCCTCGGCTGTTGAAGGCAGCTCTGACTTTGGAAACTCACTATTCTTACAGTGACAGGATAATCTATCAACTCCCACTGACTTGAGTTTTATTCTCACAACTGTGGGAGCCTGGTGAAAAGTGCAGTCATTTCCTCTCCGCCCAGGCAGTTCAGAGTATTCTTGTCCCCAAGGAGAATTTCACCTGCATCTTTGCTTCTAAACCACCAAGGGCTCCTTTTCCACTCGGGTAGTAAAGCCCATGGCCTCTGAGCAGGTAGGGCTTGGGCTAGGATACAAGCTGAAGAGCCCTTGGGGGAGAAGTAGGTTTCCTGGATGGGTCAGTGTTTGCCTGTGGGAGGGCTAGGAGGCCCTGTGGAGGCTGAACAGCATGCAGTTAGGGGGCTACTGAGTTGGGGGGGTGGAGCTCTGTGGCAGACTGAGGTGTGGTGGGGATGGGGCAGAGACAGGGACACACAGCAATCACGGTATGACAGGACCTGCCTCCAACCATGAGGCCCTGGCATTCTGGTCTGACCTGGAGAACAAATAAGCCCAGGATTACACTTCCCAAGAGTCAGGCAGGTGAAGGCTAGAAATAAATTAATCTGCTTTAGAAGAAAAAAAGAGTAAAAAGAAAAAAGAATTTTCTTGCATCTGAATGACAAAATTCATATCTGCCCCAAACTAAAGGTAAATGGATGCCACATATTGGAAAGGTTTTCAACAAGAATAGCTGCAGTCAGCTAGCTGACACCTGGTATCTCTCAGCAAATAAGGGGGAAAAAAATGTGCACCTTCCCAGAGCAGTTCCACTAATTAAAACAGCTTTAGATCTAGAGTCAGGAGACCTGGCATTTGTACAACCTAAAGCCCAAGACACATAGATCATGCTATTTGGGGTTGATGATAATGCCAGCATATAACTAGTCTTGACTTTAATCAAAACAGGTCCCCAAATATGTCCCCTACTCTGTTCTTGGGGGGACAGGTTGAGAGGACATTCAGGTCTTTGGGATGAGAACTACCGCTGAGGGCTACTACAGACACCAAGCAGGACGTGCCCAGGTTGCCTCTGTCCCCGCGCTGCCCAGATCTCATCATTCTCTCGGGGGAGGTGGCTCCAGACTGGCAGTCTGGAGTCGCATTTGGGCCTGGCTCAGTATGCAGTGACAGACAGCCCTTCCAACTGAGCACGGTGAGGAAGCTCAGGCTCTGCGGCATGGCAGACTCCAAGACCCTGCTCCTGGCCTGGGAAAGCAATTTGTAGCGAATCCAGATGGCAGAGCGAGTAGGACCTGGCTGGAGGCCGGAAGCAAGAAGCTGCAGTGGGCGGGGCAGGTTCCAGGCACACCTCCAGGTCCCTCCCTCCACCCTGCTCTTTCCCAGGAGTCTGATGTGAACTCAGTTCTCACCAGGCTGACTTCCCTCAGACCTGAAAGGAAGCCAGAGAGGAGATGGAGGAGAGGAAGGAGATCTTTCTTCTCTGGGCTCCCTTTCAGGACAGCCCTCCCTTGCCTGTGTCTTACCACTTCTCTCAGGATGGCCCTCTCCACAGCACTCTCTCCTGGGTTCTAGAAGCCATGCCTTCCTCTTGCCCCTTCAGGCCCAGCAGTACTGGCCACTTGGTTGTTACCACTCTGTGAGACTGCCTTCCCCTGAAGCCCCCACACCTACCCCTGTATATGAATGCACTCCTGAGTGCTCCCGTTTTGAGTGGGCTTTTTGCTGTTGGGCCACTCACTGACGCTCAGCGCTCTCTCCTTGTCTCTAGGCCTGGAAGCATGGAGGGCATAGGAGTCCAGCACCCCTCTCCTGTTATCCGGGAGCCTCTTGCAGCCACTCTAGGCCACTTCTGCCATCACTCCTACCAGTCCTCCTTGATCACACATGGAGGTGAATGTGTGCATGCGTGTGTGCTAACTAAATTGCTTCAGTCGTGTCTGACTCTGTGTGACCCTATGGACTGCAGCCTGCTAGGCCCCTCTGTCCATGGGAGTCTCCAGGCAAGAATACTGGAGTGGGTTGCCATGCCCTTTTCCAGGGAATCTTCTCGACCCAGGGATTAAACTTGGGTCTCCCACCTTGTAAGCAGATTCTTTACCTTTGGAGGCACTAAGGAAGCCCATGGGGGTGGATCCCTGCCACTTTTCATGCTGTTCTCCTGATCAGAGGAGGCTTCCTTCTCATTCCTGAGCCCCTGGACTATGAGGCTGACTGTAAGCTAGGCCACTGACTTTTAGGGCATCAAGGAATTCATGCTGAAGGACAGTTGTCTGCAAAACTCAAGGCTTACTTCTTGGGTTCTGGAGGCTCTCACTCCATGATCACCCATCCCACCTTGGCCCTGATCCTTCCTCCATTTAGAAACAGCGTGAGCAGCACTGTCCAGCCCAGTACCAGCTCTTATGCACCCTATCAGTCAGGGAAAGATCTGACATTTCAGGGACGAGGGCCCAGGCCTCATGCAAGTCCTGGGGATAGGCTGGACTTGGGTGTCAATTCAGCTGTGGTTGGGCTAAGGATGTTGCTCTTGCGGCCTGAGAGCAGCAGAATGTGGCCCAGCTGCTTGCAGGGCTGCTTCCTACCTGACAGCGCTGCAGGAACACTGCTGGAGGCTGGGGCTTGGCTGCAAGGCGGTATTCTCGAGCACTGTCACTCCTGAATTGGCCTCTGTAGTGCCCATAGAAGCCACTGTTGTGCTGTAACAAGGCAGGCTTGAGGGTGAAGCCCACCCAAAGCCCCCTCCCAAGTCTCAGACTTCCCAGGCTAGAAGCCTTTCCTGGGCTTTCCTGACAGAATAAAAAGAATCAGAGGAGGAGGGACACCCTGGAGAGGAACCAACAGAGGAATGTCTCCATCCATCATTAGAACAGTTGGCCTCAGCTGTGCTGGGCAACTTGGGAGGGTTATGTGTGTAAGCAAAGGATTCCTTCCTTTCTTCTTCTCACCTCCCTCTCTCCTTCTCTCTCTGTCTCCCTTCCCTCCTTTCTCTCCTTCCTCTCTTCCTTCCTCTGTCTCTTTCTTTAGAGCATCCTAATATGGGCTGGCAACCTGCAGCAGTGAAAAGACAGAAAGACCCGGCTCCTGTGAACCTTTCTTCTAGGGAGGAAGTAAGACAAGTGACTAGAGTCAGGAAAGAAAGAACCTGATGACTGGATCCAGAGTGACAGGCAGCAGGGGATAGCATCTCATGACAATGGGGGTGGTACCTGAATGTGAGGAGGAATCAGCCACGTAAGGAGCAGTCAAAGAGCATCCTATGTGTGAGAACTGCAAGTGCAAAGATTCAGAAGGCAGAGAGAGACTTGTGTTGGAAGAACCAAAAAAAAAAAAGAGAGAGAGAGAGAGAAACAACAACAAAAAAAGGCCTTATTGACTAAAAAAGACTGTGAGCAAGACGAAGAGAAGTGAGGCGGTCAGGGAGGGACAGGGCCTGGATTGGATTAGGAATATGGATTCTAAGAGCAAGGGAAGACCTCAGTAATGGAGGGAACCAGATGGGTTCTAAGTTGGGGTGACTTAGGAAGCATTGAGCAGAGTTTTGAGAACAGGGACACTATCTGGTGGTGAGGTCCTTTCCTGAGGGATCTGAGAGGAAGTTTCCTTCCTTGTCCTCCCTGCATTAATAAAGATCACAGGTCCCTGAAGAGCAAAGATTAAATTGATCCATATTCTGCACCTGTTGACAAAGTCATGAACACCTGTTTGTCGCACACTTTGCTATTCTGGGGCGAATAGTGCACCATCTGAAACTGGAACAACGGATGAACTTCCCAAAAGAAGTACTTCACCAAAAGTGGATACTTTTGGAGAGAATTTCAGAGACAAGGACTGGCAGAAGACAGAAATGAGCACCCATCAGGGGTATAAGAAGCTGTATTGTACTGATGTCATGAGGCTTACAACATGGTTGACCATGTCCTGCCAGGGAAGTCCTGTGGCCCGACCTCATTGTTCTCAGCGCTCCCTGGAGAGGATAGTCTGTCTAGCCCACTCCACAGTCACAGCCCTGAGCAGAAAGAACCTGTCCCAAGCTGGCCTCTGGCCATCAAAATAGGCTTCTTATCTTTTCATCCCACTGAGGGCTTAGGTCATCCAACTTGTCTGTCCATCCTTCTACTACTGTCAGACCTTCCTCTCTATTCAGTTTATTTCAACAGTATTTACTGGGCCTTGACTGTATTCCAGGCATGGGACATAGGGCTAGAAGGAAAAAGTCTTTACTCTCAAGATGTTCCCTGTCTAGAGAGCAGTCAAACTACAGAAGTTTGGGAAGATCAAACAAAAGACTGGGAATAAATGGGGTGGCAAAAGGACTAAGAGGATCACCTAATCAAGGCCTGAGACCAGGACACAAGGAAGGGGGCATGGTGTCAGGAAGAATAGGTCAGCTCTAGGGGGCCCACAGAAAGGCAGAGCAAGAATGGGCAGTTGGGGGGTTCTCCTCTAGCCTGGAGGCTAGATAAAACCCTTCTCTCTTTACTCCCTTGAGTCATTCAAATTTCAGGTACTACCCCAGGGCCAGGGGCTAGGATTAATTGTAAAGTGCATTCTTACCCAGGAGCCTACTAAAGCACTTTGCATCTTTCCGGTAAAGGAGCAGAAAAGATAAACTTTCCTCTTGTCTTTTTCAGGCTACTTCTGGAGAAGGAGCATCTCAGCAGGTCAATTTCTTGTTGCTTAGTGACAAAGGGAGGTTGTGACTACACAATGCTCCTGATTGTTGAGGCAGTGCCCAGCCTGCTGCTCTCTGTGTGCTTTCTGCTTTGTTCTTCTCTTTGAGAGAAACCTGCCCCTCAGCACTAAAACCTGCCTCTCAGCTTGGGAGAGTTCTTATATATAGAAACATATAAGGCTTCACAGTGGAGTCTGATGAACTCACAATGAAATAGCAAAGAACATTTTAGAGGCAAATCCTGTATTTTTAAAACTGTAACCATACTGCCAGGGATATAAATTTAGAATACATTTCATGGAGTCAGAAGCAATGCTAAAGGGACTGGTGGCTCTTAGGATAAAAATGCTGCTTCAGAATAAGGCTCCGTCAAGTTCTCAGGAGTTTGTGGTAACCGAGAACAGTAACTGTTGGCAGGTGAATGTTACAAGGTCCCAAGTGAAGGAGGAGAGAGCATAACAGTGGAGCAAAAGCAGCAGCATGAAAATATCTGACACCATGGTTCCATTCCAAGCTAGCCTTAGGCAGATTATCGTCTCCCTCATTTATAACATAGGCATGTGAACATTTCACTCCCTTTTCTAACATGAAGAAGCTGGTGATGAGCCTCTAAAAATGTGCCAGTGAAAAGTTCAACAACGGGAAACACTCAGTAGGGCTTGTGTCATTGGCACAAGCCCTACTAGCCAGAAAATCCACCCTATTAGTATAGTTACTCTGGAGATCCCCTCCCACATGTATTCACAACTACAGGAAGTTCATTGCTATATCTGTATAGGGGAAGAACTATAAAAAGGCTGAATGGTTATCTAGAGCACAATGAGAAAACTGGCCTATAATTACACAATAAAATATTGGAGTTGCCATAAATCGGCTACAGATACTTGAATCCATAGAGATAAATCTTAAAAATGGTAAGTCAAGTAGTTGTAGAGGGAATTCCCTGGCAGTACAGTGGTTAGGAGTTGGCGCTTTCACTGCCAAGGGCCCAGGTTCAATCCCTCATAGGGAACTAAGATCCCACAAAAGGTGAGATATGGCCAAAAAAACAAACAAAAAATTGTATAATTTGACACAATTTGATTTATGTATATACCTATGAAACATAACCACGATCAAGAAGCAAACATATCTTTCACCCTCAACTTTATTTTTGCCCATTGGTATTCCTTCTCTAGGGCATTCATTGGCCTCAGGCAACTGCTGAGGCTAACTGTCTTTCTATTATGATAGATTAATTTGCATTTTCTAGAACTTTATGTAAATGGAATCATTCAGTATGTGTTCTTTTGTGAATTTGTCTTCTCACTCAGTATAATTATTTTGAGAACTATCCATGTCATTGTACCTGTCAGCTGTTTATTCCTTTTTATTGCTTAGTAGTTTTCCATTGTGTAGATGTGCCAAATCTCTCTTCTTGCTCTTTTTTTTAATAATTTATTTTTTTAAATAGGTTTAATCTTTTAATTTTAGGCTCACTGAAAAATGGAGCAGAATGTCCACAGATTTCTCATATACTTTCTGCTCCCACACATGTGTACATTTATTATAAATGCTGATCCAAGATCAACGCATCATTATCACCCAAAGTCCAAAGATTACCTTAGAGTTCACTTCTGGTGAGGTACCTTCTATGGATTTGGACAAATGTATAATATATAATGATGTGTATGCACCATTATATTAGGTTGGTGCAAAAGTAATTGAAGTTTTGCATTGCTGAAAGTTGCCATTTGATATTGGAATACATTTTAAAATAAATGTGGTTGTTATACATCATTTTAATATGTATTTCTTCCTTTATGTGTTTTTGCTAATGACTTATTGTCATTTATTTTATATTTATTTTAGACCAGGGAAATGATGTCAGATAAGAAGCAAATTCGAGCAATTTTCTAACTCGAGTTCAAAATGGTTTGTAAAGCAGCAGACACAAGATCAATGATGTATTTGGCCCAGGAACTGCTAATGAACGTACAGTGCAGTGGTGGTTTAAGAAGATTTGCAAAAGAGACAAGAGCCTTGAGGATGAGGAGCACACTGGTCGGCCATCAGAAGTTGGTAACTACTAACTGAGAGCAATCATCAAAGCTGATCTTCTCACAACTACACGAGAAGTTGCCCAAGAACTCAACATTAACCAATCTATGGTCATTTGGCATTTGGCAAATTGGAAAGGTGAAAAAGCTGGATAAGTGGGTGCCTCATGAGTTGACTGAAAATTTAAAAAAAAATAGTTTTGAAGGGTCATCTTCTCTTATGCTATGCAACAACCACAAACCATTTCTCAGATTGTGACATGTGACAAAAGTGGGATTTTATATGACAACTGGCAACAACCTGCTCAGTGACTGGACCGAGAAGAAGCTCCAAAGCTCTTTTTAAAGCCAAACTTGCACCAAAAGAAAGGTCATGATCCCTGTTTGGTGATCTGCTGATGGTTTAATCCACTACAGCTTTCTGAATGCCAGTGAAACCATGACATTTGAGAAGTATTCTCAACAAATCAATGAGATGCACCAAAACCTACAATGCCTGTGGCAATGGTCAACAGAAAGGGTCCAATTCTTCTCCACAGCACCTGACTGCATGTCACACAAACAATGCTTCAAAAGCTGAACAAATTGGGCTATGAAATTTTGCCTCATTGGCCATATTTACCTGACCTCTCGCCAACTGACTATCACTTCAAGCATCTTGACAACTTTTTGCAGGGAAAATGCTTCCACAACCAGCAGGAGGCAGAAAATGCTTTCCAAGAGTTCCTCAATTCCTAAAGCATGGATTTTTATGCTACAGGAATAAACACACATTTCTTATTGGCAAAATTATGTTGATTGTAATGGCTCCTATTTCAATGAATAAAGATGTGCCTGAGCCTAGTTATGATTTAAAGTTCACAGTCCAAAACTGAAGTAACATTTGCACCAACCTAATAGTATCATACACAATAGTTTCACTGCCCTAAAAATCCTCTGTGCTTCACTTATTCAACCCTCCCGCCCACTGTAGGCCCTGGCAACTAGTGATCTTTTTACTATCTTCATAGTTTTGCCTTTTCCAGAACGTCATACAGTTGGAATCCTGCAGTAGGTAGCCTTTTCAAGATTGGTCTCTTTCATTTAGTAAATAAAATGTATTTAAGTTTCCTCCATGTCTTTTCATAGCTTAATGGATAACTCTTTCTTAGTCCTGAATAATATTTCATTGTCTGGATGTACTACAGTTTATTTATCCATTTACCTACTGAAGATGAAATCTCAGTTGCTTCCAAATTTTGGCAATTATGAATAAAGCTGTTATAAATATCTATGTGCAGGTTTTTCTGCATGCATACATTTTCAACTTTTTTGGGTAAATACCAAAGAGCATGATTGATGGATCATTGGTAAGAGTTAGTTTTGTTTTTTTTTTTAACTCAAATCTGGCTATATTTCACTCCAAAATGCTGTGTATGACTATTATTTTCTGTTTACAGTTGATCTGAGTTCCATTTCATTTGTGGTTATACAAAACTACCTGGCATTCATTGAGCACAGACATAATGACAGGGCAGACAGATGATCCAGAAATGCGGACACCCAAAATAAATGACCCTGGGGTCAAAAATTGGCCTGTGGATACTGATATCCTTCTAAGAACTCAAAAGAGAATAAACTTACTCAAACTGCTGTTCCCTCCTGTTTCTTTCCCAAATTTAATAAATACAATGATACACATAAAAATTATTCTCTCAGCAGAACCTCTTAGACGTTAATGCAAGTCAAATTCTATGACAGCCAACATCAACAGGTCTTTTAATGGAGCTAGAATTTCACACAGTTAAATGCTGCTTAAAGTAAGTGGGCCTACCATTAAAGCTATGTCTGTGGCAGTGATCTGACCTACAATCACTTCAATACACCTTTTCATTTTTATCAGGTAAACCTCTCAGGAGGGGACTATGACAAAGGGGGAAAAAATTCTAAACAATCTACTTTACCTAAGCTCAGTGTGATTCCAACAGTTACTCAGTGTGACTATCACTGCGTTATTTTTCAAGAAATACTGAAAACTTTCAGCAACTACATTCTGTATTTCTAAGGTTCAATGAAGAAGTGAAGTCGCTCGGTCGTATTCGACTCTTTGCGACCCCATGGACTGTAGCCTACCAGGCTCCACCCATGGGATTCTCCAGGCAAGAATACTGGCGTGGATTGCCATTTCCTTCTCCATAAGTTTAGTTTTATAAGAAACTGTCAAAACGTACTCTGAAGTGGCTGTACATTCAGCATTCCCATCAGCAACGGATGAGAGTTCCTGTTGCTCCACGTCCTCACCAGCATTTTGTGTTGCCAGCTTCTGGGTTTTGGCAATTCTTTTTGTTGCTGGGAAAGATTGAAGGCAAGAGGAGAAGGGGGTGACAGAGGACGAGATGGCTGGATGGCATCACCAACTCAGTGGACCTGAGTTTGAGCAAACTGCAGGAGATAGTGAAGGACAGGGAAACCTGGTGTGCTACAGTCCATGGGGGTCACAAAGAGTCAGACATGACTGAGTACTTGGACAACTGGTGCACAGTGGTATCTTTTGTTTATTTATTTTGTTTCTCTAATGACATACACTGTTGAACATTTTTCCTGTTTATTTGCCATCGGTGTATCTTCTCTGGAGAGGTGTTCTATCTTCAAAGTTTTTTCCTATTGTTGAATATTTTGAAATACATTTTATGTACCAGTCTTTTATCAGCTAAGTCTTTTGAAACCACATACCAATCAGGTTTTTGTCCCCTCTACATTACTAAAACTGCTCCTGTCAAGGTCACCAATAGTTAATTCGCATTTTCCTTGATTCATTAGCAGCATCTGACACTTAACTTCCTCTTTGATGGATGGTCCTGGAGGCTTCCACAACTCCTCAGTCACTGCTGGTGTTCCTCCCCTATCCCTAACCACTCCTACTCTGACTCCTTTGCTGCTTTTTCCTCATTGAAGCCTCTAAACTTTGCGTGTCTTGGGACTCAATACAATCTGTTTTCCATTCATACTCCTTCATTGGTGATCTCAAGCCACTTCACGGCTTAGACAGCCATCTATAACTATCTGAGAGCGTCTGCATCAGCGAGGGGATTCAGGGCAAGGTGTGGGTGGACAGCAGGGTATGAGTATGCAGGTGTGAGGGTCCATCTCGTCAGGTGTGTGTAGGCTGGGTGTTGCACAGCAGTATGTGGTGAAATGTAGGTCAGCGGACCTGGCCCAAGATTAAAAGCTTCACAAACTATTAGGACCGTTAAAACCGTTAGCAGCTTGCTGTGGCAGGAGCGGGCCCAGGGGAAGGGAAGTAACTCTCATTGGTCAGA
>NW_011494876.1:16236350-16243699 GCF_000754665.1 Bison bison bison | reverse complement strand
TCTTCCGATCTAGCCCTTTCTTTCTCTGTGAGGAAAGACCACCCTGGCTCTTCAAGGGACTTGACTTCAGCTTCCCTGGGGAGCTGTTTTCCTCAGGTTCTTTGGGGACGAAGGCTTCCCGGCCTGCCTCAGAGACCAGGAAGAGAGTCCGCCCCCGAAGTCAGGGTGAACCGGAACCCAGGGAAACCCACTGGGATTGGTCATTGATTATTATGACGGGAAATCCCTTGGAGGGGTCTGGAAAGGACAAGGAATGACTTATTTAGTCTACGATCCCAGAGCATGTCTCCTGGTAAAAGAGACTGAAAATGAGAAAGAGCGACTGAACCGAGGTTGAGGCAGGCCTGGTGGAGGCCAGAAAAACAGACTAGTTTTCCCTGTGGCCAAGTAGGGGCACTTGGAGGACCCTGCACTGCGATCTCAGGATTCTCTTAGTTGAAGATGGGGTCAGATGGGAGGGCTCGGAGCCCCTTAGGACACACCCTCTTCAGCCCCATATATTCCTCCCTGCACATAACCATGCCAAGGCCCTTCTTGTGGAAATAGTCACTTGCACTGAAACCTTTCCCTTCCTTTTCTGCTTCCTTTAATGGGATTGGAGGATGAGAGAGGGAGGGAACTCAGCCCCTGTAAGGTGTTAATATGTGCATTTCAATTTTCATTTACCTTAAAATAGCTAAGGTCCAACTAAGAATGACTACCTCTTCATTACTAATGTTATACTAGTATCTGTGAGGAGAGGGATTTTTGTAGATGGGATCTCTACCCTCTGAGAATATAAAAGCATGTATACAGATAGCATGGTGACAGGTGAATGCACAGAGGACAGGTAAACTGAGACTCTTGGCACATAAAGCACCAGGTGGCCGTTAAGCACAATTGGTATAACCATAGAATTTCTAAAACCATATTTAAGAAACCTCTTAAGAGTAAGTTAGGTCTGGAACCTGGGGAGTAGTTATTCTAAACCGCAAACAACAGGTTATATAAATTACTCTATCAGCATAAACAGAAGTGAAAAACAATAGAGGATTTATCATCTATATGTAGTTATAAGGACCTTGTTAAAAAAAAAAATGACCTTGCAGTGATATGTGTAAAAGTGTCTAGATTCTAAATCTACACTTTAGATGGAGGAAATTCTGCTAGTGTGGATGGAAGAAAAAAAACACAGACTATCAAAAAAACTCGGACATACACACCCCATAGACTGTAGCTCGCAAGGCTGCTCTGTCCATGGAATTCTCCAGGCAAAAATACTGGAGTGGGTTGCCATTTCCTACTCCAGGAGATCTTCCGGACCCAGGAATCCAACCCAGGTCTCTCCTGCATTGCAGGCAGATTCTTTACCATCTGAGCCACCAGGGACCCCCAAACATGAAGATCAGGAATCCCATATTTACTTTATCTCCTTTATTAAAATATATAATAAAGTCTGTGATGATCCAGGGACTTAAATGTAATAATTGAAAACAATGTGTTTTAAATTTATGGATATTTGGAAAGTTTTGCTCCATTGTCCTAATTTAGTTCCCATTTACTC
This sequence comes from Bison bison bison, assembly GCF_000754665.1. Classification (NCBI taxonomy): domain Eukaryota; kingdom Metazoa; phylum Chordata; class Mammalia; order Artiodactyla; family Bovidae; genus Bison; species Bison bison. The sequence goes on along the minus strand of NW_011494876.1, from coordinate 16,242,156 downwards.
ATTTAATAATATTTTGTATTATTTGCCAGCACTTATTATTTGCTATGCACAATTTGTAGATTTTGAGGGTATAGCAGTGAACAAAACAGACAAAAATTCCTATCTTCAAAGAGCTTAAAACTACATTCTGGTAGGCATGGGTGTGCATGCTGAGAGACAAAATATGATAAATTAATAAAATATATAATATATTAGGATGATAGGGTAGAGAAAAAGCAGGGAAAAGACATAGTGATGATGATGATGATGATGATGATGATGATGGTTTTGGCCTCACCACTTGGCATGCAGGATCCTAGTTCCCTGACCAGGGATAGAACCTGTGCTCCCTGTAGTGGAAGCTCAGAGTCCTAACCATTGGACAGCCAGGGAATTCCCATATAAGGGCTTTTGTGTTTCTTTTACTGTGAACCATTGGCTCAGATGTCCTGACCATTTTCTGTAAGATTTGTAGTGTGATACAAAATTTTCTTTTTAAAAATGTTATGTAGTCAGATTTGTCAGTTTTTTTCTTCTGGACTTTTTGAGTCAAAGTTTTCCCCACTTCCAGGCTATAGAGAAATTTACGTTTCCTCCACTCCAGTGCTTTTATGGTTTCATATTTATTTTATCTCTGATTCATTTGTAATATTTTGTGACATATGGTGAACAGACTAGATCTGATTTTTTTTGATATATCTATTCAGTTATCCCAACTCTACTTTAAAATGTTTATCTCTCCCCAACAAATCTGAGATACTACCTTTATCATAAACATACATTTCCATTTCAGAAAGATTTATTGCTCTGTTCTACTGGTTTGTCTATCTAATCCTGTGCTAATTTATGTGATGAGATGTGAGGAAGCATCTTGCATTGTTCCTGATTTTAGTGGGAACATTTTTAGTTTCTGACCATTAAGTGTAATGTTAGCACAATATTGTAAATCAACTATGCCCCAATGAAAAATTTTTTTAAAAGGATGATGTTAACTTTGGGTTTGGGGGTAGATGTTTTCTATAAAGTTGAGGAAATTTCTGTTTTTTTACTTTGCTGAGAGTTTTTATCATGAATGGGTGTTGGATTTTATCAAACGCTTTTTTGTATCAATATGGTTGTATACTTTTTCTTCTTTAGCCTGTTGATGCAATGAATTAGCAGTTCAGTTCAGTCTCTCAGTCCTGTCTGACTCTGCGGCCCCATGGACTGCAGGATGCCAGGCCTCCCTGTCCATCACCAACTCCTCGAGTTTACTCACACTCATGTCCATTGAGCCGGTGATGCCATACAACCATCTCATCCTCTGTCATCCCCTTCTCCTCCTGCTTTCAATTTTTCCCAGCATCAGGGTCTTTTCCAATGAGTCAGGTCTTCGCATCAGGTGGCCAAAATATTAGAGTTTCAGCTTCAATATCAGTCCTATAATCCTAATGGATTATATTAATTGATTTTCAAATGCTGAACTAGCCCTGCTTGCATCTCCTGTTGTGTATAATTCTTTCTATGCATTGTTGGATTCAATTTGCTAATAACTTGATGAGGACTTTGCATCTATGTTCATGAGAGACACTGGTCTGTAGTCTTCTTTTTTTGTAATGTCTTTGGTTATATTATTAGCATAATGCTGGCCTCATAGAATGAGCTAGAAAGTGTCCCTTCTGCTACCTCTTGGGTGAGGTTATACAGAATTAGTATGGTTTTGTCTATAAATGAATTGGTAGAATTTACCTGTGAACCCATCTGGACAATATTGCCAGTTTTTAAAATGAATTTTCTTCAGTTTTCATCTCAATGATCTAGCATATTTATCAAGAATTATTTAGAATTTGAGCTAATTATTTAGCCTATCTGAATCTTCACAAGCTTTTAAATGGGGATAACAAAATCTGCCTCACAAAATCATTAAGCTTATATTCTGCAATGTGTCCAGCACTGTGCCTAGCACACAGTAGATACTGTGAAAGTAGTACTACCTTTAGCCCCTTGATTCTGTGGTCTATTGACTTAACTTTCTTGCAAAACAAATGCTTATAAACACACAAATGTGTGTAATGTTTTAGAAAGTTAGAAAACTTCAGTGTAATACATTTCTCTAAACAAGGTTAAATTATATTAATGTATACCAAACTACCTGTATTTGTTCAGAACTTATGCTTCATCTTATCTAGATCTATACTGGGGATCTCATATGTGTGGGTATCATTTTCTGATGCTCTCAGTGGTAATATACAATCTGATACATATGAATGTTCTGTGGGATCAAGGAGACAAAATTGAAAATTGGGCTTGTTTCATAAAATCCAGGCACTATGATCATCATATGAACTGTATTATGTAGTATGTTAGATTGGCAGTGAGCGGAATAGGAAACTGCTGTAAGAGGTGTGGGAAGACACTTTTGCCCATAGCACTTATTCTTCAACCAGCTTCTTACTGCCCAAATTCCACAGCTTTCTTGGCATTCCAATATCCTATGGGCTGAGAAGAACCAGTCTTTTCGGGAAAGGTTATAGATTAAGTCATTCTTTGTATCAGGCAATGAAAGAGGGGTTTATTGGTCTTTTTCTAAAAGCAGATTATTAGTAGAGGTGGCAGAACAAGAAACAAGAAAGCAAAGGATGGCAGGCAAATTTACTTTTTTATAGGTGGCTGGGTTTGGGCTCTGATATTGCGGGGAATTTGCATGCAATTTAACTGCAAGGAAAAAAAAAACACAAAACCTATTTCTGGCAGATATGTAATGGGAATTTTCACCAACTGGATGAGAATATAACTGCTGAAATGCCCTCATCTACATATAACAGTCACTGTAAAGTAATCTTTGGAAAAGTACTGTATTAACCTTTTAAATGAATGTTCCTCTCTTTTTAAAGGGAATAATCATAAGACATGAATTTTAATGTCTGGAATATCAAAGATATGTTCAGTATCCCCTCAGGCTCTGGGTAAGTTTTCTGGTTATGTATTCTTCTACTTGAGAAGATTGATTTCATGAAAACAGGCTCCCCTTCGTATGGGTTTATAGTAATAGAGTTACCCCATATAGCTTCTTCCCCTCGCTTGTCAGCACTGTAACCCCCTCATACTGTCTTCTCCCTTTGCCTATTTTCTGATTATAAAATTAATATCAATTCAGCTATGTGTGCTAATTCAACAATGACTGTCCAGCACCAGACCTAGGGACTATGAGGCCTGTGAGAGTTAGACATGGTCCAACATCTAGAAACTCTAACCTCATTTGGAGCAATTGCTATTGAAACAGCAAGGAGCAAACTCAAGACAATGTATTCAGCTGTATCGTACAATTTGTAGGTAACCACTCCAACTGCTAACAGGCCTCATTGAAATATTGTTCCCTCTACCACTCTGCTGAAGTACTTAGATTGGTGTCCTCTAGCCATGCAGAAGGGCCTGCTATTGCTAGTTTGGTGGGTGTGCCCCAGAAGTGGTATATATGGAGGGATTTCCAATTGTTTTTGGCATGCTTTAATCTTTGAATAGTTTTTTTTCCTCCTAACACCTTCCTAAAGACAGCAAAAAACCTAAAACATTGTTCTTTTTGTTTTTTCCTTGAAAAGAAAAAAAAGGCTTACAGTTGATACAGAGTAGGGGAAAAAATATATGTTTAATTCCAGATCGTAGCTTGAAGATACAAATCCTACATGACTTCTGTAGGCTCACAGAGCTGTTTCTTTTCCAGCCCAGCTAATTATTCTCTTTGACCTAAGAACGGAGTCACAGAGAGCTATTTAGCTATTTTGAGCAATGATTATGCAAACCATATTATAATATATGTGTGTAGCCCATTACCTTAGCTAATCTTAGAAAATGATTCTATGAGTCAAAATAATTTCTCTTCTCTGTTCTGAACAAGTAGGGTTTCTTTCTTTCTTGTATTAATATATAATGATTCCTTTGGCTTAGAATATGTACTTATGTGCTATCTATTTTAAATTTAGCATTTGGAAAAGGAATGATCTGCCTGTGTGTTTTAATGAAAAGGATGTTTTCTTGGCTTATACAACAGCATTAAGTAACATAAACTGTTATTGAGATGTCTTTCAAGTAAAAACTTGAAGACTATATGTTTGTCTATCCACTTATGTGCTATCTCTGTGTAGACTCAGTACACTGTATTCAAGTGTGATTGTATCATTATCAATATCATTATCCCCTTCAAATGTGAGATTTAGACTGGCATAGGTATCCATGGGAAGCAAGTTGGGGGTCCACAGCTAGAAGTATATAAAACAATCAAGGATAAGACACTAAAGTATAAAAGGGAATAATACAGTGCTTAATGGATCTTTCTGTGTGCAAATCTGAGTTGATCATATTCTTCAGTCTGTATGAGACCTATATTAGTCTGCTTGGGTTGCCACAACAAAGTACAATAAACTGGATGGCTTAAACAACAGAAAGTTATTTTCTCACAGTTCTGGAGATTGAAAAGTCTTAGAACTGAAAGTCCTATGCCAGCATGATTGGTTTTTGGTGAAGACTCCCTTCTTGGCTTGCAGACAATTGCCTTTTTCTGTGTCCTCATATGATGGAGAAAGAATGAGGGTAAACTCTGTGGTGTCTGTTCTTATCAGGACACTAATCTCATCAGGAGGGTCCCATCCTCCTTACTTCAGTCACTCAGTTGTGTCCGACTCTTTGCGACCCCATGAATCGCAGCACGCCAGGCCTCCCTGTCCATCACCAACTCCCGGAGTTCACTCAGACTCATGTCCATCAAGTCAGTGATGCCATCCAGCCATCTCATCCTCTGTCATCCCCTTCTCCTGCCCCCAATCCCTCCCAGCATCAGAGTCTTCCAACGAGTCAACTCTTCGCATGAGGTGGCCAAAGTACTAGAGTTTCAGCTTTAGCATCATGCCTTCCAAAGAAATCCCAGGGCTGATCTCCTTCAGAAGGGACTGGTTGAATCTCCTTGCAGTCCAAGGGACTCTCAAGAGTCCTCTCCAACCACAGTTTAAAAGCATCAATTCTTCAGCGCTCAGCCTTCTTCACAGTCCCACTCTCACATCTATACATGACCACTGGAAAAACCATAGCCTTGACTAGACGGACCTTTGTTGGCAAAGTAATGTCTCTGCTCTTGAATATGCTATCTAGGCTGGTCATAACTTTCCTTCCAAGGAGTAAGCGTCTTTTAATTTCATGGCTGCAGTCACCATCTGCAGTGATTTTGGAGCCCAAAAAAATAAAGTCTGACACTATTTCCACTGTTTCCCCATTTATTTCCCATGAAGTGATGGGACCGGATGCCATGATCTTTGTTTTCTGAATGTTGAGCTTTAAGCCAACTTTTTCGCTCTCCACTTTCACTTTCATCAAGAGGCTTTTGAGTTCCTCTTCACTTTCTGCCATATGGATGGTGTCATCTGCATATCTGAGGTTATTGATATTTCTCCCAGCAATCTTGATTCCAGCTTGTGCTTCTTCCAGCCCAGTGTTTCTCATGATGTACTCTGCATAGAAGTTAAATACACAGGGTGACAATATACAACCTTGCCGTACTCCTTTTCCTATTTGGAACCAGTCTGTTGTTCCATGTCCAATTCTAACTGTTGTTTCCTGACCTGCATACAGGTTTCTCAAAAGGCAGATCAGGTGGTCTGGTATTCCCATCTCTTTCAGAATTTTCCACAGTTTATTGTGATCCACACAGTCAAAGGCTTTGGCATAGTCAATAAAGCAGAAATAGATGTTTTTCTGGAACTCTCTTGCTTTTTCCATGATCCAGCAGATGTTGGCAATTTGATCTCTGGTTGCTCTGCCTTTTCTAAAACCAGCTTGAACATCTGGAAGTTCACGGTTC
>NW_011494876.1:16215830-16236250 GCF_000754665.1 Bison bison bison | reverse complement strand
AACGGGAATTCCATCACCTCCACTAGCTTTGCTCGTAGTGATGCTTTCTAAGGCCCACTTGACTTCACATTCCAGAATGTCTGGCTCTAGGTGAGTGATCACACCATCGTGATTATCTTGGTCGTGAAGATCTTTTTTGTACAGTTCTTCTGTGTATTCTTGCCACCTCTTCTTAATATCTTCTGCTTCTGTTAGGTCCATACCATTTCTGTCCTTTATCGAGCTCATCTTTGAATGAAATGTTCCCTTGGTATCTCTAATTTTCATGAAGAGATCTCTAGTCTTTCCCATTCTGTTGTTTTGCTCTATTTCTTTGCATTGATCTCTGAGGAAGGCTTTCTTATCTCTTCTTGCTATTCTTTGGAACTCTGCATTCAGATGCTTATATCTTTCCTTTTCTCCTTGCTTTTCGCTTCTCTTCTTTTCACAGCTATTAAGACCTCCTCAGACAGCCATTTTGCCTTTTTGCATTTCTTTTCCATGGGGATGGTCTTGATCCCTGTCTCCTGTACAATGTCATGAACCTCCGTCCATAGTTTTTTTTTTTTTTTTTCCGTCCATAGTTCATCAGGCACTCTATCTATCAGATCTAGTCCCTTAAATATATTTCTCACTTCCACTGTATAATCATAAGGGATTTGATTTAGGTCATACCTGAATGGTCTAGTGGTTTTCCCTACTTTCTTCAATTTAAGTCTGAATTTGGCAATAAGGAGTTCATGATCTGAGCCACAGTCAACTCCTGGTCTTGTTTTTGTTGACTATATAGAGCTTCTCCATCTTTGGCTGCAAAGAATATAATCAATCTGATTTCGGTGTTTCAACATAAATTTTGGGAGGACACACACATTCAGTCCGTATCTAGGTCTATACTGTGATTGTGTATTATAGCGTCTTCTCTCCCTCCAGTCCTGCTCCTTTCCTTCCCGACAGACACACATTCTAGGGGAGTTAATGTGTATCCTTCCCATTAATCTTCTACATATTCAATTACATACTTGTTTAATATGTATGATGTAGGCTTATAAATTACATTAATACATGAGAGAGTTCATTACATTTTTATTTTTCTTCACTCAAAATTATGTTTCTGAGACTTATCCATGTAGTTATATGTAAATCTAGTTTATTAATTCTGACTACTGAATCGGTTACATGCATAAGCTGTATTTTATTTTTAATCTGTTCCCTTACTGATAAACAAATTCAACCTTTTAAAATGTTCTCTTAATCCCTAAAGATTTTCTGACCTTTGATCTCCAAAATGGTGTTAAAGCCCATAATCTTGTTGTACAAGAAATAATGGTGTTAGTCCTTAATGTTTGAATTTCCATCTGATTGTTCCAAGGTTGTTGTAATCAAAATGTCTGGCATTCATAATTTCCTTCTTTCTTTAGAGGTAGTACTGGCAGTGTGCAGGGGACTGGGAGGTCAAAAAAAAGCTAGCATTCTGCCCAGAATATTCTGAAATAATTTTGAATTATGGTTTTCATGTGTTCAGGATGTTTGTCTACTTGATATACTTTTATCGTCTTGCTTAATTTCAGGGCCACTAAGTCATCTAACTGGAATAACAATCAGACTGATTACTCCAGTCTCAGTGATTCCCAGTTCCTTTTTGGATCCCAGTTCTGTCCAGAAGGTTCACAGACCCTGTCAACACCCGTGGACTCTGAAGTCCACTTGAGACATCCAAAACAGTCACAACAGAATTCTCTGGATGTGAGTTTGAATTCCAGAATTTCTCTGCACATGTTTCACAGTCATTATGGAGATAAACTGTAAAGATGACTTATTATGCTGCACTATATTTTAGAATTGTACACCTCTAAGGATCACTGCCCTAAATAGATTTGTGTTTGATTGGTGATTCATTTGACTTGGTAGTCTGAAATGGAAAACATTTAATTTGCATTTTCTTCTATTACTAAAGCAACACAGAATATTTCCAGTACTTTGACCACTCCTAGGGAGTGCCAAATATTACATGGCATTTTCTAAGGCTTGTCATATTATTGTTTGTGAATATTCAATAAGAAAAAAGAACTTTAGAAATAGGGACAAAGTAATATAAATATTATTCTATATGGACATTTTTTTCCTAAGAAACATCAGATGCTTTGTAGATTTAGTCATTAACTCCTTGAAGGAGGAGGTGAGGATACTGAGGCCTAAGTTGATGAATAAGGGCCAGAAAGTGTGAAAGTGAAAGTCACTCAGTCGTGTCCGACTCTTTGCAACCCCATGGGCTATACAGTACATGGAATTCTCCAGGCCAGAATACTGGAGTGGGTAGCCATCCCCTTCTCCAGGGGATCTTCCCAACCTAGGGATCGAACCCAGGTCTCCTGCATTGCAGGTAGATTCTTTATCAGCTGAGCCACACGGGAAGCCCAAGGGCCAGAATCTCTTGATTTTTTGGAGATCAGCTTGTTTTCTTTTGTGAGTCAGAAATATTCTTTTTAATTTATTTATTTTGGTCTAGAACCAGATTTAACTTTATACACAGACTTAACTGCATCAGATAGACTTAATAAGATTAGGTCACTACTGTAACTTAGCAAGGTATGCTCTGAGATAAGTACAAAAATTGGTACCCAGTGATATGAAGGAGTAAGTGTACTACCTGAACGTTTCAGAGTAAGTTTTGCTTTGGAATGCAGGAAATGGCTTACCATGTGCCATTTACATTACATGTCAAACTTATCAGTAAGTCTAGTTCATCAGCAACTGAGCAACAACAACTTGAGTTAAACTTATTAATATAAAAACTTTAACACATTATCTCAACACAGCATAATTTTCTGTTGTTCCCTTTAAACTTATATAATTGATTTTAAGCCATTTTAGCTGACATTTTAAATATCTCTGGGCTGGTAAAGCAGAAATTATATTAGTAAAAAGAGTTGCTTTTCTTTAATATAATTTTCTGGTGCATATGAAATAAAAAGGAAATACTACATGCTGCATTGGATTTTAGTATTATAGTTTGCACTTAAGTGTAACTCTGCTTTGTATAGAAAATAGTGAATGCTATAAATATTTTTATGTGTGAAAGGCTATGATGTTTTTCTTTTCCACTGAACAGAGTGAACCTAGTATTTTCACAAAGTACCAAACAAAACCCCAGCTGCTTGGAGGAGATCCAAAAGATGGAGGCTTGTTTCCTCTTCCTTTGTCTCTTGGAAAACCAAAAGGCCTCTTGGAACAGTTTGAGGAGAAAAAGAAAAGTGCAAAAGACAAATGTGACAGGTACACAAAAACCTTTCAAGTGGATGAGACAGCTTCTCTTTTCTGAGTGAAATAGCAAATGGAATGTCAGTAGTTGAATAATTCAGTTTCAGCATGATAGCATTCTTACTTTTACAGCTCATCTAGTAATTACTCTTTATTTGCTTTCTTAGCCTGCCACAGTTTTGGTGTCTCTGAATATTAAGCTAAAGGACTTCTTAGAGAAATGCAGTATTCAAGTAATGTTAGGTTTATTCTGCCTAAAATTCTGTCCTTTTTCTTCAGATCATCAGACTTAGGAACTTAGTTAACATTTGTTTCAGAGTCAAGAATATAGCACATGAATTCTTAAATCATAATTCAGGCTGATTTTCTCACTTTGAAATGTTGGTATTTTTAAAGATATAGCCTAAATTTTATACATATTCTTATTTGTTTTATATATATATAATATATATATAAGCAAATTTAGGACTATACATTAATTTGTAAATAATAAGTTGCAGTCACTGAGGAAATTAACTTGTTCATTTCTCCATAGTAAGTTAAGAGGACATCCTTAGTTATCACAGAAATTGTAACACCCAAGCAGAAATATACTTTATTATTTCTGTCAGTAAAGATGTGTCATTTAGCATCACCACTAATGCTTTTATGTTGATTTTGTTGTTGTTCAGTTGCTCAGTCGTGTCTGACTCTTTGTGTTCCCACAGACTATAGCCCACCAGGTTCCTCTGTCCATGGAATTTTCCAGGCAAGATTACTGGAGTGGGTTGCCATTTCCTTCTCCAGGGGATCTTCCTGATCCAGGGATAACTCATATCTCCATATCTCCTGCATTAGGAGCCAGGATTTCTTAAAGAATTCTAGATTAGGAATTCTTCAAAAGATTAGGCATATTCTCCACCGTATACCTATACTCCTTTAGTGAGAAAAGCAAAATACTCTATTTGAAGTGTTTGATTCTGCTGGTAAGTAAACATTTCCCAGATGCTGACAGATTTCTTTCCTCTAGGAATCTAGGCTCTAGGATTCATAACAATGGTACAGTACTACACGTGAGCAGGTTCCGCTCATCTTACTGCCTCAAATTAGTCTTAAGGTTTTTGTTCTCCGGGCTTTTGGATTATATTATTTTGTTTGATCACAATTTCTGTAACTAAAAAAACTTTTGGAAACATTAAGTTCTTGATATTTCTTTCTTCCCTCTCCCTCCCTTCCTTCATTTCTTTATTTCATTTTTCATTTCCTTTGCTGTTTTGGTAGTGAAATGAGTTTATTTATTTTCTTTTCCTTTTTTTTTTTGTTTGCATGGCTTGTGGGATGTTAATTCCCAGACCAGGGATTGAATCGAGGCCCTCAGCATTGAGAGCGTGGAGACGTAACCACTGGACCACCAAAGAATTCCCAGAAATGAGTTTCTGTTAACAATTATTTACAAGATGGAAAAAAAAATAGTATTTATACAGAAAGAATAGATGATAAGGACACTGAAGATCCTCTTATCCATTAAAAAAATTTCAAGTTTATGATATTGATTTAAATGCTAAGCAGAAAATCATAATTTTCACAAATTCTGGCAAAAACAAACCCCATTTTAGATTGCTGTTTTCTGTCAATAAGTGCTTGTCAGAAATGTGATGAAGAGTGAGAAAAGTTTAAATGAGAGAGAGAAAGTATACCATTGTAAATCTGGAAGCAGGAAAATGATAAGGCATGGTACAGAGTTAACATAAGAGATGCTACTAATCAATAAAACATGTATTTACATATTGTGTTTTGAAAGTACATGTTTTCCCAAATGAGTAGAAAGAGCACATGAGGTTAAAAAAAATCTCACAAGAAGCCTTACTCATTCACGTTGCATTTGTTATAACTCTTTTGATAGCAAATAAACTAGCCTGGATAAAAAGGAGGATATATTAGTCCTCTTAACCAATCTGGGAAGGACAGGGAATGAAATGAAATAAAAATCTGTCTCTTTTCTGTGCTTCCCTCCCCATCTATGCTTCATTCTCTTCTACTAGAGACCAGCTTCCTACTAACACAGAAAAAGAGACTCTCACCCCTTAGTTACAATTTGAAAATCCTAGTGAAAGCTTCTGATGGATTTGTTTATTTGGTTATTGAGGGGTGAGTGAAGAGGGGGGTATGACTTGAAGTTCTCATCGTAATCACTTTTTGGATGCAAAAAGAAACAATTCTCCATTAGAGGTGGATGCTGGGCATACTAGACAATGGGATGTTCATTACCCAGATTATTATTATTTTTTAATCAATCATGTTTGAGAAAACAGATTAGTCTCATAACTAATGAATAACCTAAGGAACAAAAGGAAATTATAAAATAAGCCATATTCTTTCAAGATTGGGGATCACCACAGTGAAATCTGTTCATTCACTCACTCAATAAATGCTGTGCTAGGCCCAATAAGGCACACTGGGGATCCCAAGGGGAGGAATAATGGTACCTGTCTTTGAAGTTCTCAGTCTTGTTAAGGAAACAGGCATGTGATGGATAAATTAACAAGTGAGCCAGAGTTAATAGTTGTGAGCAACAGAAATAACTATTTAAATGAAAAAGGAATTTATTAAGAGGGTATTGGAATGGCTTCTGGTTCTGACTAAGACAGAATAAGTATATAACATCCTATTGTTCCCACTGAATGCAACCAAGCCCTGATGGTGTGCATGTAGCATCTGAGGACTCTGAAAAATAAATAGTAGCAGATAGATTAAGGAAGGGAACTTGAATTTGAAGTATGATAGCCTACCCTTAAGATTTCTGGGGTTTTGTTTTTAACCAAAATGTAAGATGTTTGCTCTGTGACAGACACTGTTAAGAAAATGAAAAGACAAGCTACAGACTGGAAAAAATATGTGCAAACCACATTTTCAACAAAGGACTTGTATCCAGAATATATCAAGAACTCTTAAAACTCAACAGTAAGAAACAAGCAACTGAATAAAAAAATGGGAAAAAATTTTAGCAGACACTTCATCAAAGAAAACATATGGATGGCAAATAAATACATGAAAAGTTTCTCAACACCATTAGCTATTTTGGAAATACAAATTAAAATCACAATGACATTACTAATATGAGCAGATGATATTACTACTCATCTATTAATGTGACTAAAAATAAAACAGACAAAATTTGACAATGCTGGGCAAGAATATAGACCAAATGGAAATCTTGCTGGTGGATATGCAAAACGATACAGCCCCTTTGGAAAAGTTTGTCAGTTTCTTATAAAATTAAACAATTTATTGTCTGCCTCTGCAGTTCTACTGCTAGATATATATCCTAGATAAATGAAAACATGTTTTCATAAAAGTCTATACAATAAAGTTTATTGTAGCCTAGTTCATAATCACCAAGAACTGGGCACAACCCAAATGCCCTTCAATGTATGAATGGATAGACTATGGTATGCCCATACAGTGGAACACTACTCAACAACACAAAGGAATGAACTATCGCTACACAGCAACACAGATGAGCCTTAAAGGCACTCAGTTCAGTTCAGCTCAGTTGCTCAGTCGTGTCCGGCTCTTTGTGACCCCATGGACTGCAGCACACCAGGCTTCCCTGTCCATCACCAACTCCCGGAGCTTGCTCAAACTCCTGTCCATTGAGTCGGAGATGCCATCCAACCATCTCATCCTCTGTCATCCCCTTCTCCCGTGCCTTCAGTCTTTCCCAGCATCAGGGTCTTTTCAAATGAGTCGGCTCTTTGCATCAGGTGCCCAAAGTGTTGGAGCTTCAGCTTCAGCATCAGTCCTTCCAATGAATATTCAGGACTGATTTCCTTGAGGATTGACTGCTTTGATCTCCTAGAAGTCCAAGGTGCTCTCAAGAGTCTTTCAAAGGCACTATGCTGAAAGAAACCAGTCCAAAGACTATATACTATATGATTCAATTTATGTGACATTCTGAGAAAAGCAAAACTATAGGGATGGGTATTAGGTCAGTGATTACCAGGGATTAGGGGTGTGGGCTGGTCTTTACCACAATGAGACAGCCTGAAGGATTTGTTTGGGGGATACTGTCTCATATCCTGGTTGTGGTGGTTGTTACATGAATCCTAAATTTGTGATAAAACTCACAGGACTGTGTACACATACATATACAAATTTCCTATGTTAATTTAAATTTTTTAAAGTGTTAAACATTATTGAAAGATCTTAAGTGGTTCATTTTATTAGGATTATGTTCAACTGCATTGACATATGTACTCTCATTCTCGTAATAATAATAGAAGTATTTAAAAGATGCTTATTTTTCTTTAATGCAAAAAATCAGCCTGAAGTGTGTGGTCCAGGGCTAGAATGGTAGCTCCATGGACCTCATGGCTCCTTCTAGAAGCGTGAATCTAGCAGATCCCTAAAGTATGATCCCTCTCAGTCCTCACAGTGCTTGGAGCTTTTATATCAGATTTCCAGACAGTTGATGGATGAAGGAAGGAAGAAGGGTATTTTCTGTTCCCTTTAGGATTTTGTTTTTCTTGGTCATGCCATGTGGCTTGCAAGATCTTAGTTCCTCAACCAGAGACTGAACTTGGCCAATGGCAGTGAAGGCATGGAGTCATAACCACTGGATTGCCAAGGAATTCCCGAGGATGGAATGTCATCTACCTAGGTGGCAGGGCATGGCGGGTGGAGATTAGGAATCCAGTTTGCAAGGAAGAAAATGAGGCCAATTTAAGTTTCTGCCACAGTCATACGATTGCCAACAACTACCTACCATGGACAACTTTCCAAACAAAGTCTCAAAATCAGTCCCGTGCAGATTCTGCTGCCTTCTAGCCTCTGCCCAGAGTGCACTGGACCCTTCGCTCCATTGTTGTCAGTGTAGTCCACTTTCATCAATCCCATGGAGCTCCATCTTTCTACCACGAGAGCCACAGCCACCAGAGAAAGAGGTCACAGTATTTTTACCCTGACTCCCAATCTGATAAGGTGTATGTGAAAGGAGAGCCCAAGTTCAGGAAAAGCTCAGAAAGCAAGCCCTGGTACTCTCAGCCTCAAGAGGAGGAAAAGGACTCTGCTTCTTCCCAAGATCCCTGATCTGAGGAACTCCTCAAACAGTAAAGAGGATCAGATGGAGAACAACCTAAAATAAAGAAACTAGACTTTTCACTCTAAGTACAAATTTGTAAATGCTGTAGTAGAGGTTTCATCCAAATGCTTTGGGAGCCCTGAGGACAGGCTTCCAGTTCTGACTGGGGGCGTGAGGAAAAACTCCATCCAAGGGAGCACATCTAAACTGAGTAGGAGTTTTGGGCAGAGATCTTGGGTCTGTCAGATTCTCAAGTCTGCCTCTGAATCAGCCTATTCTGTGAACCACCATTAACACTGTTTTATATAATTCTGCTCTATTTTTGCATACTTTCAAAAAATAAAAATGGAATTGTTTCCTATGGATTATTTTCAATCTGTTTTTTAATTTAATAATATTGAACGGTTATATTTCTATTTCATCTATAAAATCATTTCAGTGGCTGCACTGTGCTCTTTTATATGGATCATTTAGAGGGTTAGGGTTTTTTTTTTTTGAGGGTTAGGTTTTAAATGTTTAATACATATGAGAAATACCAAGAATATACAGTGAGGTAATGATAACCTTTCAACAAATGATGTTGGGAAAACTGAATCCCTATGCAAAACAATGGAAAAGGATCTTTAACTTATACCATTCACAAATATCAACTCAAAATGGATTAAAGACGTAAATGTGAGACTTGAAACCACAGAACACCTAGAAGAAAACATAGGGAAAAACATTCTTGACATTGGCCTTGGCAATGATGTCTTGGATATTACACAGGTAACAAAAGCAAGAATAGACAAATGAAATGACATCCAAGTACAAGCATCCCTCAGCATCCACAGAAGACTAGTTTCAAGAGTCCTTGCATATACCAAAATCCAATGATGCTCAAGTCCCATAGTCGGCCCTCTATATCTTCAGTTTTGAATGCACAGATTTAACCAATTGAAGACGGAAATTTCTGTCCATGTTTGGCTGAATCTGCAGATGCGAAACCCTGGAACGTAAGGGGCCACTGTATTTATTGAATGAAAAATCAGCATATAAGTGGACCCATGCATTTCAAACCTATGTTGTATAAGGGTCAACTGTAAAAAGTTTCTGCACAGCAAATGAAATCAACACAGTGAAAAGGCAACCTATGGGACAGAATATACTTGCAAACCATACATCTGATAAAGGGTTAATATAAACATTAAAGGAATACCTACAACCCAGTCGCAAAAACAAAATAACCCCAAAATATCCTGATTAAAAGATGAGCAAAGGAATTGAATGGACAGTTCTCCAAAGAAGACATTCAAATGGCCATCGGTTATACGAAAAGATGCTCAGCTTCACTAATTAACAGGGAATGCTAATCAAAACCACAATTAGATATCATCTCATACCTATCAGAATGATTATCATTTAAAAAATTAGTAACAACTGTTGGCAAGTATATATACACTGTTGATGGGTGTGAAAACTGGTGCAGCTACTTTATTTAATTTTTTTGCCACATCGTAAGGCTTGGGGGATCTCAGTTCCTCGAGGTCACACCTGCGCCCTCGGCAGTGAAAGCTCAGTCTTAACCACTGGACCTCCAGGGAATTCCTTAGTGCAGCCACTTTAGAAAACAGTATAGAGGCTTCACAAAACATTAAAAACAGAACTACCACATGATCCAGCAATTCCACTTCTAAGTATATACCCAGAGGAACTGAAATCAGGATCTTGAGGAGATATCTGCACTCTCATGTTCATCACAGCATGGCTATTATTTAAAATAGCCAAGAATGGAAGTAACCTAAATATCTATCAATGGATGAATGGGAAAGAAAAAATGGTATGTACATACAGTGAAATATTCTTTAGCCTTAAAAAAGAAGGAAATCCTGTCACTTGTAACAAATGAATGAACCTGAAAGACATTATGATAAATGAAATAAGCCAGACACAGAAGGAAAAATACTAATTACATGCTACCACTTATACGAGGAGTGTGAAATAGTCAAACTCATAGAAGCAGAGAGTTGAATGGTGGTTGTCGGTGGGGAATGTGTGGGGGAAACAGGAAGTATTACTCAAAGGGTACAAAACTTCAGTTTATATAAGACGAATAAATTCCAGAGAGCTACTATACAGCATAGTGTCTACAGTTAACAATACTCTATACTTGAAATTTTGTTTAGAGGGTGGATCTTTGTTAAGTGTTCTTATCACTAATAACAATAAAGAAAGAGGGTAGAAGGAAACTTTCTGAGGTGGCAGATGTATTTATGGCATAGATTGTGGAGATGGTTTCATGGTTGTATACTTATCTCCAAACTTGTATATGTTAAATATGTACAGCTTTTTGTGTGTTAATCATACCTCAGTGAACTAATTTAAAAAATTGAGTACTGACCACTGAGAAGAGATGATGACTACAAGCAACTGGCACAGCTGTCATTGTACAAGACTAGGAGTTCTTTTTGTTCAAAATTTCTACAGTATTGCTCCACTACCTTATAGATTTCTGGGTGCTTTTAAGCGGTCTGCTGCCATGCAGATTCCTAAGCCTGTATAAATCACCTGCTTTATTTCTGCAAATTTTTAAGACCTTCTCATTATCCTTAGAGTTCTGAAATTTTACAGCACTATGGTTTGATGTGGCTCATCATGAACCCTTGGCATGGAGGAATTCCTTTTGCCCTATAAACTTGTGTCTTTTGGTTCTGGGAATTTTTCTTTTATTATACCTTGGAAAACCTCCTATTTTCACTCTTCTTATTGTCTGGATCTCCAATTTTGTCCAAGCATTGAATCTCCTGCATTGATTCTCTAATTTTTTTTTTTTTTTTACTATTTACTTGTTTTTCATCTGTCTTTTTTCTGTTTTCTATCACATTTCCATACTGTATCTTCTGGTTAATTCTATTTGTTTAATTTCTGCTATTTTAATTTATAAGTACCTTTTCTTATTCTTATTATCTACTTTTATAATTTAATATCATTCTGTTCTTATCCTTAGTTCACTAAATTTTTCATTTTAGATTTTCATTGTTTTCAGGTCATGTCTTAATCTTATTCATAAAACTGTATGGTTTGTAAGACTCTGAAATGGTACTATCAAATTCCTCTTTTAAAGTCAGTCGTATGGAGCATCCATAAGACTGTGGCATGAAGAGCTGTCCTATTGGGGTTCAAAAATTGATATATGCATTGTATAAAGAAACAAAATCTGTAAAAAAATTTTAATGATGAACCTTGTCTGATTTTTTTCAAAAGTGGGATATTTGAGGAATAATTATGATAATTTATTTTTCATTAAAAATCAATATCATTCCCAGAATTATCTCCATTCTTACAGACAAAATAATAGTCATTAGACTAATATGTGTCCAAGAATTTTTGACTATCCATAGGAATTCACTATCCTCTGAAGCCATGTTGCCATAAAAATGGAAGCTGGTGTGTTCTACTATAGAAACCACTTGAATTGCTAAAATTCAACCTCATTTAAGATCCATATAGAGTAAATTTTAAAAAACAGAATAAAGTTTTGTTTCACTTTGGAAATGATCACGAAAAGTCAGTGTCTCCTTTTCTAATCTGGGCACTAAGATTTCTCAGGGTTAAGTCTTCAGCTCTGATCAACCACTGTTTTGATGTTGCACCGGTAGAATCCTGCTATGTTCATGGAATCAATTTTGTTACCTACTGCTTAAATATTTTGCAAAGGTTCACTTTCCTTTTTTCTTTCCTATTTTAGTGAGACTTTATACAACTTCATTTCCCATATCAAAGAAAGCATTCACAAGGTAAGTATGCCACATTTCAAGGTGTTAAAACATCTTACATTTTAAGAAGTTTAATAATTGTATTGGTTTTTGTTCATGTAAAACAGCAGTATTTTAACTACCCTTTTTTTATCATTAAGTGACAGTTTGCCAAGTTAGTAAAATGAGGCAACAGTCTGTGAATTATTTCCTAATTTGGGGTTTCTTAGTTACAGACATCAGTGGAAGAGTCTGAGGAACATCTCAGTTCCAGAAGTCAGTCTATTTTGGATTCTTTGGAAACTGTGGCCAAGACATGTGAGTGTCTCGTGTTTGAGGTTATCAGCAGGGGGCACTGGTGAGCAGTGACCGTGAACTTGCTGACCCTAGTCAGGTTTCTGCCAGTGGTGAGGTTCCACAGAGTGTTTCAGATGAGAGAATGGGTACATAAGATGAGCCCTGAAGGGATGTGGAGCTGAACTGGGTAGCAGGCCCCAGCCCTGTATGGGAATGCCTGGTCCCTCCATGCCTTTTTTGAAGCACCAATCCCCTACCCAGTAACCCAGCTGCTTCAAGGCAGATGGTTCTGCCAGATTTCTAATCTCACCACCTGAAGTGAATCAACGGCAGCCCTGAGTCTCAAATGAACTGCTGGCTGTGTTGTCTATAAAGGCTCCCTTGCTCCCTTAGGACTTAGAAATAAAGACACCACTCCTTCAGGAGTCAGAAATATTCCAGTCACCTACTGTTTTGCTTGCTGCCTTCACTTCAATGACAGCTGTTTTGTAGTGAATCACAGCATCTTTCTCAATTTCAGTTACAGTCTGTGGTCTGTAAAGTCCTCTGTTCGGTCAATTAGTGATTTACGTTTAGGTGAAACCATGGTTCAGGCCCTTATTCATCAGAAGGGAGCCATGACACAAGTTTCCTTAGATGAACACTTCCCCTGGAACCAACAGCTTTTCAGCTCAACAGCAAGCTGATGACTGCATCTGCACTTGTTTGCATTTGTCTCTGTGTTTATTTTTTTTACTTTAAACAAATTGAAGTCAACTTATTCAAATGCCAAGGGATGGATTGCTCATGATTTACAAAAATTAATGCCTTTGTGTAACTTTGAAATTAATCCCCATCTGTCTGCAAAGAAGAACTGTACTGTCTGCTGGCTTCCAACCTGAGTATGCCACACACGGGGCCGCTGTGCATTTGTTTAGAGACCAGTTCTGGAAGCCCAGACTGTTACCCTCACAAGAAGATGCGAGACAAAGAGCAGAAGGAAAAAGGCAGCTAACGGTGTTTAACATGATAAAATAGCTCACTGTAAGTGCCGAAAGGCAGGCACTCTTTTTACTCCTCACATTTAAAACTGGGTGAAATACTGATACAGAAAGGAGGACTGCAGCAGAGGTGTGGCATTTAAGGCCCAGAACAGGGAATGGAAGTGCTCAAGGCCACAGCACAGGGTCAAGGCAGAGAGAGGAGAACTGAGTCTGCAAAGGGAGACATAGGGATGCCTCGGTAGGCATAGGGATCCTGATTCTGCACTCCTGACAGTTCCTTAACTTTCAGAGCTTAAGACTGACCAGGCAAACAGTAAAACACTGTGGCATTACACTAATTAAAAGCCAGGTCATTCTTAAAAATAGGCACGCAAGTAGCCTGCCCAGAACCATTCCCTTTCTTGCTAGGTAGTCACTTAGGAACCAGGTAAATCTGCTGTCAAATGGCTAGGCCCAGTCCAGCTCACCTAGAGCACCGAAGCTGCCAGTCAGTGCATTCTGCAGGCTTTCACTAGGCACTCACTGTGCTTGGAAGGGGGAAGATACTATGTGAAAGCACTCTCTTGGTTTATTATGTAATTCATGCCTTCACAGAATGAGGTCATAAAGTCTTTCCCCAGTCACACTATGCCTGTACAACCAGAAGGATCACTCAAAGCCATCTAATCTAACTCCCCTTCTTCTTCAGTTGAGGACACCAAGAACCAGACGAACAGAATGAATTGCCAAGGCCATTCACAATCCACTTTACCTTGGGTTTAGGTGGGGTAATTAGTACACAGCAGTACTTTCACCTAAGATGTATAAATTCTATTAAAAAGTATGGTCATTAGGAGAATAAAAAGGAGAGGCCACTATCAAAATCAGGAAATATCTCTTTTGGAAAATAGGTAACTCCATACATCAAAATTCATTCCATAGGAATCAACATACTGTGTGGTGATTAAATCATAAATAGAACTATAAGAAGCATAAGCAACATTTTTATAATTTTAGAAGGAGAAATGCCTTTCTGAGCAAGGCACAAGAAGAATGAAAGCCATCTATATGAACCATGTTGGAATGGAAATATTTATTAATTGGTAAATGAAGATAGCAAGGTGCTTGTGTTCACATGGCTTGCTCCAGGACACATCTTATGGCAGAGAGAGATCAGTCAGTGAAAATTGGGAAGGGTACCCTATAAAAAGGGAGGCCTGAGCAAACTCCTCTTGTACATGGAGCCTTCCAGACCTTTACTCAGGTGGCTTTCATTAGCACAGCAGGGAGAGCAAAACTATGAAGGGGAATCACTGGCCGTCAGCGGAAAAGCATCAGCGTACAACCTCATCTCAATGGAGCCCTTGTTGAATCTCTAAAATAGAAATAAAATCTTTTTTGAGGATGGCAACAAGGTGATGGGGAGTAGAAGGACCTTCAGTTCACCTCCTTTTACAAGCATGCCAAAATCACAAGTAACTGCTGAACAACCACTGACAAAAAAGACTGGAATCTACCAAAAAAGGGGGGGTCAAATTCAAAGACATAAAAGAGAAACCATGGGATGGTAGGAGTGGCACACTTACAATATAATCAAATCCCATCCCACCCAGGTGGGCGACCCACAGTCTGGAGAATCATTATGTTGCAGAAATTCTCCCATATGAGTGAGAGCTCTGAGCCCCGTGCCAGGCTCCCCAGCCCGGGAGTCCGGCACGGGGAGGAAGAGCCCCCAGAGCATTTGGCTTTGAAGAGCAGTGGGGCTTGACTGCAGGAGCCCCTCAGGACTGGGGGAAACAGAGACTCCATGCTTGGAGGGCAAAAGCAGCGACTCCCTGCTGGTCTTGGAGGGTTTCCTGGAGAGGTGAGGGCAAGGGCGGTAGTGGGGGACTTAGCAGGGTCCTGCATGAACTCTGGCTGGAGGCGGACATTCCGGGTCCCTGGTACCAAGACCCGGCCCCACCAACAGCCTGCAAACTCCAGTGCTGGGACGCTCAGACCCCACAGAATCATCTTTATAAGAAAACAGAGAGCTTCCCTGGTGGTCCAGTGGTTAACAATCCGCCTGCCAATGCAAAGGACACAGGTTCAATCCCTGGTCTGGGAAGACTCCACATGCCAAGGGGCAACTAAACCTGTGCAGCACAACTACTGAAGCCAGTGCACCATGCGCTGAGAGCCTGTGCTCCGCAGCAAGAGCCACCGCAGTGAGAAGCTGTGCACCGCGACAAGAGAGTAGCCCCCAGCTCACGGTAACTCGAGAAAGCCTTCGAGGCAAGGAAGACCTAGTACAGCCCCCAAATAATTAAATAATCAATAAAATTATTGTAAAAGAAAATAGAAGTATTGGCTGTATACTGGCAGTGCACTCAGGGGTCCTGCGGATCTGTCTCTTCCTTCAGCAGTATTTGGATGGAACAGACCTAGGGATGCCCTTTGCTCTCACCTCTGACCACCCTCCAACTTTTTTTCCATTCACAGATTTAAGAGTCAGCCACTCAGCTATCCTTGGCCACGAGGCCCAACCAAGACCATTTTTTGAGATTAACTCCTTATTACCCATCAACCATGTGAGCTCCCAGATTTGTCACAATTATTCCATCAAGGTGGAGGCCGCTGTCAACTGCCTGGTCAACAGGCCTCTGCAGGCCTCGTCTCCTACCTCTCTCTAGAGGGTGCAGGACACTTTTTTCCGCATATTGGCTGAGCAGAAGCACCAGGGTGTTAGTGTCTCTGGAAAATGCAAAACCAGTGTGGTGGCCACTCCCTGTTCCAGGACGTGCCAAAGCCATCTCAAGAGAAGTGGGTAAGGCCCATGACGCTTATGGAGATGGCTATGTTCATGGAGAAGAACCGGAACCAGGCCTGTGTTGACCTGCGCGCCCTGGGCTCCGTCGCGCAGAACCCGCCTGTGGCTTCCGGGAGAGCCGCTTCCTGGAGAGGCAGGTGAAGCTCATCAAGAAGATGGCGACCACCTGATTAACCTCTGTGGGCTGGCTGGTCCCCAGGCAGGGCTGGGCGAGCATCTCTTTGGAAGGCTCACCCTCAAGTCTCCCTGTGGTTTCCGCGCTTCTGCCTGAAGCCCCTCTCTGCAGCCACAAGGCAGCTTTTTAACCACCCTGGAGCCCTCTCCCAAGCCTTGGACCAAGTGTAAACAGGAAACCTTTTTGAAGAAAAAGAGATTGTGCAGAGTATGGAGGTGGGCTTTAAATGGCATATTTTTCTTAAAAGCTAAAAATACTGTTTATAACCAAAGCAGAAATGAAACGAGTCCTCTTCTCTGGAAGACACACACACACAGGATCTATAACCTATACGTGGGTATGTGCATATATTAATACAAAACTCCAGAAAATGCTCATAATGCTAAATCCAGGAAGCGAGAACAAAGTCTACACGGGAGCGATTTGATCATTTTTCACTGGAAGCATTTTTATACTGTTATAGTTTTTAATATATGTTTATTGGCTGTGTCAGGTCTTAGTTGCCAGCACTTGGGATCTTTCCTTGCCGCAGAATGGACTCTCTGGTTGTGGTGCCTGAGGTTGGTTGCTCCAAGGCATGTGGGATCTTAGTTCCCCAGGTAGGGATTGAACCCGTGTCCCCTGCATTGCAGGGCAGATTCTTAACCACTGGACCATCAGGGAAGTCCCTATGCTGTGATAGTTATTAAAACAAACAAAAAAAAAATGGATAGATTTTGGAAGTAATGTGCTCAATACAAAAGCTCTTTAAAAGAGAAGACACTAAAAAAATAAATAAAAAAGTAAAAGACCCTGAATGTGTTTCCTAGGGACAAAGAAAGAATATGTGGGATCACAGACTGATGCTTACTGATTGCTGAATCTAGACTTGAACACTTTGCTTGCCTTCTTCATTCTCTGCTTTTGTGGCTGGTAATGTTCACTGTTCCTAAGAAACATTGCTATTCATGAACTCATCTAGGGTAGGATAATTACATTTGCTTTCTACTACAAATATCAACATAGATGTCTGGAAAAATATTTCATTAACTGAGTTTAGGAGCAGGGATCCAGTGCTTGAAATACGAGTAAACAGTCTTTTTCTAATTGGTCAACACATGGAATTTACCATGATCATAACTGCACTCTAGAAAGATCACTCTGGTGACAGAGCCAAGAAGGCAGGTCAAAGATGACTTGGTGCCGTCACTGGGGGAGTAGGTTTCAGAGTCCCAGCAGGTGCTGAGGTTGAGTCTGCTTTGGCCAGGATGTCCTCAGGGAGGGAGGGAAGAAGAAACAGTGGGGGAACCACCCTGCTCTTGCTTTATCTCCTCAGCAAGGTTGATCCAGATAGGTGCTGGCAGAACAGGCTCAGGTGGCCCATGCCAGCTTCCAGTTCCTCCTCCCCCCCCGACCCCCCAACAGCAGCCTAGGCAGGGTGGAGCATACCACAGTCTTCATGTGGTGAATTGTCATTGTTTTGTATTTAGGGCAGGAGACTGCAAAAGCTCAGAGTGGTCTGATGTTGGAAACAGTGCAGGACAAAGGCAACGTGGACCAGGCCATCCTTGAGTTGCAAAAGAGACTCGAAGCTGTAAGTGTTAGACTCTGACCCCTCTCCCCAAGTGTGTATTTCTGGCTTTGTTACTAAGACCTAGAGACATCTTTAAAATTGCAAATTTTCAGCCAAGAACAGAGGCCACCACAGGCCCCTTGGTATCGGGTCGGGGGAGAGCCCAGCTTCCTTTCTCAAGGTTCTCTGGCATGTGGACCCTAGGGCCCCTGCTCCAGAGTATTGCCATGCTTCCGCTCATAGTACCCAGCAGGGTACAAGGTTCGGTTCTGCTGGCCCATCCTTTGTTTTGTTCATACATTTTATTGTGCCTTCTGAGTTGCACTGTCCATAACTCCTTACTTTTTCACTGCCTTTGTTTAGAGACAAGCAGAGTTTACAGAAATGAAGTCCGACCTGAAGCACCTTGAAGTTTTGGTTATCCAGCAGAGTAAAGACTTTCAGCAGCTATGTGAGCATCTAGGTCAGCTGAATATGCCCAGTGTTCTAGCAGAGTTAAAGCGATTGACCTCCATCGCTCTGACACCCAAACACGTGAAAGACAGTGCCTCTCAGACCTCACCACCTCTGGCGCAGAGCCTCAGTTTCCCCAGGCAGGACAAATATACCTCTGAGAAGCCAGTTACGTGGCAGGCCCAGGCCCTCCCTGCTGCATGCAGTCTTAGTGTGGGCTCCCCGAGGCCCAGGGAGTTTGCTGTCTGGGGTGAGGGATCAAAGAGGGATGCTCTCCAAGAAGAGGCTGTGCAGCCGGCAGTTGGAACCGGCAAAAGAAACAGGCAAATCAAGGGCAGGGCCGTGAAGACTAACTGCCAGAACTCTGTTACTAAAACAGGCTCTGAGAACTGTGGCTCTGCCATCCTGGGTCACAAGGTTCCTAAAGATAGGGACCCAGTTTTCCAAGGAGACTCGCAACTTATATCTCGAGGATATAAGGACTTAAACAACTCTGCAACCAGCATTAAGAACACCAGCCAAAAATGGCAAGCTAAAGGCGCATTTTCATGTCACCCTTGTGAGCAAAGGTTGGTGACTGAACAGAAAGGCGTAACTGTAGAAAGAGGGAAAAAAGACAAGCAGCAGCCCAGGAAAGCCCCCAGGAGAAGGTCCCTACGCAGGAAGCAAGAACAAATGCCCAGCAAAACCTGTGTTTCTAATTCTAAATATCCTCGGCCTCCAGTTTCCAGCCCACAAAGTTCCCCCTGGGGGCAGCAGGAAACTCTAGCTCAGCCCCTGCAACTTTGGGGCCCTAGGAGCCCCACAAATCTAGTCTGCTCTGCTCAGGGAGGAACAGTCATGCCCAGTAAGACCACGAGGGCAGAGCAAGGGAACCTCGTGCAGTGTAGCGGGCATTCCTCCCAAGACAACAGCCTGCTTTTTCCCAGTTTCCAGGGGGACCACAAGATGAGCTGGTTCAGTGATCTCAATGACCTCAACCCCAGGGCAGAGTCCCTTCAGTCCCAGGAGTCAGGGAAGAATATACTCTATGACCTGGGTTTTGATAGCAGCGATGATGGCTTCTGACCAGCCCATAATGACTTTGGCAGATGGTTTTTGGTCTCATTGGAAAGACAAATCACAGAACATTTCGGGTGGTTGATGGCAGAGTTCTCAAAGCCTGCCTGGAGTCTTCAGGGTCAGAGGCTGGGCTTGGATGGGGTGGTGGTGGGGGTCAGTGGAGGGCTGGGGAGCACATCTGGCATTCTGGGTACCGGGCACTCCCCAAGACAGAGCATAAGGGAAAAGTGCATCCTTATTCATGGGAGTGAAATGTGTGAAGAGGGTGTGAGGAGAGCTGGGGCAGCAGCCCAGGAGTGGGGCATCAGCAGGAGGGTATTGGGTCTGGTACAAGGAGAACTGCCCTCCATACGGAACATCCAGTAGGAGAAGGGCTCTCACAAAACTGTTGCTATGGCAGCAGGACTCCCAAACACATCTTTTTGGTCTTCAAAACATTTCCTTCAGATGACTAAGATCTTTCCGGGCCTCACGATTTTTTAAAAAATTGTATCCGTTTTTGCTGTGAGAAATGTCCATTTTTGGGGTCAGTGGATGTATTCGGGGCACACACTAGGTCAGACTTCTTGTGAACAGAGAAATAACAGTGTTAAAGCCACGAAGGAAAGACAGGTGACTCACACTGCATGCTGGGAGCTGCACTTGTCACAGCCACGGAGTCCCAGTCTTCTCCCCAGCTGTTTTCCCCTGCCCTGTTTTCCACCCCTTTTGAAAAGCTAATGAGAGCTGCTGCAGGCCCTGCATCATTTCTGGAGAACAGTGGGCTTATATGAGACTTTGGCTTTCCATCTGTATCTTGTTAAAGTTTTTGAATTTTTGCAACACATATTTCTTTTGTAATTCAAAATGATCAAATAAAGATAAAACTTTAAAAAGCATGTTTTTTTCATTAAGTTTGTTGATCTTCAGTTTACTCAAGATCAAGATGCATACCATCTTTTTATTCCTTCTCATAAGTTTTAATAAACCACACCCTACTCAAACTGTTATGAAAGTAAAAATGCTCATGGATGGACAGCTTCCAGAATTTGCCCATTTTCAAGCCAGTACAGGGTTGAAATAGGGCTTTTGTGTGTGGGG